>NC_053391.1:538827668-539140030 GCF_905171765.1 Bufo bufo | reverse complement strand
CTCTATGTCATACCTTTATGAATGTAAAAAAAATAAGCAATTCTTGAACAACAATCTTCCTACTGTAAATTGACATAGAAACCAACCAAAAGGACAGAACGAAGATAAATGCTGAAAAGGCACTAGATATAGACATCTATGAACCAAAGTCAAGTGATTCTAATATTAAAGATGAGAATATATGTATGATAAGTGTAAGGGGACCTCTAGTGACATTTTGTGTGCCAGGATGTAAAAAATAATATTTGATTCATGTATTTTATGCTTGGGAGAATGGATACACTTTAAAACAATTAATTCCAATTTTTAAAAAAATTACACACTTACATTATTATCACTAGTTTCTACTTTCGATGTAGCGCATAGTTAATAAAGGCATTGTGAGCTAGCTTGGTGAATATATAAGTTGTGTGATAGGCTGTCTGCGCACATATCCCTCGTTGCTGTCACAGGTAAAAGGGGAATTTATCAGTTGTGAAAGGGAATAATTATTGGCTTTCGGGTCAAGGTGCAAGTATTTCTGTAACTGAGCAGCTAGTGAACTGTTCTTGTGCTGCTGTGGTGAAAGTGTATTGTAAGTGAATAGATGGCACAATTGCAAATAAGTGACATGGAGACAGCATAGAAACTCATTTATGTGAGAGGTGAACGTCAGCTACAATGGTGGGCAAGGTTGGACCAAGATGCTACAGTGGAGAAGCTCACCGCTAAAATGAACCAGGGGGATAGAAGAAGTATATCTAAAACAGCAAATTCTACTGCATATGGGGCTCCAAAGCACAGGGATGGCCACTGCACCTCTGCTATCAGAAAAGGCTTCACTTTTAGTGGCAGGGCTGATATTGGACCTCTGCTTCATCGAACGGATGGACACTGGTGTGTCAGGTGAGTAACACCAGTGAACAAACACCCTGCAACCATTGATGGAAGAGCACAAGTTGTATACTTAGCACAAGTTGTATATTTTCATGGCATTCACTGGGCCCAATCATCCATGTGGAAGGCACTATCAACCGGTTTGGGTATAAATCCATCCTTGCAGATTACATACTGCCAGACATGCTAATTGTATTTTCAGAGGTGGATGGGATCTTCCAGCAAGACAATGCAACATGTCATATGGGTGGCTAGAAATGTCCAACATTGGTTGGAAGCGCATGACCAAGACTTCGAAGTTCTAACTTGGTCCCCTAATTGTCCAGACTTGAACCCCATTGTGCATCTATGGGACCACCTGGATCCTTGTGTTCTCTCTATGGATCCTCCTCCATGCATCCTCCAGCAGCTATAGGATGTACTGCAGTCAGCATGGCTATCAGGACTTTATTGAGTCAATCCCAGCCAGTGTATCTTTTGTCTGTGCTGCACGTGACGGTTACTCTGGATATTAGCTGGTGGTCATAATTAGAGATGAGCAAATTTTTCAACCATTCGATTCTGCCGGTTCACCAAATAACTCAAGTGTGAACTCAGACTTACAGGTCAATATCAGCATCAAGAAGAAGATTACTCATTTTACACTGTCGGCAGCTGATTCTACATAGATGTCTACAGAACCTGTTCTATTAAACGCTTATACAAGTAGAGCCCCTCCAACAGAGTGGAGAGGGTGTCAGCAGTAAGTTTGTGTTGATTTCACTGATTATTTTGCCCTTTCTCTGATCCGTCAGAACAATAACCCACAAAAAAATGGATCCTGTCTGTTGAGCATCCGCCTTCACTCGGTCAGCATTTGGTCAGTAATCGATCAGTATTGCTAATGCCCAAAAAAACAGGAGTGGATACAAAACAGAGATGACACATGAATGGAATATTTGCATGTCTTCTGTGTTTTGTAACCACTACTGCTTTTTGCTACCAAACCATAAGCCAATTCTAATGGGACCATACAGGCCTTAAAGCTACTACACAGACAGGATCCGTTGTGTCTCTCATTTTTCATTCATTCTGACAGAAGAAGAGTCAAATAAATGATGATGTGATATAGTGGCCCACTCATGAAGTGGGGAGGGTGGGAACAGCATTAGAAGTCCACAGAGTGGCCCAATGACATAGTGTGGAGGTGGAAGCAGCATCAGGAGACCACAGAGTGACAAGGTGACATAGTGTGGAGGTGGCAGCAGAAGCAGCATGAGGAGGCCACAGAATGGCACAATAACAAAGTGTAGAGGTGGAAGCAACAGCATGAGGAGGCCACAGAGTGGCAAAGTGACATAGCGTTTAGGTAGCAGCAGAATCAGGAGACCACAGAGTGGCAAGGTGACACAGTGTGGAGGTGGTAGCAGCATCAGGAGACCACAGATTGGCAAGGTGACATAGTGTGGAGGTGGCAGCAGCATCAGGAGACCACAGAGTGGCAAGGTGACATAGTGTGGAGGTGGCAGCAGAAGCAGCATGAGGAGGCCACAGAATGGCACAATAACAAAGTGTAGAGGTGGAAGCAACAGCATGAGGAGGCCACAGAGTGGCAAAGTGACATAGCGTTGAGGTAGCAGCAGAATCAGGAGACCACAGAGTGGCAAGGTGACACAGTGTGGAGGTGGTAGCAGCATCAGGAGACCACAGATTGGCAAGGTGACATAGTGTGGAGGTGGCAGCAGCATCAGGAGACCACAGAGTGGCACAATGAAAGAGTGTGGAGGTGGCAGCAGCAGTAGCATGAGGAGACCAAATAGTGGCAAGGTGACATAGTGTGGAGGTAGCAGCAGCATCAGGAGACCACAGAGTGGAACAATGACAGAGTGTAGAGGTGGCAGCAGCATCTGGAGACCTCAGAGTGGCAAGGTGACATAGTGTGGAGGTAGCAGCGGCATCCGTAGACCACAGAGTGGCAAGGTAACATAGTGTGGAGGTGACAGCAGCATCAGGAGACCACAGAGTGGCAAGATGACATATTGTGCAGGTGGAAGCAGCATTAGGAGACTACAGAGTGGCAAGGTGACATAGTATGGAGGTGGCAGCAGCATGAGGAAGCAACAGAGTGGCACAATGACAGAGTGTGGAGGTGGCAGCAGCAGCATGAGGAGGCCATGGAGTGGCAAGGTGACATATTGTTGAGGTGGCAGCATCAGGAGACCACAGAGTGACCCAGTGACAGAGTTGGGAGGTGGGTGACACTAATAGTACCTGCTGACGATGGTGGGTGTAAGAAAGAGCACTTGGCATCAGCTGTTTAGTATCAGGCGGATGGCAGCATCAGAATAGTAGCTGAGGCAGGTAGGTAGAAGAAACCAGTCTTTTTTGTGAAGGTTTGGGTGAGGCAGCATGGATGATCTAATCTGATGCATCAGGCATTGGTGGGTGGAAATCCTTGCTGATCCACACCTTATTCATCTTGAAAAGGTAAGTCTCTTCACATTTTGGGTGGACAGGCGAGTTCTCCTTGGGGTAACTATGTCCCCAGCCGCACTACCCGCTCTGATGCCACATTACTGGACGGGCAGGACAGATTTTCCAGGGCAAACTCGGCCAGTTGCAGCCACAAATCCAGTTTGGCTGCCCAATAGTCCAGCGAACCTTCAATGACGGCTGGCACGGTGCCCTCCAAGTATGCCACCACCTCCTGGTTCAGGTTCTGCTCTATGTCTAGCTGCCGGTGAGTAGTTTCTTCACTATGCGAGTGAAGAAAGCTTCTCATCAGCAACTCTAGACTCAGGCTGCTGCTGATGATGGAGCTGGTGCTGCTCCTGCCACCCTCCTCCCAGCAGCCATGGCAGTGGAACGTGAACGCAGAGGGACCCCCCCCCCCCAGTAAGGATGGACAATGGTGCAGATAGGCAGCAGCCAACTGATTACATAGGATGTCTCTATAGTAGTTCAGTTTGTCCTCCCTCTCAGCGGGTGTAAAAAAGGACCCCATTTTGGACTGGTAGCGAGGTTCTAACATGTTGGAGAGCCAATAGTTATCCCTCTGCCGAATAGTGACAATTCGGCTGTCACTATGCAAGCAAGTGAGCATGCATCAGACCATTTGCACAAGTGACTCGGAGGGACTCCCTGCCTCTATTTCCACTGCATACTGCCACAGTGTGTGTGGGTCCTCTGCCTTGTTTTACTCATCGACCTGTAGCTCCTCTGGCTGCTTCTGCTCCTCCTCTACTGTCACCTAAGTGGAAAAACCACCCATTTCACTACACATTGCTTGTGCTCCAATGTCCTCCGCTTCCTTCAGTTTAGCCTCCACACAGCTCACGTGGCCATGAAATGTAGGCGCCACGTCTCCAGTGTCCTGACCAGACAGATTTACCAGCATCTTTTCCAGGATATGAATCAGTGGAATGACGTTTTTCATCCTGTAATCCCGGTGACTGACAAATAAAGTGGCCTCCTCAAAGGGCACGAGCAAATAGCAGGTGTCACGCATGAGCTGCCACCAGCTAACATTGAAGTTACACAAGGGAGTACCTCTGTCTGCCTATATCATCAAGATATCGTTTATGGCCTTTCTCTGTTCGTACAGTCGGTCCAACATATGGAGGGTGGAATTCCAACGGGTGGAACCGTCGCATACCAGCCTATGTTGGGGGACGCCTTTCTGCCGCTGTAGCTCAAGGAGGGTGTGCTTGGCAGTGTACGAGTGGCTGAAGTGCATGCAAAGTTTCCAGACCATTTTTAGGATGTCTTGCAGATGAGTGGAAGACTTCAGGAACCGCTTTACAACCAGATTGAACACGTGCGCCATGACACCATGTTCTTGACGCAGCGCCGACACCATGTTCTTCCCGTTGTCGGTCACCATGGTTCCGATTTTGAGTTGTCGCTGAGAAAGCCAGGTTTCGATTTCTTAATGAAGGACGCGGAGCAGTTCATCCCAGGCAAACTAGGTGAAAAACAGCGTGACACTGCCGTGCCCTGCACATGTGGTAAGCTGGTGTGTTACTGTGAAATTTCCCTGCAGTGGAGACTGAGGACAAGGTGTAGGATGAGGAGGCAAAGGTGGACATAGTCGCAGAAGGCGGAAGCAGGAGAACGTGGAGGCGAAAGTGGTGCCAAGTTGTCGGTTTGGCTGGGCAGGAACCACATTTACCCAGTGGCTGTAAAGGAAATATATTGTCCTTGACCGTAGTTATAGCTTCACACTTCAGTGCTGTCGTGCACTTTGGCAGACATCGACAGATTAAGGACTGGCCCACCTTCTGTTCTACATATCTGTGCAGGGCTGGTACTGCCTTTTTGGCAAAAAAAATTACAGCTTGGGACTCTCCACCTAGGCTTGGCACAAGCCATCAGTTCTCTGAAAGGTGCAGAGTCCACCACTTGGAAAGGGAGAAATTGCAGTACCAGCAACTTGGCCAGGAGCACGCTCAGCTTCTCCACCGTTGGATTAGTACACACATACTGTTGTCTCTTGGCAATCGCTTCGGTGATTGATTGCTGACGGAATGAATGACTAGGAGGAGGAGGAGCAGGAGCATCAGGACCAGCAGATGATGGAAAGTACTGACAAGTCCCTTCGGCTGAGATGGTGGAGTCTTGACTGCCTGAAATCGGGTGCATGCCGCTGGGTCATGCAGCAGATGCTGCAGCAGGTTGGACCACCAAATGGGAGCCATGGTTCTCCCAGGCCACTTTATGGTGACGCTGCACATGATGGCGCAGGGCCGTGGTGCCAACATTGGCACCACGGCCACGCTTTATTTTCTGCCCACTGATTCGACAATTGGCAATCGGTGGCTTAACAACAAACTGCCACACTGCCGAGTAGGTGATTTTACCCCCAACTCTCCGCACTGACTGACTGCTACTGCGACTGCTTCTGTGAACCCCTGCATAGCTATTTTCCGGGCAGGTAGGCTCCAGCGAAAAGGGTGGTCTACCCCTTTCACGTTTTGCTCCCGACCTCCCACTGCTGCCACCCTGCTGACTCCCGGCCACGCTACCGACTGCCTCACACGCAAGCTGCCATCCTCTTCTCCCGATTTTGATGAAGCCCCTTCATCACCCGACTCCCAATTGCGATTGGCTACATCATCATGGAATACAGTCTGCACTCAATGTCCTCCTCACTGGTCTCTGAGCCAGGAGGCTGAACGCTCGCAACACCAGCTCCCACGCCACTCTCCTCGTCATCAATACTTGCTCGTTTACCAGAGGAAGCGGCGGATGTCCCCTCCGGATCTTGGCTGGGCAGTAGCTGCTGACTATCCTCTAGTAGCTGTCACGGCCTATGGTGTGCGCTGTGACACTGTTGCTACACTTGCGGTTGCCCGCGGCAATGTGTTGCTGTGTGAGCATGCGGTGGCAGTGTCTCGGCCTTCTGGGTGATTGCCGTGACATGGTTTCCACGCATGTTGTTGCCTGTGGCAACGTGTAGCTTTCTATGCTTGTGTATGCACTTCCCCTTTAAGTTGCTTCCTTTCCTTGTCTGGTATTGGAAGGGTTAACTCCCTTCCTAGTGTTTTGTTAACACTGGGTTTATGTGTGTGTGGGTGTGGCTGCTTGGGCTATTTAGCCTCTGCTGGATGCCTGAAGCTGGGGGGTACTCCAGCCATGGTGTATGCTGGAGCTTTCTTCTTGACATATTCCATCTGTCCAGTGAGGGCCACCCGTGTGGTCATAGAAGATGTTAAGATTATGTTCTTGTGGTGTCTCACGTTATTGCAGCTATGGTGTCCTGGGTTCCTGTGTGGGTTGTGGTGTGTCCTTTTATGTTGGTATGGACATCAGCACTTGTGCACGGGTTCCAGTCAGTGTGTCTGTGGCAGGTAGGTGTGGTACTGGTTTCACTTACCTGCCATTTCCATATGCTGTATGTGTTCCCCTCTCCTTGCAGCTTGGCCAGTGGAGACTCCTGTTCGTCCGTGTTGTGGAGGAACAGGTCGTCTTACCCTGCTCCTAGTCCAGGGATTTCCTGAGGGTTAGTAGGGCCCCGAGGTTCCGGAGTATGAGCCCTCATACCATCTGGGTTGGCTCATACGGTTAGGAGTCAGGGTCAGAATTAGGGAAGCATTAGGAGGTGACCTGCTCCCTGATCCCGGCGTCCTGGCCTAGCAGCTACCCGTTATCCCTTTGATACAGCACGGTGGGGGGTTTCCCACACTCCCCGTCGTGACAGTTTGACCATAAAGGCTCCTTGCTTGGTGTCTTCGGAAGAGGGCCCAGCATGTGTCGCCTGCCATTTTTCTGGCGCACATGCTTATCCTCCGGAGGGAGGGTGAAAGGCGAGACACTGTTATCAGTGCGGTTCCCTGTGGCAGTTGGTGTGAACCGTCATTGGTGTTTGCGTCCCTCCTCGTCCATTCCTCAGTGGTTCAGGTGCTTGTGTTGTGTGCTGGATGCATTCCTTGGTGTACTGGCTGTGTGCTGGTTGGGGATGCATGCCGGCAGCGACCTGCTGTGAACCGTGTCTGAGGTGGACGCAGCGTTCAGTGCGGTTTCTCTAGGCTGTTTGGTGGCTGGTGCCCTGGTTCCTGTTTGTTGTTCCAGGGGCTGGCGGCAGTCTTAGAGAGACATCCTTGCTCTGACGCTGATCCTTTTACTTTCTCCTACACTCCCCGTCTTGTTGTTTTTTTTTGGGTGTTCTGTTTAGTTCCCCTCTTTTTTTTTTTTTGGTGGGGGGGGGCTTTGAGGGGTGGGAGTGTCACGGCCTATGGTGTGCGCTGTGACACTGTTGCTACACTTGCGGTTGCCCGCGGCAATGTGTTGCTGTGTGAGCATGCGGTGGCAGTGTCTCGGCCTTCTGGGTGATTGCCGTGACATGGTTGCCACGCATGTTGTTGCCTGCGGCAACGTGTAGCTTTCTATGCTTGTGTTTGCACTTCCTCTTTAAGTTGCTTCCTTCCCTTGTCTGGTGTTGGAAGGGTTAACTCCCTTCCTAGTGTTTTAACACTGGGTTTATGTGTGTGTGGGTGTGGCTGCTTGGGCTATTTAGCCTCTACTGGATGCCTGAAGCTGGGGGGTACTCCAGCCATGGTGTATGCTGGAGCTTTCTTCTTGACATATTCCATCTGTCCAGTGAGGGCCACCCTTGTGGTCATAGAAGATGTTAAGATTATGTTCTTGTGGTGTCTCACGCTATTGCAGCTATGGTGTCCTGGGTTCCTGTGTGGGTTGTGGTGTGTGCTGTGTCCTTTTATGTTGGTGTGGACATCAGCACTTCTGCACAGGTTCCAGTCAGTGTGTCTGTGGCAGGTAGGTGTTGTACTGGTTTCACTTACCTGCCATTTCCATATGCTGTATGTGTTCCCCTCTCCTTGTAGCTTGGCCAGTGGAGACTCCTGTTCGTCCGTGTTGTGGAGGAACAGGTCGTTTTACCCTGCTCCTAGTCCAGGGATTTCCTGAGAGTTAGTAGGGCCCCGAGGTTCCGGAGTATGAGCCCTCCTACCATCTGGGTTGGCTCATACGGTTAGGAGTCAGGGTCAGAATTAGGGATGCATTAGGAGGTGACCTGCTCCCTGATCCCGGCGTCCTGGCCTAGCAGCTACCCGTTATCCCTTTGATACCGCACGGTGGGGGGTTTCCCCCACTCCCGGCCGTGACAGTAGCTGTATAGTGAAGCTGAGCCCACAGCATATAGTACTTCTCTGGCTAAGGGAACAGAAAAGGTCAGAGGCAGGTTGAGGACAGGTGAGGGCACAGGGCCTGCTCCCGGGCCATGCCAACTAAGGGTTGTGTCTGACTAACCCACGGACTCTTGCTGGGGGTGTCTGATGTCACTTGGGACGAAGTGGATGACCGAGTCAACCATTCAAAAATAGTGATGGACGAACATCTGCCGGGACGGTTCGCGAACAGGATCGCGCGAACGCGATCAAATGTTCGTGGCGGGTCCCATTCATTTTAATGGCAGGCAAACCTGAAAAACCTTCAGCTCATATTTGCAGCCAAGAAATAATTACTAGAAGTGCACAAATAGTCCCACAGCATGGACAGTGACATATCAGATGTATTATTCGAATTTGCGATCTCCATTCATTATTTTTTTCAATGCAAAATATCGGCAATATAATTTTCGCGTACGCGCATGCGCAAATGCACTATACAGTACCCAAATGCACTATAAAGAAAGTATGTTGGTATATAACACCCTGCTTCAATCAGTTTTTTGGGTGGACGACTGGTATATCACACCAGTAGAAATTATTTGTTCCAATGACGCTTGTCTCTCTGTATAACTGCAGTATTGCAGCAGAACCGCACACAACTGCCACACAATACAAATGCACTATAATATACTTTCTAACATAGAAAGTATATTATAACATTGTACAAGGAAGGCAATCCATTAGAATATACATAAAGATAAAACTTAACCTTTAATAATGTTACTATGAGGGTCCATTCCGCAATTTCTGGACTGCACATCGCCGGCGCTATAATAGAAAATGCCTAATCTTGTCTGCAATTGCGGACAAGAATAGGACATGTTCTATTTTTTGGCCGAAACGGAAGCACGGATGCGGAAGTGCGGATCCGCAAATGCGGATGTGGATGTGGATCTGCAAATGCGGATACGGACAGCACATTCTGGCCCCATTTAAAATAAATGGGTCTGCACCCGTTCCGCAAAATTGCGGAACGGATGCAGACCTATTTTGAGGACGTGTGAATGGAAAAGATATCCCTCAAAATGAAAATAAATGTAATTATTGAAGTTAAGCAAAAAGCATAGATGTGGTAAGCAATAACAAGTGCTCGGCGGCACTAAATCAGGTGCTCGGTGGCACCAAATCAGAAACCATATGTCCTACCACAATCCGGGGGGTTCCAGTGCACATCCATGAATCCCGGAGGGAAAACAAAAAACATCTATCCCTGGGCTAGATGATGATGTGGTGTTGAAGGACAGAGTGGGCAAAGAACTGTCCCTGATATTGCCCTACAGGGGGGTGCTATTCTGGCCCTGATAGCCTATCCACAGACCACCCGCCCTGATAAGAGCGACCCTGTCCAAAACCTTACCCTATATAGAAATGGCCCTTGTAAGCCCCTAGCCCCTAGGCCCCTGACTTCCAGGTGATCACTATATAGATCTATGTGTTTTTGCCTCATTATAAAAGTATATTATAAGTATATCGCACCCCTCTGTGTATCACACCTATCGATAGCACACCTATATCAGTCCTTGAAAAGACTTTTGTGGCCCTATTAGCTAGCGTTTGGTGTCCCTAACAGCCTGTCCCTGCTCCACACAGCAACCTCTCCCTACACTGGCAAAACACTGAATATAAAATGGCGGCCAGATCAGGGTTATTTATAAGGTAGGGGCTATGTCCATGTGCTGAAACGTCTCAATTGGCTGGCCTGTACCACCTGATGAATGTGTCATGGGTCAAAGTTCTTCACAATGTAAAAGAATATGGCGGGTGCGAATATCTCCATATGTTCGCATGTTCGGCGAATCGTGAACACGGAAAGTTCGTCGCAAAACGACCGCCGGGCGAACCTCAAGGCCATCTCTATTCAAGAACTGCTGGGTTGCTGGTCTAGGCACGACCGCTAGCTGACACTGGGAGCTCAAGCCTCTCTAATTGACCATGCTTCTACGCTCTCTTAGGCCTCTTTCAGACGGGCGTTGCGGGAAAATGTGCGGGTGCGTTACAGAAACACCCACAATTTTTCCGCGCGAGTGCAAAACATTGTAATGCGTTTTGCACTCGCGTGAGAAAAATCGCGCATGTTTGGTACCCAAACCCGAACTTCTTCACAGAAGTTCGGGCTTGGGATCGGTGTTCTGTAGATTGAATTATTTTCCCTTATAACATGGTTATAAGGGAAAATAATAGCATTCTTAATACAGAATGCATAGTACAATAGGGCTGGAGGGGTTAAAAAAAAAAAAAAAAAACAATTTAACTCACCTTAGTCCACTTGATCGCGTAGCCCGGCATCTCCTTCTGTCTTCATCTGATCTCTGTGCAGCAATAGGACCTGTGGTGACGTCATTCCGGTCATCACATGATCAATCACAATGGTAAAAGATCATGTGATGACTGAAGTGACGTCACCACAGGTCCTATTGCTACGCGATCAAGTGGACTAAGGTGAGTTAAATTATTTTTTATTTTTTTTAACCCCTCCAGCGATGTTTTACTATGCATTCTGTATTCAGAATGCTATTATTTTCCCTTATAACCATGTTATAAGGGAAAATAATAATGATCGGGTCTCCATCTCGATCGTCTCCTAGCAACCGTGCGTGAAAATCGCACCTCATCCGCACTTGCTTGCGGATGCTTGCGATTTTCACGCAACCCCATTCACTTCTATGGGGCCTGTGTTGCATGAAAAACGCAGAATATGGCCTCATGCACACGACCGTATTTTTTCACGGTCCGCAAAATGGAGTTCCGTTGGTCCGTGATCCGTGACCGTTTTTTCGTCCGTGGGTCTTCCTTGATTTTTGAGGGATCCACGGACACGTTTTGGTGTCCGCCTGGCCGTGCGGAGCCAAACGGATCCGTCCTGAATTACAATGCAAGTCAATGGGGACGGATCCGTTTGACGTTGACACAATATGGTGCAATTTCAAACGGATCCGTCCCCCATTGACTTTTAATGTAAAGTCAGGAGTCCCTATTATACCATCGGATCAGAGTTTTCTCCAATCCGATGGTATATTTTAACTTGAAGCGTCCCCATCACCATGGGAATGCCTCTATGTTAGAATATACTGTCGGATATGAGTTAGATCGTGAAACTCATATCCGACAGTATATTCTAACACAGAGGCGTTCCCATTGGTTACCGATCGGAGCCCCAGAGCGATTAAACTGGGACTCCGATCGGAATCTCCGCTGCCACCAATGATCGGGGGGGGGGGGGAGAGGGGAGGCCGCACACTGGCCACCAATGATATTAATACAATAGAGGGGGGGCCGGGGGGGGTGCACACTGGCCACCAATGATAATACAATAGAGGGAGGGAGGGGGGGCCGCACACTGGCCACCAATGATAATACAATAAAGGGAGGGAGGGGGGGGGGCGGGGGAGGCCGCACACTGGCCACCAATGATATTACAATAGAGGGAGGGGGGGCCGGGGGGGGGCGCACTGGCCACCAATGAAATTAAAACTGGGGAGGGAGGGGGGTCTGCCCCCTGCTGCCTGGCAGCCCCTGATCTCTCATAGTGGGCTATGATATGCACAATTAACCCCTCAGGTGCAGCACCTGAGAAGTTAATTGTGCGGATCACAGCCCCCTGTAAGAGATCGGGTGCTGCCAGGCAGCAGGGGGCAGTCATGTACACAGTTCGTAGTATATTCTAACTAGAAGCGTCCCCATCACTATGGGAACGCCTCTGTGTTAGAATATACTGTCGGATATGAGTTTTCATGAAAAAGCTTTTATGCAGACGGATCTTCGGATCCGTCTGTATGAAAGTAACCTACGGCAATGGATCACGGACGCGGATGCCAATCTTGTGTGCTTCCGTGTTCATTCACGGACCCATTGACTTGAATGGGTCCGTGAACCGTTGTCCGTCAAAAAAATAGGACAGGTCATATTTTTTTGACGGACAGGAAACAAGGATCACGAATGTGGCTGCAAAACGGTGCATTTTACGATTTTTCCACGGACTCATTGAAAGTCAATGGGTCCGCGAAAAAAAATCTGAAAACGGCACAACGGCCACGGATGCACACAACGGTCGTGTGCATGAGGCCTATAAACCATGCTACGATTTTCACGCAATGCACAAGTGATGCATGAAAATCACCGCTCATGTGAACAGCCCCATAGAAATGAATGGGTCGGTATTCAGTGCGGGGGCAATGCGTTCAACTCACCCTTCGCATCCGCGCGGAATACTCGTCCGTGTGAAAGGGGCCTTACTCTGCAGCGACCTGTCAATGCACCAGAAACATTCAGGCCTGTGCCCCTCCCCTGTTCAGGACCTGTCACTTCTCTGTTTGACATACTGTTATATCAAATAAGTAAATAAAAATGAAATTAATTCATGCCAAAAAGGTATTTCATTCTCTCACTTCACCACACAACGGCTAATAAGCCTTTTTTCTCTACTAGTATACGCCAAAAAAAGACTTTAGAACATATAACTGCGGCCATGAACGGCAAATAAAGTTTTTTTTTGCCACTACTACATGCTAAAAAGGGCTATAATTTTTCATTCACCACAAAACAACTAATAAGCCCATTTTCTTTATCCCCACTAACGCATGCCAAAAAAAGACTTTAGAACATATAACTGCGGCCGTGAATGGCAAATAATCCTTTTTTTTGCCACTAATACAAGCAAAAAAGGGCTGCAATTCTCTCACTTCACCACACAAAGGCTAATAAGCCCTTTTTCTTTTTCCCCACTAATACACGCCAAAAAGGGCTTTAACCGCTTGCCGCACACGTAACGCCGATAGGCGTCCAGGCAGCGGCAGTCTCAGCGACGCCTATTGGCGTCATCTCGCGTGAGCCGAGATTTCCTGTGAATGCGCGCTCACAGGAGCGTGCGTTCACAGGATCGCAAATTAAACAAGTTGATCTACAGCCTGCCAGCAGCGATCATTTTTGTTAACATCAGAAAGGTATATTAGACGCTGTTTTGTTAACAGCGTCTGATATACCTGCTACCTGGTCCTCTGGTGGTCCCTTTTGCTTGGATCGACCACCAGAGGACACAGGCAGCTCTGTAAGTGATCACCCCCCTGTAAGGCTCCATTCAGAGGTCCGTATGTGTTTTACGGATCCAGGGATCCACAAAACACGGACACCGGCAATGTGCTTTTCGCATTTTGCGGATCCCCACATTGCCAGAACTATATAGAAAATGCCTTTTTTGTCCGCAATTGCGGACAAGAATAGGACATGTTCTATATTTTTGCGGAACGGAAGTGCGGACCCGGAAGTGCAGATCCGCAATTCCGGATCCGAGCGGGACAAAGTCTGTCCCCATAGAAATGAATGGGTCCGCAATTCCGTTCCGTAAAATGCGGAACAGAATTGCGGACGTGTGAATGGGGCCTAAGGGTCCCTTATCACCGCCAGTTAGTTAGCCACTTGTTAGGTAGTTAGCGCCCACCGCACCGCAGTCACTAATTAGTCGCTGATTAGCGTCATCGCTGTCGCTAATCAGCTCTAGTACTATATAGTATCTGTAAGTGATCAAGACTGATCGCAATCAGATCTATATCAGTACATTAGGGTCACCTTAGGCTCTACAAAAAACGCAAAAAATGCCCTGTGAAATCCTAAAGGTACTCATTGGAATTTGGGCCCCTTTGTGCACCTAAGCTGCAAAAAAGTGTCACACATGTGGTATCGCCATACTCAGAAGAAGTAGGGCAATGTGTTTTGGGGTGTATTTTACATATACCCATGCTGGGTGAGAGAAATATCTCTGTAAATTGACAACGTAAAAAAAAAAAATTATACAAAGTTGTCAATTTACAGAGATATTTCTCTCACCCAGCATGGGTATATGTAAAAATACACCCCAAAACACATTGTCCTACTTCTTCTGAGTATGGCGATACCACATGTGTGACACTTTTTTGCAGCCTAGGTGCGTAAAGGGGCTGAAAGTCCAACGAGTACCTTTAGGCTTTACAGGGTTGCTCACAATTTAGCCCCGCCCAAAATGCCAGAACAGTAAACACACCCCACAAATGACCCTATTTCGGAAAGTAGACACCCCAAGGTATTCACTGAGGGGCATAGTGAGTCCGTGGGAGATTTTTTTTTTTTTTGCCAGAAGTTAGCAGAAATGGAAACTTTATTTATTTATTTATTTTCTCAGAAAGTGTCATTTTCCGCTAACTTGTGAAAAAAAAATTAAATCATACATAAACTCACCATGCCCCTCCGCGAATACTTTGGGGTGTCTTCTTTCTAAAATGGGGTCCTTTGGGGGGTATTTATACTATCCTGGCATTCTAGCACCTCAAGAAACATGACAGGTGCTCAGAAAGTCAGAGCTGCTTCAAAATGCGGAAATTCACATTTTTGTACCATAGTTTGTAAACGCTATAACTTTTGCGCAAACCAATAAATATACACTTATTGGATTTTTTTTATCAAAGACATGTAGCACAATAAATTCTGACACAAACTTGTATAGAAATATAATTATATTTGAACAATTTAACCAGAGAAAGTTAAAAATAATTTTTAATCTGTTGAAAAGCCTTTTGTGGTGTGTATTAGCGGAAAAAGAAGAAATATATTTGCCGCTCAGCGGTGCAGTTATCTGTTGAAAAGTAGGGATGAGCGAACCCGAACTGTATAGTTCGGGTTCGTACCGAATTTTGGCGTGTCCGTGACACAGACCCGAACCCGAACATTTTCGTAAAAGTCCGGGTTCGGGTTCGGTGTTCGGCGCTTTCTTGGCGCTTTTTGAAAAGCTGCAAAGCAGCCAATCAACAAGCATCATACTACTTGCCCCAAGAGGCCATCACAGCCATGACTACTATTGGCATGGCTGTGATTGGCCAGTGCAGCATGTGACCCAGCCTCTATTTAAGCTGGAGTCACGTAGCGCCGCACGTCACTCTGCTCTGATCAGTGTAGGGATAGGATGCAGCTGCTGCTGTTAGGGCGAGATTATGCAGTGATTTACTTACTGAAGTGATCGATATATAGCTGTGTATCATACAACCTCTGCTATTCAATTGCTCACTGTTTTAAGGCTGCCCAGAGCGTTTTTCAGTCACTTTTTTCTGGGGTGATCAGCGGCCATTTTGTGTCTTGTGGTGCGCCAGCACAAGCTGCCACCAAGTCCATTTTTAAACATCAATAGTGTGGTTTTTTTTTTTGCTATATCCTACAGCAGGGGCTTGGCTGTGCTTGCTATTTTATTGTGGGGTGAAATACAATTGCCAAAATAGTAGTACCCTAAATCTGGTGTTTCAGCTGTGGCTAGCCAATTGTAATACTGTCTGCTGTCTGCCGAAGCACAGTTTTTGTTCTGGGTTGAATACAATTCCCAACTTAGCAATTCCCTAAATAATTGTTTTCTGCTGTATTAGGCCAAGTTTAAATCTATCCATAAAAGGGGATATTAGATTGAAGGTGCTGATAGGGTAATCCTCAATAACTTCACACGCTACCGTGCATTTCCAAGTCTAATTCTGTCCGTAAACGTATACTTGTCATCCAGGGCCTAAATACTAGGCCTACAATTTATATTCAGCTAAATCTGTCGTTACTGCTGTTCCTGTATTAGTGTAATACGGTACCTAAATAGATAGCCAGATAGTGTTAGGTGCCTGTAAAAAAAGGCCTGAATTTGAATTCAATACATTCGGCCAAATAATTTTTTTCTTATTGTGGTGAACGGTAACAATGAGGAAAACATCTAGTAAGGGACGCGGATGCGGACATGGTCGTGGTGGTGTTAGTGGACCCTCTGGTGCCGGGAGAGGACGTGGCCGTTCTGCCACAGCCACACGTCCTAGTGAACCAACTACCTCAGGTCCCAGTAGCCGCCAGAATTTACAGCGATATTTGGTGGGGCCCAATGCCGTTCTAAGGATGGTAAGGCCTGAGCAGGTACAGGCATTAGTCAATTGGGTGGCCGACAGTGGATCCAGCACGTTCACATTATCTCCCACCCAGTCTTCTGCATAAAGCACACAGATGGCTCCTGAAAACCAAGCCCATCAGTCTGTCACATCACCCCCATGCATATCAGGGAAACTGTCTGAGCCTCAAGTTATGCAGCAGTCTCTTATGCTGTTTGAAGACTCTGCTGCCAGGGTTTCCCAAGGGCTTCCACCTAGCCCTTCCCAAGCGGTGGAAGACATAGAATGCACTGACGCACAACCACTTATGTTTCCTGATGATGAGGACATGGGAATACCACCTCAGCACGTCTCTGATGATGACGAAACACAGGTGCCAACTGCTGCGTCTTTCTGCAGTGTGCAGACTGAACAGGAGGTCAGGGAGGAATACTGGGTGGAAGACGATGCAGGGGACGATGAGGTCCTAGACCCCACATGGAATGAAGGTCGTGCCACTGACTTCCAGAATTCGGAGGAAGAAGCAGTGGTGAGACCGAGCCAACAGCGTAGCAAAAGAGGGAGCAGTGGGCAAAAGCAAAACACCCACCGCCAAGAGAGTCTGTCTGCTACTGGCCACCGCCATCTGGGACCGAGCACCCCAAAGGCAGCTTCAAGGAGTTCCCTGGCGTGGCAGTTCTTCAAACAATGTGCTGACGACAAGACCCGAGTGGTTCGCACGCTGTGCCATCAGAGCCTGAAGCGAGGCATTGACGTTCTGAACCTTAGCACAACCTGCATGACCAGGCACCTGCATGCAAAGCATGAACTGCAGTGGAGTAAACACCTTAAAAACAAGGAACTCACTCAGGCTCCCCCTGCTACCTCTTCTGCTGCTGCCGCCTCGGCCTCTTCCTGCGCCTCTGGAGGAACGTTGGCACCTGCCGCCCAGCAAACAGAGGATGTACCACCGACACCACCACCTCCGTCACCAAGCATCCCAACCATGTCACACGGCAGCGTTCAGCTCTCCATCTCACAAACATTTGAGAGAAAGCGTAAATTCCCACCTAGCCACCCTCGATCCCTGGCCCTGAATGCCAGCATTTCTAAACTACTGGCCTATGAAATGCTGTCATTCAGGCTGGTGGACACAGACAGCTTCAAACAGCTTCATGTGGCTTGCTGTCCCACAGTATGTTGTTCCCAGCCGCCACAACTTCTCCAAGAGAGCCGTGCCTTCCCTGCACAACCAAGTATCCGATAAAATCAAGTGTGCACTGCGCAACGCCATCTGTGGCAAGGTCCACCTAACCACAGATAAGTGGACCAGTAAGCACGGCCAGGGACGCTATATCTCCCTAACTGCACACTGGGTAAATGTAGTGGCGGCTGGGCCCCAGGCGGAGAGCTGTTTGGCGCACGTCCTTCCGCCGCCAAGGATCGCAGGGCAACATTCTTTGCCTCCTGTTGCCTCCTGCTCCTACTCAGCTTCCTCCTCCTCTTCTTCCACCTGCTCATCCAGTCAGCCACACACCTTCACCACCAACTTCAGCACAGCCCGGGGTAAACGTCAGCAGGCCATTATGAAACTCATATGTTTGGGGGACAGGCCCCACACCGCTCAGGAGTTGTGGCGGGGTATAAAACAACAGACCGACGAGTGGTTGCTGCCGGTGAGCCTCAAGCCCGGCCTGGTGGTGTGCGATAATGGGCGAAATCTCATTGCAGCTCTGGGACTATCCGGTTTGACGCACATCCCTTGCCTGGCGCATGTGCTGAATTTGGTGGTGCAGAAGTTCATTCACAACTACCCCGACAGAGCTGATGCATAAAGTGCGGGCCGTCTGTGCGCGCTTCCGGCGTTTACATCCTGACGCTGCTCGCCTGTCTGCGCTACAGCGTAACTTCGGCCTTCCGCTCACCGCCTCATATGCGACGTGCCCACCAGGTGGAACTGCACCTTGCATATGCTGGACAGACTGTGCGAGTAGCAGCAGGCCAAAGTGGAGTTTCAGCTGCAGCACGCACGGGTCAGTCGCACTGCGGAACAGCACCACTTCACCACCAATGACTGGGCCTCCATGCGAGACCTGTGTGCCCTGTTGCGCTGTTTCGAGTACTCCACCAACATGGCCAGTGGCGATGACGCCGTTATCAGCGTTACAATACCACTTCTATGTCTCCTTGAGAAAACACTTAGGGCGATGATGGAAGAGGAGGTGGCCCAGGAGGAGGAGGAGGAAGAGGGGTCATTTTTAGCACTTTCAGGCCAGTCTCTTAGAAGTGACTCAGAGGGAGTTTTTTTGCAACAGCAGAGGCCAGGTACAAATGTGGCCAGACAGGGCCCACTACTGGAGGACGATGAGGACGAGGATGAGGAGGAGGTGGAGGAGGATGAGGATGAAGCATGTTCACAGCGGGGTGGCACCCAACTTAGCTCGGGCCCATCACTGGTGCGTGGCTGGGGGGAAACGCAGGACGATGACGATACGCCTCCCACAGAGGACAGCTTGTCCTTACCTCTGGGCAGCCTGGCACACATGAGCGACTACATGCTGCAGTGCCTGCGCAACGACAGCAGAGTTGCCCACATTTTAACGTGTGCAGACTACTTGGTTGCCACCCTGCTGGATCCCCGGTACAAAGACAATGTGCCCACCTTACTTCCTGCACTGGAGCGTGATAGGAAGATGCGCGAGTACAAGCGCACGTTGGTAGACGCGCTACTGAGAGCATTCCCAAATGTCACAGGGGAACAAGTGGAAGCCCAAGGCGAAGGCGGAGGAGGAGCAAGAGGTCGCCAACGCAGCTGTGTCACGGCCAGCTCCTCTGAGGGCAGGGTTAGCATGGCAGAGATGTGGAAAAGTTTTGCGGGCCAACCCAAAGTTGAATGAACCTCTCCTCTGTCTGGGTGCCGGGCCAAAATATCTGACATTGGCCTGTTCCAGTGGTGGGTGACGTGAAGCCTGATTCTCTGCTATGACATGAAGCCTGATTCTCTGCTATGACTTAAAGCCTGATTCTCTGCTATGACATGAAGCCTGATTCTCTGCTATGGGACCTCTCTCCTCTGTCTGGGTGCCGGGGCCTAAATATCTGACAATGGCCCGTTCCAGTGGTGGGTGACGTGAAGCCTGATTCTCTGCTATGACATGAAGCCTGATTCTCTGCTATGACTTGAAGCCTGATTCTCTGCTATGACATGAAGCCTGATTCTCTGCTATGGGACCTCTCTCCTCTGTCTGGGTGCCGGGGCCTAAAAATATCTGACAATGGCCTGTTAAAGTGGTGGGTGACATGAAGCCTGATTCTCTGCTATGGGACCTCTCTCCTCTGTCTGGGTGCCGGGGCCTAAATATCTGGCAGTGGCCTGTTCCAGTGGTGGGTGACATGAAGCCTGATTCTCTGCTATGGGACCTCTCTCCTCTGTCTGGGTGGCGGGGCCTAAATATCTGACAATGGCCTGTTGCAGTGTTGGGTGACGTGAAGCCTGAGTCTCTGCTATGACATGAAGCCTAATTCTCTGCTATGACTTGAAGCCTGATTCTCTGCTATGACATGAAGCCTGATTCTCTGCTATGGGACCTCTCTACTTTGTCTGGGTGCCGGGGCCTAAATATCTGACAGTGGCCTGTTCCAGTGGTGGGTGGCATGAAGCCTGATTCTCTGCTATGGGACCTCTCTCCTCTGTCTGGGTGACGGGGCCTAAATATCTGACAATGGCCTGTTCCAGTGGTGGGTGACGTGAAGCCTGATTCTCTGCTATGACATGAAGCCTGATTCTCTGCCATGAGACCTCTCTCCAATTGATATTGGTTAATTGTAATTTATTTTATTTTTATTTTAATTCATTTTCCTATCCACATTTGTTTGCAGGGGATTTACCTACATTTTTCTGCCTTTTGCAGCCCTCTAGCCCTTTCCTGGGCTATTTTACAGCCTTTTTAGTGCCAAAAAGTTCGGGTCCCCATTGACTTCAATGGGGTTCGGGTACGGGGCGAAGTTCGGGTCGAGTTCGGATCCCGAACCCGAACATTTCCGGGAAGTTCGGCCAAACTTCTCGAACCCGAACATCCAGATGTTCGCTCAACTCTATTGAAAAGCCTTTTTTGGCATTTATTAGTGCAAAAAAATACACTACTCAAAAAATAAAGGGAACACAAAAATAACACATCCTAGATCTGAATTATTAAATATTCTTCTGAAATACTTTGTTCTTTACATAGTTGAATGTGCTGACAACAAAATCACACAAAAATAAAAAAATGGAAATCAAATTTTTCAACCCATGGAGGTCTGGATTTGGAGTCACACTCAAAATTAAAGTGGAAAAACACACTACAGGCTGATCCAACTTTGATCTAATGTCCTTAAAACAAGTCAAAATGAGGCTCAGTAGTGTGTGTGGCCTCCACGTGCCTGTATGACCTCCCTACAACGCCTGTGCATGCTCCTGATGAGGTGGCGGATGAGCTCCTGAGGGATCTCCTCCCAGACCTGGACTAAAGCATCTGCCAACTCCTGGACAGTCTGTGGTGCAACGTGACCGAGACATGATGTCCCAGATGTGCTCAATTGGATTCAGGTCTGGGGAACGGGCGGGCCAGTCCATAGCATCAATGCCTTCGTCTTGCAGGAACTGCTGACACACTCCAGCCACATGAGGTCTAGCATTGTGTTGCATTAGGAGGAACCCAGGGCCAACCACACCAGCATATGGTCTCACAAGGGGTCTGAGGATCTCATCTCGGTACCTAATGGCAGTCAGGCTACCTCTGGCGAGCACATGGAGGGCTGTGTGGCCCTCCAAAGAAATGCCACCCCACACCATTACTGACCCAATGCCAAACGGGTCATGCTGGAGGACATTGCAGGCAGCAGAACGTTCTCCACGGTGTCTCAAGACTCTGTCACGTCTGTTACATGTGCTCAGTGTGAACCTGCTTTCATCTGTGAAGAGCACAGGGCGCCAGTGGCGAATTTGCCAATCTTGGTGTTCTCTGTCGAATGCCAAACGTCCTGCAAAGTGTTGGGCTGTAAGCACAACCCCCAACTGTGGACGTCGGACCCTCATATCACCCTCATGGAGTCTGTTTCTGACCGTTTGAGCAGACACATGCACATTTGTGGCATGCTGGAGGTCATTTTGCAGGGCTCTGGCAGTGCTCCTCCTGTTTCTCCTTGCACAAAGGTGGAAGTAGCGGTCCTGCTGCTGGGTTGTTGCCCTCCTACGGCCTCCTCCACGTCTCCTGATGTACTGGCCTGTCTCCTGGTAGCGCCTCCATGCTCTGAACACTACGCTGACAGACACAGCAAACCTTCTTGCCACAGCTTGCATTGATGTGCCATCCTGGATAAGCTACACTACCTGAGCAACTTGTGTGGGTTGTAGACTCCGTCTCATGCTACCACTAGAGTGAAAGCACCGCCAGCATTCAAAAGTGACCAAAACATCAGCCAGGAAGCATAAGAACTGAGAAGTGGTCTGTGGTCACCACCTGCAGAACCACTCCTTTATTTGGGGTGTCTTGCTAATTGCCTATAATTTCCACCTGTTGTCTATCCCATTTGCACAACAGCATGTGAAATTGATTGTCACTCAGTGTTGCTTCCAAAGTGGACAGTTTGATTTCACAGAAGTGTGATTGACTTGGAGTTACATTGTGTTGTTTAAGTGTTCCCTTTATTTTTTTGAGCAGTGTATATTATACATGATACCTTTATTGGACTATCCAAATACTTGGACATAATGAAAAAATGCTGGACCCCATGTGGAACTTTTGAATTTCCCAGGTATGTGTATAATTAAGGACTCATGCTCACGACTGTGCCGTTTTTTGCAGTCTGCAAACCGCAGATCTGCAAAAAACGGAAGCCGCCTGTGTGCCTTCCGCGATTTTCAGAATGGAATGGGTGGCCCATTGTAGAAATGCCTATTCTTATCCGCAAAACGGACAAAAATAGGACATTTTCAATTTTTTTTTGCGGGGCCACGGATCGGAGCAACGGATGTGGACAGCACATTGAGTGCTGTCCGCATCTTTTGCGGCCCCATTGAAGTGAGTGGGTCCACATCCGAGCCGCCAAATGGCACGGATGCGGACCCAAACAATGGCCGTGTGCATGAGGCATAAAGCTGAGGGCAAACTTGCCAGCTGAGTTGCAACACAACTTCAAAAAACTTCCAGCATGACTTGATAAATGAAAAATGGAAAAAAAATAAAAAAAACAACTACATCCTACATCTGACTCACAATAGAGTTAATTTCTATTGGTGCTTGTCTCCCACCGAATATTGGGAATGGCACACAAAAAGGAAAAGAGTGGGGATTACAATCAAGCATTCCAGCCACAACATTAGCCACAGTATATCCATAAGAAAAAAGTCGATGGTGACTCTATAACAATGATAATGACCCCAACGCATTGATCCACTGTGTCGTATCAACTATCTATGTTCTTGCTTATTATAGTTATAGAACAAATTTTTTGAGACAAACTTTTGTATTATGTTCTCCCTCTATATCCTACTGTGCTTTCTTTTCATAAACATATACTTAGTGGTAATTGAGCAAACTGGGTTTGGACAGAGTAGTCCAAATCCGGTTCATGCCTAATATTCATTCATCCATAGCGATTCCGTACAAGAATAAAATGTATGGCCTCCGATGAAGTTTTCATCATATAGCCCCCAGTGACGCAAAACTTCCTTAGTCTCATGCATGAGCTGTTACCATTAGTCTCAGCACATGAATTTGTCTCAAAATCCAATGCTCTCCCTTGCCCTGAATAGTGTAGGGAAAGGGCTTTTTTGTTTACAATGGCACACTGCTAGTTGGAGGCTTCCACGCAGCAGTGTTCCTGGTGACATCATCGGCTCTTATGGATGGGCTTTAGTGCTGCCCTAGCCATTTTACAGGCTAGGGCAGCACTAAAGCCTGCCCATTAGTCCCGGTGACGTCACTGGGCTTACAGCTGGGTGGAAGCCTCCACCTAGCAGTCCCTAGCAGGATCTAAAAAAAAAAGCCTTTTTTCTGTGTGATTCAGCGCAGGGCAAATAAGTGCATCAGAGCATGAAATGATTGTTAGGAATGAACTGGGTTTGGACAGAGCAGTCCGAACCTGGTTCGCTCATCACTTAGTGGAAAAAAAGCTAAATATCGGTATTGCCCATGCTAAGCAATATGTTAGTGGAATGATATTCAAGATGGTTAAGATTCTTCTTTAGTGGGATCGTTGCTACTATTAAATTCCCGGGAGACACTTTTCATGTTATGTAACATATCTCATCAGATGGATCATTCCTGATGATGTCTTTCATTGTTAAGAAATTCCCTTTGTAAAATTCTATAAAGCGTGTTTTATATCCTTGTCTTATACATTATGTATTCTTACTTCAATAAGGAGATTGTACTGCAGTACTAGTAATTCATACATTTAAATATTTTTTTAACGCAGAAATAATACCATCAACTTCTCTGTGCTGAGAATGGAGATTTAGTTAGAGTGTTGCAAACCCAAAGGAATACAGTAACTATTTATTCCAGATTGACATGCCACATCTTGCCGTAATTTGCATTAAATGATTAAATCTGACTCGTTTCACCTTTACCTGCCTTCATCACTTTGTGCAGATTTCTCACTGAATTTAAAAGACTAATTTACCGAGAGTAATCTTAATATAATGATATCCTTAAACTCCATAACTCACAACGCATTGAAAGTCGAGCAGATGACAGATGTGAAGATGAACACACCTATATGCGAAATAGAAGTGAAGAACAAAAGAGCATAATGAGAAAAGCAATTCGCAGGCATTACAATGAATAATGATTGTCTCATTAAGAAAAATGTGCTAAATTGATGTTGGCAATACAGACACAGGAGCACACATCTGATCATTTTGCAATCAGTAAATTGTCACTTTTAAAGGTGCTAACAAGCTTATAGGCGTATTCTTGAATAGTTTACAACCATTAATCTCTTGTGGCAATGACTAGTGTATGACATGTGTACAGTACTTTATCATTGACGCCCTTCACATTTTTTCTAAGCCCTTGACTTGTTTTGTTTTAAATATCATTGCAATATAAGCCTCACTTGAACACGATGAGTGCTGCAGATTGCATTTCTTTAGAGACAATGTTCATCTATCTGACATGGTTGCTAATATGTCTGCTACAGTTGAACTTTAGTGTTTTGAGACTCCTCCAAAAGAAGGAACGTGTCCAAAACTGTGAATATGCTACTGGATCCAAGTCACGTCTTGTATTAAATCTTTTAAATGCATGGTAATTATTAATATAAAATATTTAATATAATGAAGAAGAGGTAGGTTCTGTAAGAAAATATTTTTTATTTTACTAATCAGGCTGTATAAAAACGTAAGGTCTATTACAAAAAGAAAATATTTCCCATTACGCATGGTTTGACATGTTTATGGCAAGCTCCCCTTGAAGGGTGCCGGTGGAGGTGCTTAGACATTGCTTCTGCCAGGCTGAGGCTCATATGAAGCTTCCTGACTGCAGAGGGCACATCATTGTAGCAAGTGTTATGAAACCCTGGGAAGTGATGCATCACAGATCTACAAGGAGGAATTAAGAGACCTTAGAAATTGGGCAGCATCCCTTAACTTTGTGGCCAAAGATTAAGTAGTCTTTAAAAGCCAGAAAACGTCATGACACCAATGTTTTATGGTCTGCCTAAAATTTCTAAGGGGGTAACTCCCCTTGAAAAAATACTAATTTTATAGGTTTGGACAGTCTAACACTGAATGCAGGAATCTATATAAAGGTTTAAGAAGCTTTGCTCTAACCATCCCTTTATATGTAAGGGATACAACAGATTTGCTGCTCAAATGGGAAGGGATAACACGTTATTTAGAAACTTTCATGACAAGCATAGATATGGAGGCAGTATATGCAGAAACGGGGGTTGATAGTTTTTTTCTCAGTTCAGTAATTTTAAATCCAACAGCACTTACATTATAAGACTACTTACCTTTGATTTGGAACAGCGTTAAATTCTTCTTGACAAGAATATGTACCACCAGTTTAAGGACACAACTATGGGAAACATGTGAATGTCACATATACCAGCCTGTGCCTTGGCTGGTGGGAGAAGTCACTGGTATGTATGGATGAGATGGAAGTGTTTATAACCAAAATGCTCATGGGGGCATGACTTATTGATGTTTTCATACTGTAGCAGAGTGATAGAAACTTCTTTACAGGCTTTTGTCAACAGTAAATGTTAATCATGTTGGCCTATGATGTACATGTGAAATCAGTGACAGTGCCCTTTAAAGGGGGTCTGGTCTGAGATGGGGGGGTCTCATCTGAGGTTTGATATGGGGGTCTGATATGGAGATCTAATCTGAAAGGTAAGGGGGTATTTTTTTGTACTGGTGCACAATATAAAGGGGTATTTTTGTACTGGCACACTCTCTGTGTGGTACCAGTATTTTCAAGGGTACTGTTTCTGCAGGATAGTATTGGGAGCCACAGCGGACACAGTATTGGGGGTGGCAGGATGGGGCCTGTTTGTTAAACTCTGCAGAGATGAGACATGGCTGAAAGAAATCATCATGAAGGTCTGGTCTAAAAGGAGAAGATGAGGAAAGAGAATATCTACATCAGAGGAGACTGCACTGGATATAAGAGGTATATGGGTCTGTATTACACTGTATGATCTGTAGCGCTGTATGTAATGTTTTCCAAGGTAGGACTGGAGGGAATGGGTTAGGTTGAGAATTTGGTATGGGAAGGGGACATTACAATTTTTGCCTCAGGCAGAAGAAAGGCTAGGTGAACCCCTGCCCCTTGCCACAATGTACTGAGGAAAAGGCGGGGGTGGGGGAAGCTGAACTCTTGCACCAGGGCCCATGAGCCTTCAGCTACTGCCCTACATTCAGGATTTTGGTTCAGGATGGGGTAACTTATTTTGCCCTCCACTGCTGTTCATTTTATGTTTGCATGATCAATAAATCTGATATTTGAAATTACATTATTGAAAGTTACCTTCTATAAAAAGTAATTTTTCCTGAGTAATTATACAACCTCAATTCCAAAAAAGTTTCCAATAAATGTAAATAAAAACACAATAAGGCTCTGATCAGCGTTTTCCTCTCCGGTATTAAGATTCGTCACAAGCTCTCAAAACCGGATGGAAATGCTTCAGTTTTGTCCCCATTCACTGTCAATGGGGACAAAACTGAACGAAACAGAATAAAATGCACCAGAATGCATTCAGTTCCGTTTGGTTGGGCTCCCATGCCAGACACAAAAGCACTGCAAGCTGTCATTTTGTGGGCGTCATTGGATACTGATCAAGCCGGATCCGACATGACACAAAATGTAAGTCAATAGTGCCGGATCTGTTTTCTCAGACACAAAAGAAAATGGATCCGGCACCCATTGACTTACAGTGGTCATTTTAGAGATCCGCTGCAGCTGATGGCAGCAAAGCACCTCAAAAAAAGTTGAGAAAGTACTATGTCTACCATTGTATAGCATTCCATCTTCTTTGTCAGTCATGCATTGTTTTCATCCCAATACAATCGTCTAAAATGTGTTGGCATGATAAAGCGTTAAGATTTCTCTTCACTGGAACTAGGAGGCTAACCCCTGAAAATATAGTTAGGCAGGTAATGTTCTCCTGTCATCCACCAAACGCAGACTCATCCATCAGACTGCTAGATAGACATGGATGACTTGTCACTCTATAGAACAGGTTTCTATTGCTCCAGAGTCCAGTGGCAGAATGCTTTACAGCACTCCATCTGATGCTTAGCATTGTGCTTGGTTATATAAGGGCTTCATGCAGCTGCTCGGCCATGGAAACCAATACCATATAGCTCCCAGTGCATAGTTGTTCAGTTTTTTTTTTTTTTTTTTTTATTGCACAATGAACCTCAGAAATATATATATATATATATATATATATATATATATATATTTATATATATATATATACAGGGAGTGCAGAATTATTAGGCAAGTTGTATTTTTGAGGATTAATTTTATTATTGAACAACAACCATGTTCTCAATGAACCCAAAAAACTCATTAATATCAAAGCTGAATATTTTTGGAAGTAGTTTTTAGTTTGTTTTTAGTTTTAGCTATTTTAGGCGGATATCTGTGTGTGCAGGTGACTATTACTGTGCAGAATTATTAGGCAACTTAACAAAAAACAAATATATACCCATTTCAATTATTTATTTTTACCAGTGAAACCAATATAACATCTCAACATTCACAAATATACATTTCTGACATTCAAAAACAAATCAGTGACCAATATAGCCACCTTTCTTTGCAAGGACACTCAAAAGCCTGCCATCCATGGATTCTGTCAGTGTTTTGATCTGTTCACCATCAACATTGCGTGCAGCAGCAACCACAGCCTCCTAGACACTGTTCAGAGAGGTGTACTGTTTTCCCTCCTTGTAAATCTCACATTTGATGATGGACCACAGGTTCTCAATGCGGTTCAGATCAGGTGAACAAGGAGGCCATGTCATTAGATTTTCTTCTTTTATACCCTTTCTTGCCAGCCACGCTGTGGAGTACTTGGACGCGTGTGATGGAGCATTGTCCTGCATGAAAATCATGTTTTTCTTGAAGGATGCAGACTTCTTCCTGTACCACTGCTTGAAGAAGGTGTCTTCCAGAAACTGGCAGTAGGACTGGGAGTTGAGGTTGACTCCATCCTCAACCCGAAAAGGCCCCACAAGCTCATCTTTGATGATACCAGCCCAAACCAGTACTCCACCTCCACCTTGCTGGCGTCTGAGTCGGACTGGAGCTCTCTGCCCTTTACCAATCCAGCCACGGGCCCATCCATCTGGCCCATCAAGACTCACTCTCATTTCATCAGTCCATAAAACCTTAGAAAAATCTGTCCTGAGATATTTCTTGGCCCAGTCTTGACGTTTCAGCTTGTGTGTCTTGTTCAGTGGTGGTCGTCTTTCAGCCTTTCTTACCTTGGCCATGTCTCTGAGTATTGCACACCTTGTGCTTTTGGGCACTCCAGTGATGTTGCAGCTCTGAAATATGGCCAAACTGGTGGCAAGTGACATCTTGGCAGCTGCACGCTTGACTTTTCTCAGTTCATGGGCAGTTATTTTGCGCCTTGGTTTTTCCACACGCTTCTTGCGACCCTGTTGACTATTTTGAATGAAACGCTTGATTGTTCGATGATCACGCTTCAGAAGCTTTGCAATTTTAAGAGTGCTGCATCCCTCTGCAAGATATCTCACTATTTTTGACTTTTCTGAGCCTCTCAAGTCCTCCTTTTGACCCATTTTGCCAAAGGAAAGGAAGTTGCCTAATAACTATGCACACCTAATATAGGGTGTTGATGTCATTAGACCACACCCCTTCTCATTACAGAGATGCACATCACCTAATATGCTCAATTGGTAGTAGGCTTTCGAGCCTATACAGCTTGGAGTAAGACAACATGCATAAAGGGGATGATGTGGTCAAAATACTCATTTGCCTAATAATTCTGCACTCCCTGTATATGTATATATATATATATATATATATATATATATATATATAAAAATTGATGAGCAGCACACAAATCCAAAGGCGGTGCAATTCCTTGAAACGATTCACGGACTTGATCCAGCTAGCCAAGGCAGCACACAGATATCCGTGAAAAAAAAGGGTATTTTATTCACCCATGTGTAGACAGCAAAGTTTCAGCTCACTCCATGGAGCCTTTGTCAAGCCATAATACAAAGTGCAAAATCAAGTGCTTATATAGCATACATAATTAACAAAGGTGATTACATGATTATACATCAATTTCTGCAAAAACATTAATAAAAACAATAAATCTCAAGTGTACATGATTATACTACAATGAAAACAGATCATTTGTCAAAAAAGTGCTATGTGCCGACAATATTAACCATCGACTGCGGGACCTTTGACACAATATGGTTGGCCAGTTTTTTCAGGCCCCCTATGTGTGTGCATCGGTCACCTAGTGTTGATATAGTCTGGATATGTATGGATGGTTCTCCTATGATGGGGACCGGGACACAGAGTCACTTCACGGTGATGGCTGTGCCTGTCACTCCCCTCCAGGTGTGCTGCCTCCGCTCGGGTAGCCCCCGGCAGAGACGTCACACCACTGGAGATTAATTGTGATAGCTCATGATGTGTGGACCATTGGAGAGAAAACTATGATTACAAGAGCATGGGGAATAGGTGATTAAGGGTGACAGTGGCGGTATGCCATTAGCCCGCTTTACACCGCTGGACTCCCCTTTTTGAGTTAGTAATAAGGAAATGGTGCAGCATAACCGGTCCTCTGTTATGAATGGTGGTCAGGTGATCCGACACATGATCCCTGTGTGTGTCAGACTGTGTCCGCCCTGTCTTGGGAACGAGCAGGCCCAGTCTGTGTTTGGTGCGGAGTCGCCATCTTGGATGTGGGCCGCTATGTGCCCTATGTGATAGATAGTCTCGCGGGATGAAGTGCTTCCCACGCCTGCGCACTGTTCAGTTCCGGACGCCGACTGAGTCCGGCCGTCTCCAGCTACATGTGAGAGTTCTATATTAAATGAATTATTTGTTTTTAATCAACACGATTATGCACACCTGAAAGGGAATACCAATTTATGATGTTATGCACTGTAATCAGATGAATCGATGGTTAATATTTTCGGCACATAGCACTTTTTTGATATGATCTGTTTTCATTGTAGTATAATCATGTACACTTGAGATTTATTGTTTTTATTAATGTTTTTGCAGAAATTCATGTATAATCATGTAATCACCTTTGTTAATTATGTATGCTATATAAGCACTTGATTTTACACTTTGTATTATGGCTTGACAAAGGCTCCATGGAGTGAGCTGAAACGTTGCTGTGTACACATGGGTGAATAAAATACCCTTTTTTTTCACGGATATCTGTGTGCTTCCTTGGCCTTTATATATATATATATATATATATATATATATATCTTGATTGTAGAAAATAAAGATAAACGGTACTCACCACTGTAAGTTTCTTCTTTATTCCTTTATAGAGGTACAAACATGTATAGGGCTGGAGCGGACACTCATATCTCGGAACAATAAACTGTAGTTGGATAATCCGTACTGATGCTATGGGTCCCCTGGGTCTGAATGAAAGGAACAATCTTAGTGTCTTCATATGACAATTTATCCTCTGTGTATTGGTTTTAATTGTATGTCTTGCACTTTAAGGAGGTGAGAGCGTTGGTGGTTGATGTGGCAACTATATGGGATGACGCCTTTAAGTAGGTGTGTACCAACGCCATGACCTCAGTAACCGGAAGAAGCGCAGCCGTCGCTACAGTTTAGTGTTCCGAGATATGAGTGTCCGCCCCAGCCCTATGCATGTTTGTACCTCTATGGAGGAATAAAGAAGAAACTTCTGACAGTGGTGAGTGCCGTCTATCTTTATTTTCTACAATCAAGAGTTATGCGAGTTGTCTGGTCGGTTGGCTGAGCACCACTAACACTGTGTGTGACTGGATATCGGAGGACGTTCCATCGTGTGAGGAGTGACCGAGCAGTGCCGCCAGCTCTTTTTGATTTCTCTGTCGTGTGTTTTATTTATATTTTTATATATATATATATATATATATATATATATATATACATATATATATTATTTTTGTGACTGTACATTCTGTTTTGTTAAACAGGATGTTACCTTGTTCCTGTGTGAAGTACACAGATGTACACAGATGTTATACATATTTTTGCATTTATTAGTGATCAGTGGTGGGTAAAATAATACATCTCATCAGATAAAGAGTTGTATCTGAGCCAAGATGATACAGTGAATGCTCCAGCTGTTAACAGTGTATGACAGAATATTAATGAAGTCTGAACCTCATAAAGTCAAACAGCAGAATGAACTCAAGAAAACTATATCATTTTATTCCTTATAAAACAGATATTTTTATATTTAAATTCCAAGAAGCAAAAGAGGTAAAAATTGTTTACAACTAGAGATGAGCAAATTTCTCTAATTGGTTTGATCAGAATTTATTTGTGGTAAATCGCATGAAAAAATTTGCAGATAGCCTTTATAGCCACGTAGAACACTGTCCCTTGCAGTAACACACATAGGGAGTCTGCTGTAGTTGTGAAACAATACTGTGAGTCAGGATGACATGTAGATGACAGGTATCACTCTTAAAATCACTGCACACTTCACTTCTTTGGGCAGTTACTGGGCCAAACTGACCAAATAACTCAAGTGTGAACTCAGCCTTAAAAATCATTGTTAGCGCCAGGTATAAAGAACCGTGCAGAAGCCCAAGATCCTACTATAGCATGAAAGAGCACCTTATGACATAGTGGTGAGGTGGAAGCAGCATACGGGGACCACAGAGTGGCTCAATGACAGAGTCTGGAGGTGGTGGCAGCAGCAGCATCAGGAGGAGACCACAGGGTAGCACAATGACAGTGTGGAGATGGCACCACCAGCATCAGGAGACCTGAGTGGTGAGATGGCAGCAGCATCAGGAGACCACAGAGTGACCCGTTGACAGAGTGGAGAGGTGGGTGGCAATACATGTACCAGCTGAAGATGGTGGGTGAAAGAAGGAGCACTTGGCATCCGATGTTAGGTGTCAGGCGGGTGGCAGCATCAGAATAGTAGCTGAGGCAGGTAGCCAGAAACCAGTCTCTTTTGTCAAAGTGTTGGTGTTGCACCATAAATGATCTAGTCTGATGTATCAGGCTATGGTGGATGGAAATCCTGGCTGATCCACGCCTGATTCATCTTGACAAACGCCAGTCTCTCCACATTTTGGGTGGACAGACAAATTCTTCTTAGGGTAACTGTGGCCCCCGACGCACTAAACACCCGCTCTACTGGCCGGACAGGACAGCTTTTCCAGGGCAAACTCCGCTAGTTGCGGCCACAAATACAGTTTGGCTGCCCAGTAGTCCAGCGGATCTTCAATGTGGGGTGGCAGGGATGTGTCCAAGTATGCCAACACCTGGTTCAGGTCCTGCTCCAGGTCTAGCTGCTGCTGGTGAGTAGTTTCTTCACTAGGCAGTTGAAAAAACCTGCTCATCAACGACTCTAGACTCAAGTTGCTGCTCCTACCCCCCCACCCTGCCACAGCAGCTATGGCAGAGGAATGTGAGCGCAGAGGGCCCCTACGGTCAGACCTGTGAGAGGATGGACGCTGGCGCAGATAGGCAGCGGCCAACTGGCTACATAGGATTTTTCTATAGTAGTTCAGTTTGTCCTCCCTCTCAGTGGGTATAATAAAGGCCCCCGTTTTGGACCGGTAGCGAGGGTCCAACAAGGTGGAGAGCCAGAAGTCATCCCTCTGCCGAATGCTGACAATTCAAATGTCACTATGCAAGCAAGTGAGCATGCATCCGGTCATTTGTGCAAGTGACTCAGAGGGACTCCCTGCTTCGTTTCCCACTGAATACTGCTACGGTGTGTCTGGGTCCTCTGCCTGGTCTTCCCCATCACCCTGTAGCTCCTCTGGCTGCTCCTGCCCCTCCTTTCCTGTCACTTGTGTAGAAAAACCATCCATTTTTCTACACATTGCTTGTGCCCCAATGTCGTCCTCCTGCAGTTCAGCCCCCACATGGCTCATATCCTCAGGGGATCGGGCAGGTAAGTTTGTGTTGTCGGTAACCACCTTTCATTAAGTAGGTTAGTGACGCTAGGAACCTAGGAGGACCAAGCTAAGGTAAATGAACCACTACAAGTAATTGGCTCCCTCCTCCCTATGTGCCGCCCCGTTTTGCCGCCCGTAATGATATTAATCCGGCCTCCGTCTTGAGTTCTGCCGGAATTTTGCGCATGCACTCCAACTTAAAAGTTTCCTTCATACTCAAGCCGATACAGCGCATGTCTTCGGATTTACACTTTACTTCACACTCAAGTCGGTACAGCGCAAGGCTTCAGACTTACACTTTCTTCATAATTTTAACTCTTATGGGGCATAAACAGTATTCCTATTTGACAGCTCTCTACCACATTGTTTCCATTGAATTAATTTTAAATAATCATGAATATGTTTTACACTTGTCACTGTTGTAAATTATGATTATACACTGCCTGTCCAAAAAAAAGTCGCCACCTGGATTTAACTAAGCAAATAGTTATGAGCCTTCTATTGGATAATTACTGCATGGGCAATTATCTTTCAGCTGGAAATAAGTTATTTAACCCCAACCGGTGCAATGACACCTCTCGTGGTCGTGGAAAAGATGTTAGTCTGTTTGAGAAGGGTAAAATCATTGGCATGCATCAAGCAGAGTAAAAAATCTAAGGAGATTGCAGAAATGACTAAAATTGGGTTAAGAACTGTCCAACGCATTATTAAAAACTGGAAGGATAGTGGGGACCCATCGTATTCGAGGAAGAAATGTGGCGGGAAAAAAGTCCTGAATGATCGTGATTGGCGATCACTTAAACGTTTGGAGAAATCAAATCGAAGAAAAACAACAGTAGAACTCAGGGCTCTGTTTAATAGTGAAAGTAAGAGCATTTCCACACTCACAATGCGAAGGGAACTCAAGGGATTGGGACTGAACAGCTCTGTAGCCGTAAGAAAACCACTAATCAGTGAGGCAAACCAGAAAAAAAGGCTTCAATTTGCTAGGGAGCATAAATATTGGACTCTGGAGCAATGGGAGAAGGTCATGTGGTCTGATGAGTCCAGATTTACCCTGTTCCAGAGTGATAGGCGCATCAGGGTAAGAAGAGAGGCAGATGAAGTGATACACCCATCATGCCTAGTGCCTACTGTACAAGCCTGTGGGAGCAGTGCTATGATCTGGGGTTGCTACAGTTGGTCAGGTCTAGGTTCAGCAACAGTATGTGCTCCAAGAATGAGGTCGGCTGACTACCTGAACATACTGAATGACCAGGTTATTCCATCAATGGATTTTTTCTTTCCTGATGGCACGGGCATATTCCAAGATGACAATGCTAGAAATCATCTGGCTCAAATTGTGAAAGAGCATGAGACATCATTTTCACACATGGATTGGCCACCACAGAGTTCAGACCTTAACCCCATTGAGAATCTTTGGGATGTGCTGGAGAAGGCTTTGCGCAGCAGTCAGACTCTACCATCATCAATGCAAGATCTTAGTGAAAAATGAATGCAACACTGGATGGAAATAAATCTTGTGACATTGCAGAAGCTTGTCGAAACAATGCCACAGTGAATGCATGCCATAAATGCGCCTGAATAGAAGACAGGGAGGCATCGGGAACGGACGGCGCATGCGCAATTCACTTACAGGATCGCGCTTCAGTCCGCTCGATAGACGGGATCGCGCTGCTGCTGAGACCAACGGCGCATGCGCCGCCAGTACAAGCGCGGTCCCGGCGACTGAGCCGGGTGTCAGTTACACTAGTTAGAGGAGGGGTTAGGGCAGGGGAGTTACAGCCCGGAGTGAGGGAAGGGCTACCCCCTTGACTTCTAGCGTGACTGCAGGAGCTGGAGACAAGGACTTTATAAGTCGTTTTTTTCATCAATATACATCCCAGGAAAGCGGGACAAGAATGCATTTAAACAGAATGAGGATAATCTATAAGGTACTGGTAATAGTTTATTAGGTGAAATCCTGGTGAAAGGTTCGCTTTAACCAGCTGAATAACTGAGTACATTGACTTTTATCTACAGGGATATGTCACGCAAATTCCATCGTACTTGAAAGATACCAGTAATGTATTAGAACTCATAAAAAACTTAGGTCCCTGCCAAGAAAATACATAGTTGGCCACTGTAGATGTTACGTCATTATATACAGTTATTCCGAAAACATTGGGGTTGAAAGCCATAGAGGATAAACTTGTGAGGATCCACTGATGTCGGATGCACAAGGGGAGTTAATTTTGAAGTGTGTTGATTTTTGTTTGGATCACAATTATTTTTGGTTTAATAATAATTTTTATTTACAGTGTACAGGAACGGAGATGGGGGCGAAATTAGCCCCCATTTTTGCCAATCTATTTATGGGGTTATGGGAGGAGGAAAATATTAGTCCTTTCTTGCCGGGGGGAGAGCTTATGCTTTGGAAGAGATTTATTCATGATTGTCTGCTAATTTGGGTTGGGGAAAGAAGGGGTTTAGAGGAATTCATAACTGGTTTGAATAAAAATAGCTGGAATTTACATTTTATCAGTAGTATTAGTAATTCATAATCAACTTCCTAGAGTTTTAAAACGAAGACGCATTTTAAAGAAATAGACGTGAATGTGTATATTGACAAAACTAGGTGCCATCACGACCCTTGGTTGAGAAATATCCTTAAGGGCCAGTTCAAAAGGGTGTCGCGAAACTGCACTGATGTAGCAGACTACAGGGTGCAAAGTCAAGTTATTCAAGAAAGATTTGTAGAAAAGGGGTATGGAGAGGAAGAGTTAAAATGGTGCACGAAAACTGTGCAAGACAGTAGAGTTGTAGCTGTATTGGAAAAATAGAAAGAAGAAAGGGATTTTCATTTTACATTCATGACACAGTTCAATACCGATGTAGGGTTTTTAAAATATGCTATTAGAAAAAACTGGTCAATTTTGAAAAATGACCCTATATTAGGGAAAGAAATCCCTGACCGTCCCGAGATTGTGTATAAAAAAATCTCCGAACCTACGCATGCACTTAGTACACAGTTAAATCCTGACAATACAAGAAAAAAAAATACACACAGGTTCACATGGTGCAGTTTCTGTCTTGGATGCAAGAACAGAATTGCCACAAATAGGTCAAAGCATGCTGACACTGTAAAATCGACAGCAAATGGGCAGGATTTTAAAGCAAAAGGAGTTTTGTCCTGTATGTATTGGAGTGCCCTTGTTGCCTCCAATATGTGGGAAGGACACTGAGAAAATGAAAGTAAAGATACTGGAGCATATAAGAAACATAAAAAAATGGTTTGGTCACGCACAGCGTCTCATTACATTTTAAACAGTACCATGAAAAAAATCTGAGGGTTCTGAAGTTCGCGGGGGTTGAACTAGTGAAAACTCATTGGCGAGGTGGTGACCCTGTGGCTCAAATTAACATGTGCGAGGTCAAGTGGATTTATAAGCTTAATACCCTGCAACATAATGGGATAATGAATATAGAGTTTGATCGAAATCCATGCTTGACGTAATTTTGAATAACCCATTCACATTGGGAGTATATATATTTATTGGTTGTGTTGTGTCTGAATGTGAGTAATCAGTGAGTAATTGGGAATGGCCAGAGACAGAATGACGTGTAAAGCTGGCCTCCTACTGGTGGATAGAAACATGTGATGAAATAATGAATGGGGACAGGACATGTACTGTGACTGGTCAAAAGAAACATGTGATAAATCGATGAATGGAGAACCAGGTTTTACTATAGTGAATAGGATAGGTATGAAGAGGGGCCTTCTAATAATAAAAGTGGGTGAATAATGGTGAGAATTTGGAGAAATAATTTATTTTTAGATGTGGTGTAGGTATTATATAAGATATGTTGTATGGAGAGTGGACAATGCTTTAGGGGCTGTCCCACCTGTTTGATTTGTAGGTGTGCTGTTTGTTATTTGGATGTGATGTCATTTTCTTGGCCATGTGAATTGGGGGAGGGGCGAAGTTAAATAGCTTCCGCTCCTACTTATGTAGGATTTCGCCCCTGATGAAGCCGTGTGCGAAACCCGGGTCGGCCTGTGATGAAAAGTTGATTTTAAGATATTCTGTCAATTTTAATATGCTTGTGAGTATAATAAAATCTTGGATTTTTAATGCATCAAAGGTACCTCACTATTGTGTGATTCTTGACACTGTGCAGAGGAACCCGTAGTGGTTTGTTCCAAGTGAACGCTGGAAGTGTCGACATCTTGGGTCTGACGACGTGGATAACTACATCAGAGGATAACGTTCCCTTTGATTGAGGAGCAGCGCGGTTCCACCACTATCGCATTACACAATGTCAGGCTGGAATGCCCACCCAAAGCATACTGGCTGCAAGACATGACAAGCCCCCAGAGGGGAGGAGCATAGTGAATAAAAGTATCAAGTAGATGATAGTAACTTTCCACTGCCTCTCTGATCATAGACCTGTTACTATGCTGCTCTTATATATCCCTGAGGAACTAAGCTAATGGTCAAGAATTATATAGAAAAATCAGTGTGGGGCATATTAGAAATGGAAGTTTAGGCTCCTGTGTTGGCCAGGTTCGCTTTTATCTGGGTGGATGCTCTGACTATGCCTGAGATAGGATAGTGTGGAGCACTCAGCTAGTGGATGAGGTGAAAGTAGACCTCAAGAATGGGCACCAGATGACTATACCTAGCCTCTTTAATGGTGTAAAGTGTCATCTGGGAATAAGAGTGTGACAGATGCACCAGAAACCCCCAAAAAAATACCAGTATAATACATTACTTTTTTTTTTTATATTGCTATTCTCTACTTTTTTTTTACCAATCCTAATAAATGTTACATTTTAGATATTCCTTCACCTTTAGTTGAGAATGCATTTAAAAGGAGGTACAGTAGCACAGGGGTATACCTGGAGCAATAATGAAGAGAGTAATAATCCTACTGAGCCAACCAGAATCCTACTCTGTATTGATGAGGGATATCTGGTGTGCCTATATTTCCTTGTGAAATCCCAAGGCTTGTTAACAGGTCAGATCTTGACTCAAGGGAGCCACTTTCAATAGGTGGCACTGACAAAACGGTTCTCTGTCTTGAGAGATAAGTAGGGTTGAGCAAACCGAACTGTAAAGTTCGGGTTCTTACCGAACGTTAGAATTTTTGGACCTCGGACCCGATCCTGAACATTTCAGTAAAAGTTCGGGTTTGGTGTTCGGCGCTTTCTCTGCGCTTTTTGAAAGGCTGCAGAGCAGCCAATCAACAAGCATTTAACTGTCTGACCTTAGAAGCCATCACAGCCATGCCTACTAATGGCATGGCTGTGGTTGGCCAGTGCAGCATGTGACCCAGGCTCTTTATAAGCTTGAGTCATGTAGCGCTGCACGTCACTCTGCTGTGCTTAGTGTAGGGAGAGGATGCTGCTGGACTGGTGATTTCAGGGAGAGAATAGGAGAGAATCTAACTCAGCGACCTACATACAATTAGTTGTGTGGGTGCAGGGCACAATATTTTTTTACCCTGCCCTGAGCCCATTGACCGAAAAAATAAACCTTTTATCCGTCTGTTAGTTAGGTGGGCGGCGGCGGCAGCCATTGTATGCATGCTCAGTGCACCAGCACTGCATCTGAGCTTTTGCGACATTCTAATCCAAGCTTGAAAAACTGCACTTATAATCTGGTTGTAAAAATTCACCCTTTTTTGGCAATATACAACATCTGGTGCATTTGCAGGATTAGCCCTCATGCACACGACCGTTGAGCCATTTTTGCGGCTCGGATGCGTACCCATTCACTTCAATGGGGCCGCAAAAGATGCGGACAGCACTTTGTGTGCTGTCCGCATCCGTTGCACCGTTCCATGGTCCCGCCCAAAAAATATAGCATGTCCTATTTTTGTCCGTTTTGCGGACAAGAATAGGCATGTCTACAATCGGCCGCCCGTTCCGTCGTGTGCATGAAGCTTTAGTCAGTGTGCAATTTTAGCTAGAAATACAGGCATAATTTTCTGGTTTTTTTTAAAACACCTTTTTGTGCAAAATACACTATTTTACATCCCTAGCTGTATCTGGACGTGTGAAATTCAAACGTTATATACAGCTTTCATATTCTGTTAGTAAAAAATACACTGTTTTGGCAATATACAACATCTGGATTAGGCCTCCTGCACACGACCGTTGTGTGCACCCGTGGCCGTTGTGCCGTTTTCCGCTTTTTTTCGCGGACCCATTGACTTTCAATGGGTCCGTGGAAAAATCGGAAAATGCACCGTTTTGCAGCCGCATCCGTGATCCGTGTTTCCTGGCCGTGAAAAAAATATGACCTGTCCTATTTTTTTCACGGCCAACGGTTCACGGACCCATTCAAGTCAATGGGTCCGTGAAAGAACACGGATGCACACAAGATTGGCATCCGTGTCCGTGATCCGTGGCCGTAGGTTAGTTTTTATACAGACGGATCCGAAGATCCGTCTGTATAAAAGCTTTTTCAAAGCTGAGTTTTCACTTCGTGAAAACTCAGAACCGACAGTATATTCTAACACAGAAGCGTTCCCATGGTGATGGGGACGCTTCTAGTTAGAATACACTACAAACTGTGTACAAGACTGCCCCCTGCTGCCTGGCAGCACCCGACCTCTTACAGGGTGTCGTGATCAGCACAATTAACCCCTTCAGGTGCGGCACCTGAAGGGGTTAATTGTGCTGATCACGGCCCCCTGTAAGAGATCAGGGCTGCCAGGCAGCAGGGGGCAGACCCTCCCCCCCCTCCCCAGTTTAAATATCATTGGTGGCCAGTGCGCCCCCCCCCCCTCCCTCTATTGTAATTATTCGTTGGTGGCACAGTGTGCGCCCCCCCCCCCCTCCCTCTATTGTAATAATTCGTTGGTGGCACAGTGTGCGCCCCCCATCGGCCTCCCTCTATAGCATTAACAACATTGGTGGCCAGTGTGCGGCCTCCCATTTTCCCCCCCCCCCCATCATTGGTGGCAGCGGAGTTCCGATCGGAGTCCCAGTTTAATCGCTGGGGCTCTGATCGGTAACCATGGCAACCAGGACGCTGGTTGCCATGGTTACTTAGCAATAGTACAATAGTAGAAGATTCATACTTACCGGCTGCTGCGATGTTCGTGTCCGGCCGGGAGCTCCACCTACTGGTAAGTGTCATTGCTAAATGAACTGTCACTTACCAGTAGGAGGAGCTCCCGGCCGGAAGCAGACATCGCAGCTCCCAGGTAAGTATGAATCTTTTACTATTGTACTATTGCTAGTAACCCGCTGCCACCAATAATAGGGGGGGGGGGTAGATGGGAGGCCGCACACTGGCCACAAATGTTGTTAATGCTATAGAGGGAGGGGGGCCAATGGGGGGCGCACACTGTGCCACCAACGATTACAATAGAGGGAGGAAGGGGGGGGGGCGCACACTGTGCCACCAACGAATTATTACAATAGAGGGAGGAAGGGGGGGGGGGCGCACACTGTGCCACCAACGATTTATTACAATAGAGAGAGGAAGAAGGGGGGGGGGCCGCACTGCGCACACCAATGATATTCAAACTGGGAAGGGGGTAGGGGGGGGGCCTGCCCCCTGCTGCCTGGCAGCCCTGATCTCTTACAGGGGGATATGATAGCACAATTAACCCCTTCAGGTGCGGCACCTGAAGGGTTAATTGTGCTGATCACAGCCCCCTGTAAGAGATCGGATGCTGCTAGGCAGCAGGGGGCAGTCATGTACACAGTTTGTAGTATATTCTAACTAGAAGCGTCCCCATCACCATGGGAACGCCTCTGTGTTAGAATATACTGTTGGAAATGAGGTTTCACGATCTAACTCATATCCGACAGTATATTCTAACATAGAGGCGTTCCCATGGTGATGGGGACGCTTCAAGTTAAAATATACCATCGGATTGGAGAAAACTCCGATCCGATGGTATAAAAGGGACTCCAGACTTTACATTGAAAGTCAATGGGGACGGATCCGTTTGAAATGGAACCATATTGTGTCAACGTCAAACGGATCCGTCCCCATTGACTTGCATTGTAATTCAGGACGGATCCGTTTGGCTCCGCACGGCCAGGCGGACACCAAAACGACTTTTTTTTCATGTCCGTGGATCCTCCAAAAATCAAGGAAGACCCACGGACGAAAAAACGGTCACGGATCACGGAAAAACGGGACCCGTTTTTGCGGACCGCAAAAAAATACGTTTGTGTGCAGGAGGCCTTAGTCAGTGTGCAATTTAACCACCTCAGCCCCCAGTGCTTAAACACCCTGAAAGACCAGGCCACTTTTTACACTTCTGACCTACACTACTTTCACCGTTTATTGCTCGGTCATGCAACTTACCACCCAAATGAATTTTACCTACTTTTCTTCTCGCTAATAGAGCTTTCATTTGGTGGTATTTTATTGCTGCTGACATTTTTACTTTTTTTGTTATTAATCGAAATTTAACGATTTTTTTGCAAAAAAATGACATTTTTCACTTTCAGTTGTAAAATTTTGCCAAAAAAACGAGATCCATATATATATTTGGCTCTAAATTTATTGTTCTACATGTCTTTGATAAAAAAAAAAATGTTTGGGTAAAAATAAATGGTTTGGGTAAAAGTTATAGCGTTTACAAACTATGGTACAAAAATGTGAATTTCCGCTTTTTGAAGCAGCTCTGACTTTCTGAGCACCTGTCATGTTTCCTGAGGTTCTACAATGGCCAGACAGTACAAACACCCCACAAATGACCCCATTTCGGAAAGTACACACCCTAAGGTATTCGCTGATGGGCATAGTGAGTTCATAGAACTTTTTATTTTTTGTCACAAGTTAGCGGAAAATGATGATTTTTTTTTTAATTTTTTTTTTCTTACAAAGTCTCATATTCCACTAACTTGTGACAAAAAATAAAAAGTTCTATGAACTCACTATGCCCATCACGAAATACCTTGGGGTCTCTTCTTTCCAAAATGGGGTCACTTGTGGGGTAGTTCTACTGCCCTGGCATTCTAGGGGCCCAAATGTGTGGTAAGGAGTTTGAAATCAAATTCTGTAAAAACTGACCAGTGAAATCCGAAAGGTGCTCTTTGTAATATGGGCCCCTTTGCCCACCTAGGCTGCAAAAAAGTGTCACACATCTGGTATCTCCATACTCAGGAGAAGTTGGGGAATGTGTTTTGGGGTGTCATTTTACATATACCCATGCTGGGTGAGAGAAATATCTTGGCAAAAGACAACTTTTCCCATTTTTTTTATACAAAGTTGGCATTTGACCAAGATATTTATCTCACCCAGCATGGGTATATGTAAAAAGACACCACAAAACACATTCCTCAACTTCTCCTGAATACAGAGATACCAGATGTGTGACACTTTTTTGCAGCCTAGGTGGGCAAAGGGGCCCATATTCCAAAGAGCACCTTTCGGATTTCAATGGTCAGTTTTTACAGAATTTGATTTCAAACTCCTTACCACACATTTGGGCCCCTAGAATGCCAGGGCAGTATAACTACCCCACAAGTGACCCCATTTTGGAAAGAAGAGACCCCAAGGTATTCGCTGATGGGCATAGTGAGTTCATGGAAGTTTTTATTTTTTGTCACAAGTTAGTGGAATATGAGACTTTGTATGAAAAAAAAAAAAAAATCATCATTTTCCACTAACTTGTGACAAAAAATAAAAAAAATTCTAGGAACATTAGCTGAAAGTACTAGCTTCAAATACTACATTAAGTACTAGTAAAGAGATATTGCAGCAGACTGAAGAGATTCAAGAGATACTGCAAGAGATTGGCTTAGAGTCTCCAACTGGCTCATCTGTGTTGTTTTTGCTGATCATTGATTGAGAAGAGGTAAGGAATTCGGTCAGCTGTTTGCTATTGTGCGTTTGCTAATGAGCCTAGCTCACTAAGGTGTTACATTTGTTGCTGGGGGAGGAGTTTGGGAAGGAGTGTGTGTATATATAGAGACAGACTCATTAGCTGGCCTAATTCATTAGCTGAAAGTACTAGCTTCAAGTACTACATTAAGTACTAGTAAAGAGATATTGCAGCAGACTGAAGAGATTCAAGAGATACTGCAAGAGATTGGCTTAGAGTCTCCAACTGGCTCATCTGTGTTGTTTTTGCTGATCATTGATTGAGAAGAGGTAAGGAATTCGGTCAGCTGTTTGCTATTGTGCGTTTGCTAATGAGCCTAGCTCACTAAGGTGTTACATTTGTTGCTGGGGGAGGAGTTTGGGAAGGAGTGTGTGTATATATAGAGACAGACTCATTAGCTGGCCTAATTCATTAGCTGAAAGTACTAGCTTCAAGTACTACATTAAGTACTAGTAAAGAGATATTGCAGCAGACTGAAGAGATTCAAGAGATACTGCAAGAGATTGGCTTAGAGTCTCCAACTGGCTCATCTGTGTTGTTTTTGCTGATCATTGATTGAGAAGAGGTAAGGAATTCGGTCAGCTGTTTGCTATTGTGCGTTTGCTAATGAGCCTAGCTCACTAAGGTGTTACATTTGTTGCTGGGGGAGGAGTTTGGGAAGGAGTGTGTGTATATATAGAGACAGACTCATTAGCTGGCCTAATTCATTAGCTGAAAGTACTAGCTTCAAGTACTACATTAAGTACTAGTAAAGAGATATTGCAGCAGACTGAAGAGATTCAAGAGATACTGCAAGAGATTGGCTTAGAGTCTCCAACTGGCTCATCTGTGTTGTTTTTGCTGATCATTGATTGAGAAGAGGTAAGGAATTCGGTCAGCTGTTTGCTATTGTGCGTTTGCTAATGAGCCTAGCTCACTAAGGTGTTACATTTGTTGCTGGGGGAGGAGTTTGGGAAGGAGTGTGTATATATAGAGACAGACTCATTAGCTGGCCTAATTCATTAGCTGAAAGTACTAGCTTCAAGTACTACATTAAGTACTAGTAAAGAGATATTGCAGCAGACTGAAGAGATTCAAGAGATACTGCAAGAGATTGGCTTAGAGTCTCCAACTGGCTCATCTGTGTTGTTTTTGCTGATCATTGATTGAGAAGAGGTAAGGAATTCGGTCAGCTGTTTGCTATTGTGCGTTTGCTAATGAGCCTAGCTCACTAAGGTGTTACATTTGTTGCTGGGGGAGGAGTTTGGGAAGGAGTGTGTGTATATATAGAGACAGACTCATTAGCTGGCCTAATTCATTAGCTGAAAGTACTAGCTTCAAGTACTACATTAAGTACTAGTAAAGAGATATTGCAGCAGACTGAAGAGATTCAAGAGATACTGCAAGAGATTGGCTTAGAGTCACCAACTGGCTCATCTGTGTTGTTTTTGCTGATCATTGATTGAGAAGAGGTAAGGAATTCGGTCAGCTGTTTGCTATTGTGCGTTTGCTAATGAGCCTAGCTCACTAAGGTGTTACATTTGTTGCTGGGGGAGGAGTTTGGGAAGGAGTGTGTGTATATATAGAGACAGACTCATTAGCTGGCCTAATTCATTAGCTGAAAGTACTAGCTTCAAGTACTACATTAAGTACTAGTAAAGAGATATTGCAGCAGACTGAAGAGATTCAAGAGATACTGCAAGAGATTGGCTTAGAGTCTCCAACTGGCTCATCTGTGTTGTTTTTGCTGATCATTGATTGAGAAGAGGTAAGGAATTCGGTCAGCTGTTTGCTATTGTGCGTTTGCTAATGAGCCTAGCTCACTAAGGTGTTACATTTGTTGCTGGGGGAGGAGTTTGGGAAGGAGTGTGTGTATATATAGAGACAGACTCATTAGCTGGCCTAATTCATTAGCTGAAAGTACTAGCTTCAAGTACTACATTAAGTACTAGTAAAGAGATATTGCAGCAGACTGAAGAGATTCAAGAGATACTGCAAGAGATTGGCTTAGAGTCTCCAACTGGCTCATCTGTGTTGTTTTTGCTGATCATTGATTGAGAAGAGGTAAGGAATTCGGTCAGCTGTTTGCTATTGTGCGTTTGCTAATGAGCCTAGCTCACTAAGGTGTTACATTTGTTGCTGGGGGAGGAGTTTGGGAAGGAGTGTGTGTATATATAGAGACAGACTCATTAGCTGGCCTAATTAATTAGCTGAAAGTACTAGCTTCAAGTACTACATTAAGTACTAGTAAAGAGATATTGCAGCAGACTGAAGAGATTCAAGAGATACTGCAAGAGATTGGCTTAGAGTCTCCAACTGGCTCATCTGTGTTGTTTTTGCTGATCATTGATTGAGAAGAGGTAAGGAATTCGGTCAGCTGTTTGCTATTGTGCGTTTGCTAATGAGCCTAGCTCACTAAGGTGTTACATTTGTTGCTGGGGGAGGAGTTTGGGAAGGAGTGTGTGTATATATAGAGACAGACTCATTAGCTGGCCTAATTCATTAGCTGAAAGTACTAGCTTCAAGTACTACATTAAGTACTAGTAAAGAGATATTGCAGCAGACTGAAGAGATTCAAGAGATACTGCAAGAAATTGGCTTAGAGTCTCCAACTGGCTCATCTGTGTTGTTTTTGCTGATCATTGATTGAGAAGAGGTAAGGAATTCGGTCAGCTGTTTGCTATTGTGCGTTTGCTAATGAGCCTAGCTCACTAAGGTGTTACATTTGTTGCTGGGGGAGGAGTTTGGGAAGGAGTGTGTGTATATATAGAGACAGACTCATTAGCTGGCCTAATTCATTAGCTGAAAGTACTAGCTTCAAGTACTACATTAAGTACTAGTAAAGAGATATTGCAGCAGACTGAAGAGATTCAAGAGATACTGCAAGAGATTGGCTTAGAGTCTCCAACTGGCTCATCTGTGTTGTTTTTGCTGATCATTGATTGAGAAGAGGTAAGGAATTCGGTCAGCTGTTTGCTATTGTGCGTTTGCTAATGAGCCTAGCTCACTAAGGTGTTACATTTGTTGCTGGGGGAGGAGTTTGGGAAGGAGTGTGTGTATATATAGAGACAGACTCATTAGCTGGCCTAATTCATTAGCTGAAAGTACTAGCTTCAAGTACTACATTAAGTACTAGTAAAGAGATATTGCAGGAGATAGTCAGGAGGTAGGCTGGAAGGTGGAAACAATACAAAAAAAAAAAGGTAAGATTTGTTTGATTTAAAGTTACAAATTTATTTTTTTATTTTTTTCTCCTCTTTAAAATGGCAGACTTGGTTCAGTGCAGGAATTGTTGTGCATTTATTTCATGTTCCACTCTTTGGAGATTCGGATGCTGTCAGATCTGTAGACAGTTCTCCTTACTGCAGCAGGAAATTGCATTTTTGAAAGCTGAAATATTTAAATTATCTGTTAAACAAACTCCAGCTAGGACTGCTGCAATGCCACTGCCACAGAGGACCCCCAGAAATGGCAGATGGGTTAATGTAGGTTCTGGAAGTCTTAGAGTGGTGGATAGAAGACATGTCCCACAGTCGGTGGTTCTCCATAATTCATTTGCAGCACTCTCAGAATGTAAGGACAACATGGATATGGACTCAAGCACAGAGGGTGAGAAACCATCGACTCCTATGTCTAATGTATGCAACAAAAAAGATAAAGTGAAGTCTCAAAGGATGCAGCTGTTGCTGGGTGATTCAATCATAAGAAGTGTGGAGCTTAAAGAAAATGGTTTTGTGAGATGTCTCCCTGGGGCTACTGCTAGAAGAGATAGAAGACGTATTATTAATATTGTTAAGCAAGCAAAGCAGGAAGGGGACGTGGATGTTCTTGTCCATCTAGGGACAAATGACCTGGCTTGCAATGAAGTGTCAGAGGTGAAAAAATCTTTTATCACACTTGGTAATGACGTACAGGATTTTGAATCCACCATTTCATTTTCTGAAGTTCTGCCTGTGCATAATGTTCAGAATGATAGGCAGAGGCGCATAAAGGAGTTCAACATATGGCTTGGTAAATGGTGTCAAGAGCAAGGATTTGGCTTTGTTTCTCATGATAGCTCTACTTGGAATAGAAAGGAACTGTACAAAAAAGATGGTTTGCATCTTTCTCTCACAGGAACAAATGTACTTAGTGAACAACTCCAAGAATTTGCGAAAGAGTATTTAAACTAGGAAGGGGGGGCAAAAGAGTGAAAATAAAAGAGTCCAATTGCCCCCCGAAACAATGCCAGAACAGGCCAGAAGCACTGAGGTTAAGAAATGATAAGCTCAGAGTCCTGTCTACAAATGCTCGCAGTTTAGGTAAAAAATCAATGAACTTGATTCAATAATGGCATCTGAGAATGTGGATTTAGTGGCTGTTACGGAGACATGGTTTAATGAAAGAAATGACTGGGACATAACCATACCAGGGTACTCTTTATACAGAAGAGACAGAGAAGGCAAGAAAGGAGGAGGAGTGGCCCTGTATGTGAAAGATAGCATTAAATCTTACCTAATACAAGTTGGTGAGGCCAACATAGAGTCAGTTTGGGTTACGTTGCAGTTTGCTAACCATGCAGTAACTCGTGTAGGTGTGATATATAGACCACCTGGTCAAGTTAAAGAACTAGATGATCTACTAGTTGAAGAAATAGCTAAAATGACAATGAAAGGAGAAGTTATCATTATGGGAGATTTCAATCTTCCAGATATAAACTGGAAAACCAAAATAGCAAGTTCTACCAGGAGTACAGATATTCTAAATTCCCTACTGGGGTTATCTCTACAACAAGTGGTTGAGGAGCCAACCCGGAGGGAGGCCATTTTGGATTTGGTATTCACAAACGGGGATTCGGTATATGGTGTCATTGTAGGCGAAACCTTGGGATCTAGTGATCACCAGTCAGTGTGGTTTAATATAAGAACTGTGAAAGAGTCCCACCACACAAAAACAAAAGTTTTAGATTTTAGAAAAACAGACTTTTCAAAAATGAAATTAGTCATAAATAGTCCTTATCAGACTGGAACGGATTACATGGAGTCCAGGAGAAATGGGACTACTTAAAAGGTGCATTATTGAAGGCAACAGAAAATTGCATTAGACTCGTCAGTAAAAGCAAAAAAAGGAGGAGACCAATGTGGTACTCAGCAGAAGTGGCCCAAATCATTAAAAATAAAAAGCTAGCATTTTGTAATTATAAAAAAACCCAGAGCAATGAAGATAAGGAAATCTACAAGATTAGGCAGAGAGAGGCCAAGCAAGTTATAAGAACTTCTAAAGCGCAGGCAGAAGAAAAACTAGCTCAGTCTATGAAAAAAGGGGATAAGACATTCTTCAGATATATAAATGAAAAAAGGAAATTAAAACAAGGAATAACTAAATTAAAAACAAAGGACGGAAGGTATGTAGAAGAGAATAAAGGGCTAGCCGACTGCCTTAATGAATACTTCTGTTCAGTTTTTACAAAAGAAAAAGGAGAAGGACCTCCACTAGAAAGAATGACTATTAAATCGTTTGATGCATGTATCTTTACAGAGGAAGATGTTCTAAGTTTGCTGTCTAAGGTGAAGACGGATAAGTCACAGGGGCCTGATGAGATACACCCAAAATTATTAAAAGAGCTTAGTGGTGAGCTGGCAAAACCGTTAACAGATTTATTTAACCAATCATTAGTAACAGGAGTCGTCCCGGAAGATTGGAAATTGGCAAATGTCGTGCCCATTCACAAGAAAGGTAGTAGGGAGGAATCGAGCAACTATAGACCAGTGAGTCTGACATCAATAGTAGGCAAATTAATGGAAACCCTATTAAAGGATAGGATTGTGGAACATCTAAAATCCCATGGATTGCAAGATGAAAAACAACATGGGTTTACTTCAGGGAGATCATGTCAAACAAATCTTATAGATTTTTTTGACTGGGTGAATAAAATAATAGACGGTGGAGGTGCAGTAGACATCGCATATCTAGATTTTAGTAAGGCTTTTGACACTGTCCCACATAGAAGACTTATCAATAAACTGCAGTCATTGAGCATGGACTCCCATATTGTTGAGTGGATTAGGCAGTGGCTGAGTGACAGACAACAGAGGGTTGTAGTCAATGGAGAACATTCAAAACAAGGTAATGTTACCAGTGGGGTTCCACAGGGATCTGTACTGGGACCGATTTTGTTTAATATCTTCATAAGTGATATTGCAAAAGGCCTCGCTGGTAAGGTTTGTCTTTTTGCTGATGACACAAAGATATGTAACAGGGTTGATGTTCCTGGAGGGAAACGCCAAATGGAAAAGGATTTAGGAAAACTAGAAGAATGGTCAGAACTCTGGAAACTGAAATTTAATGTGGATAAGTGCAAGATAGTGCACCTGGGGCGTAAAAACCCAAGGGCAGAATATAGAATATTTGACACAGTCCTGACCTCAGTATCTGAGGAAAGGGATTTAGGAGTAATTATTTCAGAAGACTTAAAGGTGGGAAGACAATGTAATAGAGCAGCACGAAATGCCAGCAGAATGCTTGGATGTATAGGGAGAGGTATAAGCAGTAGAAAGAGTGAAGTGCTTATGCCGCTGTACAGAACACTGGTGAGACCTCACTTGGAGTATTGTGCGCAGTACTGGAGGCCATATCTCCAGAAGGATATAGATACTCTAGAGAGAGTTCAGAGAAGAGCTACTAAACTAGTACATGGATTGCAGGATAAAACTTACCAGGAAAGGTTAAAGGACCTTAATATGTATAGCTTGGAAGAAAGAAGAGACAGAGGGGATATGATAGAAACTTTTAAATACATAAAGGGAATCAACTCGGTAAAGGAAGAGAGCATATTTAAAAGAAGAAAAACTACCACAAGAGGACACAGTTTTAAATTAGAGGGGCAAAGGTTTAAAAGTAATATAAGGAAGTATTACTTTACTGAGAGAGTAGTGGATGCATGGAATAGCCTTCCTGCAGAAGTGGTAGCTGCAAATACAGTGAAGGGGTTTAAGCATGCATGGGATAGGCATAAGGCCATCCTTCATATAAGATAGGGCCGGGGGCTATCCATAGTATTCAGTATATTGGGCAGACTAGATGGGCCAAATGGTTCTTATCTGCCGACACATTCTATGTTTCTATGTTTCTATGTTTAACTCGCCATGCCCCTCACGGAATACCTTGGGGTGTCTTCTTTCCAAAATGGGGTCACTTGTGGGGTAGTTATACTGCCCTGGCATTCTAGGGGCCCAAATGTGTGGTAAGGAGTTTGAAATCAAATTCTGTAAAAAATGACCAGTGAAATCCGAAAGGTGCTCTTTGGAATATGGGCCCCTTTGCCCACCTAGGCTGCAAAAAAGTGTCACACATCTGGTATCTCTGTATTCAGGAGAAGTTGAGGAATGTGTTTTGGGGTGTCTTTTTACATATACCCATGCTGGGTGAGATAAATATCTTGGTCAAATGCCAACTTTGTATAAAAAAATGGGAAAAGTTGTCTTTTGCCAAGATATTTCTCTCACCCAGCATGGGTATATGTAAAATGACACCCCAAAACACATTCCCCAACTTCTCCTGAGTACGGAGATACCAGATGTGTGACACTTTTTTGCAGCCTAGGTGGGCAAAGGGGCCCATATTACAAAGAGCACCTTTCGGATTTCACTGGTCAGTTTTTACAGAATTTGATTTCAAACTCCTTACCACACATTTGGGCCCCTAGAATGCCAGGGCAGTATAACTACCCCACAAGTGACCCCATTTTGGAAAGAAGAGACCCCAAGGTATTCGCTGATGGGCATAGTGAGTTCATGGAAGTTTTTATTTTTTGTCACAAGTTAGTGGAATATGAGACTTTGTATGAAAAAAAAATAAATAAAAAAATCATCATTTTCCACTAACTTGTGACAAAAAATAAAAAATTCTAGGAACTCGCCATGCCCCTCACGGAATACCTTGGGGTGTCTTCTTTCCAAAATGGGGTCACTTGTGGGGTAGTTATACTGCCCTGGCATTCTAGGGGCCCAAATGTGTGGTAAGAAGTTTGAAATCAAATTCTGTAAAAACTGACCAGTGAAATCCGAAAGGTGCTCTTTGGAATATGGGCCCCTTTGCCCACCTAGGCTGCAAAAAAGTGTCACACATCTGGTATCTCCGTACTCAGGAGAAGTTGGGGAATGTGTTTTAAGGTGTCATTTTACATATACCCATGCTGGGTGAGAGAAATATCTTGGCAAAAGACAACTTTTCCCATTTTTTTATACAAAGTTGGCATTTGACCAAGATATTTCTCTCACCCAGCATGGGTATATGTAAAAAGACACCCCAAAACACATTCCTCAACTTCTCCTGAATACAGAGATACCAGATGTGTGACACTTTTTTGCAGCCTAGGTGGGCAAAGGGGCCCATATTCCAAAGAGCACCTTTCGGATTTCACAGGCCATTTTTTACAGAATTTGATTTCAAACTCCTTACCACACATTTGGGCCCCTAGAATGCCAGGGCAGTATAACTACCCCACAAGTGACCCCATTTTGGAAAGAAGAGACCCCAAGGTATTCGCTGATGCGCATAGTGAGTTCATGGAAGTTTTTATTTTTTGTCACAAGTTAGTGGAATATGAGACTTTGTATGAAAAAAAAAAATCAAAAAAAAAATCATCATTTTCCACTAACTTGTGACAAAAAATAAAAAATTCTAGGAACTTGCCATGCCCCTCACGGAATACCTTGGGGTGTCTTCTTTCCAAAATGGGGTCACTTGTGGGGTAGTTATACTGCCCTGGCATTTTCCAGGGGCCCTAATGTGTGGTAAGTAGGTAAATGACCTGTGAAATCCTAAAGGTGCTCTTTGGAATGTGGGCCCCTTTGCCCACCTAGGCTGCAAAAAAGTGTCACACATGTGGTATCGCCGTATTCAGGAGAAGTTTGGGAATGTGTTTTGTGGTGTCATTTTACATATACCCATGCTGGGTGAGAGAAACATTTTTTTATACAAAGTTGGCATTTGACCAAGATATTTATCTCACCAAGCATGGGTATATGCAAAATGACACCCCAAAACACATTCTCCAACTTCTCCTGAATACGGAGATACCACATGTGTGACACTTTTTTGCAGCCTAGGTGGGCAAAGGGGCCCAAATTCCTTTTAGGAGGGCATTTTTAGACATTTGGATACCAGACTTCTTCTCACGCTTTGGGGCCCCTAAAATGCCAGGGCAGTATAAATACCCCACATGTGACCCCATTTTGGAAAGAAGACACCCCAAGGTATTCAATGAGGGGCATGGCGAGTTCATAGAAAAAAAAAAATTTTGGCACAAGTTAGCGGAAATTGATTTTTTTTATTTTTTTTCTCACAAAGTCTACCTTTCCGCTAACTTGGGACAAAAATTTCAATCTTTCATGGACTCAATGTGCCCCTCAGCGAATACCTTGGGGTGTCTTCTTTCCAAAATGGTGTTATTTGTGGGGTGTTTGTACTGCCCTGGCATTTGAGGGTCTCCGCAATCATTACATGTATGGTCAGCATTAGGAGTTTCTGCTATTCTCCTTATATTGAGCATACGGGTAATGAGATTTTTTTTTTCCGTTCAGCCTCTGGGCTGAAAGAAAAAAATGAACGGCACAGATTTCTTCATTCGCATCGATCAATGTGGATGAAAAAATCTCTGCCAAAAAAAGAAAAAGGAGGGGAAAGGCGTCTGCCAGGACATAGGAGCTCCGCCCAACATCCATACCCACTTAGCTCGTATGCCCTGGCAAACCAGATTTCTCCATTCACATCAATCGATGTGGATGAATAAATCCTTGCCGGGATTTTTTTTTTTTTATATACAAAGTGTTTGCCAAAGCATAGGAACACCGCCACCTCCTCAGCTCATATGCCTCGGCAAACGTATCTTTTACTGCAGAGGAGAAATCTCGTCTTGCAGCGCCGCATACACCGACTTGCGTGTAATCTGACAGCAGCGCAATGCTTCTGTCCGAATGCACATCAGTGCTGCAGCTAGTCGATCGGTTGGTCCACCTGGAAGGTAAAAAAAAAAAAAAAAAGAAAAAACCAGGCCGCAACACAATAATTTTATTAACTTTGGAAGAGAACATATTAACTTTAACTTTTTGAACTAAACATTAACCTTTTTGCTTACTGGTGTTTTTTTTTTACCTTTATAGAACAAACCTCTCCTTCCCCATGGGACAATGTGCAAAGCGCAAATCGCCCAAAGATGTGGCGAAGTACGTTATGCACTTTATCCCAGGTGAAAGGAGAGGTTTGCAGCAGCTGTGAGGGAAAGGGCCCTAATAGCCCTGTGTGCCTGTCCTGGTGAGATGTGATCCCTATGCTAGGTGTACCTGTGTGTGGTACTTCCGGAAACACTCTCCTAAGCATAGGGCAGGGTGGTCCGGACAGTCAGGACAGAAATAGCGGGTGTCACGCCTTATTCCACTCCTGCTACAGACACGACATTTTTTTCGGGGTGGCGGTTGGGTTGAGGTACCAGCAACGACACTGGGGAAATGTCGCTCGTGTAGACGGCTAACTACACTGGTGGATGGGGCCACGGAACCTCCTGGATAAAGGAGGTTCTCGATGATCTCTTCCTGGAATTTGAGGAAGGATCGTGTTCTCCCAGCCTTACTGTAGAGAACAAAACTATTATACAGCGCCAATTGAATTAAATATACAGACACCTTCTTATACCAGCGTCTGGTTCTGCGGGAAACTAAATAGGGAGCCAACATCTGGTCATTGAAGTCCACCCCTCCCATGAGCGCATTATAGTCGTGGACTGAGAGGGGCTTTTCAATGACACGGGTTGCCCTTTCAATTTGGATTGTCGTGTCTGCGTGAATGGAGGAGAGTATGTAAACGTCACGCTTGTCTCTCCATTTCACCGCGAGCAGTTCTTCGTTACACAAGGCAGGCCTCTCCCCCCTTGCAAGACCGGTGGTTACAAGCCGTTGGGGGAAGCCCACGCGACTAGTTCGCGCGGTGCCACAGGCGCAAATCCGTTCTATAAACAAATGCCTAAAGAGGGCCACACTTGTGTAAAAATTGTCCACATAAAGATGGTACCCCTTGCCGAATAAGGGTGACACCAAGTCCCAGACCGTCTTCCCACTGCTCCCCAGGTAGTCAGGGCAACCGACCGGCTCCAGGGTCTGATCTTTTCCCTCATAGATCCGAAATTTGTGGGTATAGCCTGTGGCCCTTTCACAGAGCTTATACAATTTGACCCCATACCAGGCACGCTTGCTTGGGATGTATTGTTTGAAGCCAAGGCGCCCGGTAAAATGTATTAGGGACTCGTCTACGCAGCTGTTTTGCTCAGGGGTATACAAATCTGCAAATTTCTGGTTGAAATGGTCTATGAGGGGCCGAATTTTGTGGAGCCGGTCAAAAGCTGGGTGGCCTCTGGGACGGGAGGTGGTGTTGTCGCTAAAGTGCAGGAAACGGAGGATGGCCTCAAATTGTGCCCTGGACATAGCAGCAGAGAACATGGGCATGTGATGAATCGGGTTCGTGGACCAATATGACCGCAATTCATGTTTTTTAGTTAGACCCATGTTGAGGAGAAGGCCCAGAAAAATTTTAAGTTCGGAAACTTGGACTGGTTTCCACCGGAAAGGCTGGGCATAAAAGCTTCCCGGGTTTGCGGTTATAAATTGTGTGGCATACCGGTTTGTCTCTGCCACGACTAAGTCCAAGAGCTCCGCAGTCAAGAACAGCTCAAAAAATACCGAACTCCAGACTGGGCGGTGAAAGGGGGAACTAATGGTGCGGCTGAAGTTGGTGACTGCCAATCAGAGTTTGCCAGCACCTCAGGGATTCTAGGGGCTCTACGGGTCTGTCTGTGCGGTGGCTGCGACGGGGTAACTAGTGCACGTGCCACGGTACCAGCTTCAACTGCCCTTCTGGTGCTCGCTACTTCACCATGTTGTACGGCAGTGCTGGTACTAGGTCCAGGGAGGGCTGCGCTGCTGGTGTATGCCTCACCACGTGATCCGGCAGCGACAGTCCCACTCTGCTGCTCTTGAAGCGGATCCTGCACAACCTGTGGTCTAGCGACACGGGGCCAGGTACGCCTGGTGCTGCCAGGGACCTCAACTTCCTCGTCCGAACTTTGGGTCAGAGAGCCACTGCTTTCTACAGGTTCATATTCTGACCCGCTAGATTCGTCAGATGAGGGTTCCCATGCCTCATCCGACTGGGTCAGAATCCTGTAGGCCTCTTCAGAAGAATACCCCCTGTTTGACATTTTGGACTACTAAATTTAGGGGGTATACCCTGAGACTACCCAAGAAAAAAAGCAAGCCTGTCTTACAAAGGGGAGGCTAGCGAAGTACCGGAGGCCGCTGCGGTTGATAAAAAATATCAAAACTGATTTTTTTATCTCCACAGAGCGTGTAAAGTGAATGTGCAGTGATCAAAAAAAATTAATTTTTTGTCACTGCGGTGGGGCGGGCGTGGGTGAACGCACGTGTGGGCGACCGATCAGGCCTGATAAGGCAAACACTGCGTTTTGGGTGGAGGGCGAGCTAAGGTGACACTAATACTATTATAGATCTGACCGTGATCAGTTTTGATCACTTACAGATACTATAAAAGTACAAATGCTGATTAGCGATACGCTAAACAGCGAATAAAAGTGACTGCGGTGCGGTGGGCTGGGCGCTAACTGATCCCTAAACTACCTAACCAAGGGGCCTAAACTAACCCTAAACCTAACAGCCAATACTAGTGAAAAAAAAAAGTGTCAGTTTACACTGATCACTTTTTGTCTTTCACTAAGTGATTGACAGGGGGCGAACAAGGGGTTAATTTGGATGATGGGGGTGATGGATGGTGATCAGGGGCTAAGGGTAGTGTTTTGTGTGTACTCACAGTGATGTCTGCTCCTCTGCTGGATCCAACTGACGAAAAGGACCAGCAGAGAAGCAGAGAAGCCATATAACAGATCATATTTACTAATATGATCTGTTATCTGGCTTGTGATTCGATTTTTTAAAAATCAGCAACCTGCCAGCGACGATCATTGGCTGGCAGGTTGCTGATGCAATAGTCCTTTAACTTTTGCCGGCCCGCTATGCGCATGCGCGGGCCGGCTGTGACCGAAATCTCGCGTCTAGCGAGAGGACGCGCCGGCGCGTCCAGGAGGAATGAAACAACCACCTCCAGGACGCGTCTGTGCGTACAGCGGTCCGGAGGTGGTTAAGCTAGAAATACAGCCATCATTTTCTGGGTTTTTAAAAACACCATTTTACACCCCTTTCAGCATCAGCACATGTGAAATTCAAGGGTTATATACTGCTGTCATATTCAGTTATTAAACAAACACCCGTTAGGGCAAAAAAAGTTTATTTGGCAGCCTTTGCTGCATATGTCATTGTGAGATTCACCCTTTATATATACAGTTGCAAGAAAAAGTATGTGAACCCTTTGGAATGATTTGGATTTCTGCACAAATTGGTCATAAAATGTGATCTGATCTTCATCTAAGTCACAACAATAGACAATCACAGTCTGCTTAAACTAATAACACACAAAGAATTAAATGTTACCATGTTTTTATTGAACACACCATGTAAACATTCACAGTGCAGGTGGAAAAAGTATGTGAACCGCTAGACTAATGACATCTCCAAGAGCTAATTGGAGTGAGGTGTCACCCAACTGGAGTCCAATCAATGAGATAGGATTGGAGGTGTTGGTTACAGCTGCCCTGCCCTATAAAAAAACACACACCAGTTCTGGGTTTGCTTTTTACAAGAAGCATTGCCTGATGTTAATGATGCCTCGCACAAAAGAGCTCTCAGAAGACCTACGATTAAGAATTGTTGACTTGCATAAAGCTGGAAAGGGTTATAAAAGTATCTCCAAAAGCCTTGCTGTTCATCAGTCCACGGTAAGACAAATTGTCTATAAATGGAAAAAGTTCAGTACTGCTGCTACTCTCCCTAGGAGTGGCCGTCCTGTAAAGATGACTGCAAGAGCACAGCGCAGACTGCTCAATGAGGTGAAGAAGAATCCTAGAGTGTCAGCTAAAGACTTACAAAAGTCTCTGGCATATACTAACATCCCTGTTAGTGAATCTACGCTACGTCAAACACTAAACAAGAATGGATTTCATGGGAGGATACCACATAGGAAGCCACTGCTGTCCAAATAAATCATTGCTGCACGTTTATAGTTCCACAGCAGTACTGGCAACATATTCTGTGGACAGATGAAACCAAAAATCAGTTGTTTGGAAGAAACACACAACACTATGTGTGGAGAAAAAGAGGCACAGCACACCAACATCAAAACCTCATCCCAACTGTGAAGTATGGTGGTGGGGCATCATGGTTTGGGGCTGCTTTGCTGCGTCAGGGCCTGGACGGATTGCTATCATCGAAGGAAAAATGAATTCCCAAGTTTATCAAGACATTTTGCAGTAGAACTTAAGGCCATCTGTCCACCAGCTGAAGCTCAACAGAAGATGGGTGTTGCAACAGGACAACGACCCAAAGCATAGAAGTAAATGAACAACAGAATGCCTTAAACAGAAGAAAATACGCCTTCTGGAGTGGCCCAGTCAGAGTCCTGACCTCAACCCGTTGAGATCCTGTGGCATGACCTCAAGAAAGCGATTCACACCAGACATCCCAAGAATATTGCTGAACTGAAACAGTTCTGTAAAGAGGAATGGTCAAGAATTACTCCTGACCGTTGTGCACGTCTGATCTGCAACTACAGGAAACATTTGGTTGAAGTTATTGCTGCCAAAGGAGGTTTAACCAGTTATTAAATCTAAGGGTTCACATACTTTTTCCACCTGCACTGTGAATGTTTACATGGTATGTTCAATAAAAACATGGTAACATTTAATTCTTTGTGTGTTATTAGTTTAAGCAGACTGTGATTGTCTATTGTTGTGACTTAGATGAAGATCAGATCACATTTTATGACCAATTTGTGCAGAAATCCATATCATTCCAAAGGGTTCACATAATTTTTCTTGCAACTGTACAGGGGTTATTTTGTTCTATTAATAAAACACTGTGCCCTTGCAGTATCAAGACATTTGAAATTCCAGGGTTTGGGCAAAAAAAATAAAAAATTGGCAGCCTTTGGGCAAAAAAAAATAAAAATTGGCAGCCTTTGCTGCATATGTCATTGTGAGATACACCCTTTAAATACAGGTGTTCTATTAAGATATTTGAAATACCGCCATTTGGTGCACAAATCTTTAATTGCGGCCTAGTTTGGGTCAGGGCGTGTGAGATTATACAGGGCTTATATTCTTCTATTAAAAAAACATCCTTTTTGGGGCAAAATACACAATTGTTGCACACTTACTTTATCAAGACGTTTGAAATTCCCTTTAAATACAGAGGTTCTATTCAGATATTTGAAATACTGCCATTTTGTGCACAAATTTTTAAATGCGGCCTAGTGTGGGTCAGGCCGTGTGAGATACACCATGTAAATAAAGAGCGTATATACTTCTATTAATAACACACCCTTTTTTGGGCACAATACACAATTTTTCAGGTCTTGCAGCATCAAGACTTTTGAAATTCCAGGGCTATATACTGCTGTCATATTCAGTTATTAAACTAACACCCGTTTGGGCCAAAAAAAATTGTTGCCAGCCTTTGCTGCAGATGTAATTGTGAGATACACCCTTTAAATACAAGGGTTCTATTCAGATATTTGTAATACCGCCATTTGGTGCACAAATCTTTAATTGCGGCCTAGTTTGGGTCAGGGCGTGTGAGATACACCCTGTATATACAGGGCTTATATTCTTCTATTAATAAAACACTTTTTTGGGGGCAAAATACACAATTGTTGCGCCCTTACTTTATCAAAATCTTTGAAATTCCCTTTAAATACAGAGGTTCTATTCAGATATTTGAAATACTGCCATTTTTGGCAAACAAATTTAATTGAGGCCTAGTCTAGTTCAGGGCTTGTGAGATACACCCTTTAAATACAGGGCTTTTATTCAGGTATTTGAAATACAGCCATTTTAGGCAAACAAATTTATTTGAGGCCTAGTCTGGTTCAGGACGTGTGAGATACACCCTGTACATACTGTCGTTCTATTCTACTATTAATTAAACACCCATTTAGGGCAAGATCCTAAATTCGAGAAATATGAGGAGAGCGTCAAATAAGGGACGTGGCCCAGGTCGTGGTGCTGCTGGTGGAGCTCCTGTTGCAGGGAGAGGACGTGGTCGATCTGTGCCAGCTACACGCACAAGTGAAACCCCTTCCTCAGGTGCGAATAGGCGACAGAACCTGCAGCGGTATTTGGTTGGGCCTAATGCGGCTCTACGAATGGTGAGGCCTGAACAAGTACAGGCGATAGTAGATTGGGTTGCTGACAGCCGATGTCCCTCAGTCTTTCACCTCACCCCCTTGCAAATCAGCCAAGCAGCCTGAGCTCAAAGTCATGCAGCAGTCTCTTCTGCTTTTTGATTACTCTGTTAGCAGGGTTTCCCAGGGCCATCCACCCAGCCCTACTCCAGAAGTTGAATAGATTGAGTGCACCGATGCCCAACCACTTATCTTTCAAAATGAGAACATGGGAGGACCATCGCAGCATGTCTCGGATGATGACGAAACACAAGTGCCAACTGCTGAGGCTTTCGAAAGTGTGCAGACTGACAAGGAGGGCAGGGGTGAAGACTATCTCCCTTAAATTTGGTCTCTTTTTGGCACGCTCCCTCTCCGGTGTGGAACCCTTATTCGCCGATAACCGTGATTAACATGGTAGGCTCAGAAAAGAACAGCGAAAGTTGATAGAAAAGATATCGAAATGGATGGTGATTGTCACTGGGGCACCTCTACATAGGTGACAGGAACATAAATAAAATAAAAAATCGTCAATTACATGGTCAGGTGACATTTTTCAAATTTTGCCTGATAGAAACCCCTGTTCTGCATAATTGACAGGGAATAAAATTTAATAAATTCTTCATTAATTAATGCGCGGCACATCCTTTCATTCAATGCTTAAACTTTAAAAAGTTGTCCTACTTTTACGCTTTTATAATTTGTCCCATAATTCCACTCTATAATTTAAAATTTGAAAAAATAAATTCTCCCTTGGATGTGGTCTCTCTTTCTCACGCTCCCTCTCCGGCGTGGAACCCTGATTCCCCGCCATCCGTGATCACCATGGTAGGCGCAGAAAAGAACATCGAAAGTTGATAGAGCAGATATCAAATTGGATCGTGAACATCACGGGGACGTGCAACATTGTGGGGCAGTAAGTGTGCACACGCCTACACGAACTGACTGACATGGGTCAGCCCCTGCAACTTCTGGGTCTCCAAATTGGGCACATGGCCTGAGCTTGCCCTTTACCCCTTGGAGGTGCTGGCCTGCCCTGCAGCCAGTGTGATGTCTGAACGTGTGTTTAGCACGACTGCAGGGGGTTATCACATGTTATATTTCCCAATGTTTTGGGGTGTACCCAAATTAAAAAAATATAAATAAATTTAAAACCAAAAATCAGTGTAGGCTACCTCCTCCACCTCCACCACTGCTTCCACCTACACCGCCACATCCACCACCTCCTCAACCTTCTACTCCATATGGACCTCGTCCTCCTAGATCAAGATTATTATTTTTTTATTTTTACGTATTTTATGTTATTTAAAGTAATTCCCCTATCCACATTTGTTTGCAGAGCACTTGCCATGCTCTTAACCACATGTTGATGCCATTTGCAGCCCTCTAGCCCTTTCCATTACATTTTTACAGCCATTTTAGTGCTCAAAAGTTCGGGTCCCCATTGACTTCAATGGGGTTCGGGGTCAAGTTCGGGTCAAGTTCAGGTCCCGAACTCGAACTTTTTTCCGAAGTTCGGCCGAACCCGTCGAACCCGAACATCCAGGTGTTCCGCTCAACTCTAGAGATAACTCTTTGCATAAAATGTTTTGAAAAATAGTTCAGTGGTGCATTAAAAAGTAAGAATTGTAACTTAATTGAATAAGCCCATGAAAATATATTGCAATACACAGTTGATCACAAATAGCATAAAAAAAAATGTCTTACAGTACATTAATAATAACTAAAATAGCATCAAGAAATTCTAATAATTTTTTTTATTTTATTTACTTCCACACTTCCAGAAGAAGATATGTTTACATACACAGTATCACACAGCAACATAAATCCTACTGGCGATACATCTGGAGTGCTAACAGTATCAACAGCTTGTGCCATCCATAGATAACTGCACACTTCAAACAAAAAACTTGGCTCATGTTGGGTTTCTTAATCAAAGACTAAGCTGTCCTAATATTTAAAAGTAGCACTCACACACATGCAAAAATGTTATGGCTAATATTAGATAAAACATGCAATCAATTATCCATCAAAGTCTAATTGCTGCAAAACTGGGACTACAAGCAAGCATAAAGGTGCACAAGAATCCAAAGAAATAAAAATAAATTGCTTTCAATGGGATTATTATTAATGATGCCTGAGGTAGGATTATTTGCACTGGATGTGAGGCTTCAACACTTCGCTAAATATCTCATTTAGTTAAACATTCACAGCCTGGTAGAAAGGAGAATTTGTATGGCTGGTTTTAAAATAATACTGTCTGATTTTTACAAGCCACAGAAGGCACACTCAAAAGCAAAATACATTATATAAATCACAGTAATGTTAATACATATTGGGTAGGTATATAGTCTGTAAATCACTGAAAAATTAGACCTACTTTAAAACTTAACTTTTATATAGGATAATTATTAAAATAAATCCCACAAGACAATATATGTTTTGGATAACTGCAGATAATTATCTAGCGGAGTATATTAATAGGGTATGCAGTACCTAGAACATACAAATAAATAACACACTTGGTTGATTGCAACCACTCACAGTTCAGATGTGTGATAGTTATAGTTTCTGGGCTGGATCCAAGGTCGCGGATTCCAAAACTTCTGATTTCTTGATGCTTTTCTCAGGCTGTAGATGTAGTCCTACCACTGCAGAAAATATTCCAGAGGGTTCAGGATAAACATAAAGAAAGGGGGAGAGCTGGCCCTATGATACTATAAAGGCCCTGCCTAAAAGTGGAGAAAACCCCCACCTAAATGCGGAAGCATCACCCCCTATTAGAGCGACCCCACTTATCGGTGGCTGACCCTGGATAGCTGACCCTAAAAACGTATTACTCCCATAAAAGACTGCATCTTATTTATCTAGGAGTGCCAGCATTACACTATCTAGTTTTTTTGGCTATTAAGCCATCTATCCATCATCATTTTTCATCCCCTGATGATTCTGCCACAGAACCTGTGAGGAAACGCGTCGGGATTGTGTGTATTTTTATGGGAGCAATACGTTTTTAGGGTCAGCTATCCAGGGTCAGCCACCGAAAAGTGGGGTCGCTCTAATAGGGGGTGATGCTTCCGCATTTAGGTGGGGGTTTTCTCCACTTTTATTTCAGTAAAAAAAAATATGCACTGCACTGTTGCAGTTATTTAAGGTGAAAGCGTATAGGTGCGTATCTCAGTACTACAAGAAAAATATATATGCACTTTACTCTAAGTTTTTTCTGGTCAAAGCGTATAGGGTCGTATTCCAGTACAACAAGAAAAATATATTCTCAGTGCATTTCTGCAGTTAATTCTGGTGAAAGCATATAGTGGCCTATTTCAGTCCAACAAGAAAAATATATTCTCAGTTCACTTTTGCAGTTATTTCTATTAAAAGCATATAGGGGCATATTACAGTAAAAAAATAAAAATATATATGTACTGCACTGTTGCAGTTTTTTCTGGTGAAAGCGTATAGGGTCGTATTCCAGTACAACAAGAAATCTATATTATCAGTGCATTTCTGAAGTTATTTCTGGTGAAAGCATATAGAGGCCTATTTCAGTCCAACAAGAAAAATATATTCTCAGTTCACTTTTGCAGCTATTCCTGTTGAAATCGTATAGGGGCGTATTATAATAAAAAAATATAAATATATACGCACTGCACTGTTGCAGTTATTTCTGGTGAAAGTGTATAGGGGTGTATTTCAGTACTACAAAAAATATATATACGCATTTCACTCTTTAAGTTTTTTTGGGGTCAAAGCATATAGGGTCGTATTCCAGTACAACAAGAAAAATATATTCTCGATGCATTTCTGCAGTTAATTCTGGTGAAAGCGTATAGTGGCCTATTTCAGTCCAACAAGAGAAATATATTCTCAGTTCACTTCTGCAGTTATTTCTGTTGAAAGCGTATAAGGGCGTATTACAGTAAAAAAAGAAGCATATATGCACACTTCACTGGCACACTTATTTGAGGAAAAAGCGTTCAGTGGCCTATTTCAATATAGAAAGAAAAATGTATATGCACTTCACTAGTGCATTTATTTCTGCTGAAAGCGTTTACAGGCCTATTTCGGTACAGAAAGAAAAATATATACGCACTTCACTGGTGCATTTATTTCTGTTGAAAGCGTTTACTGGCCTATTTCAGTACAAAAAGAAAAATATATTCTCAGTTCACGTCGGCGGTTATATATGTTGAAAGCATTTAGTGGCCCATTTCAGTACAAACAGAAAAATACATTCTCAGTTCACGGCGGCGGCGGCGGTTAAATGTCTTGAAAGTGTTTATTGGCCTATTTCATTACAAAAAGAAAAATATATTCTCAGTTCACGTCGGCGGTTATATGTGTTAAAAGCATGGCTGGGAGTCAGCAGGGTGGCAGCAGTGGGAGGTCAGGAGCCAAACGTGCCCGGGGTAGAGCACCTGCTTCGCAGCAGCCTACCTACCCGGGAAGTAGTGGTGCAGGGGTTAACGGAAGTAGCAGCGGTAGAAAACGGTTATAAGTGGTAAAATCTTTATTGAAGTATTTCGGTCGAAAAACAAAATTTATTCAGTGGTGAGCGCTGCGGTTATATTTGGTAAAATCTTTATTGATGTATTTCAGTGGAAAAACAAATCTTATTCAACATTCAGCGCTGTAGTATTATGAGGTAAAATCTTTTGTGATGTATTTCGGTGGAAAAACAAATTGTAATCAGCAGTCAGTGCTGCAGTTATATGTGGTAAAATATTTTGTGACGTATTTCGGTCGAAAAACTAAATTTATTCAGCATTCAGCACTGCATTTATATGTTTTCAAATCTTTATTGATGTATTGCTGTCGAAAAACCAATTTTATTCAGCGATTAGCGCTGTAGTTATATGCGGTAAACTCTCCATGATGTCTCCATGATATATTTGCAGTGTGGGGGCCCAGTGTGGCTTCTACACACTTTCAAAAATAATCCTTTATGGAGCGAATAGATGCCAGATGACCGGGACGCTTCATGAGCTTCTCACGAGCTTCTGTCGGTAGCATCGGTTCATTTCCGAGACGTCCGTATAGTGCGGGGGGAAACCGAAGACCCTCTCCATCTCCATGCTCCGTTATATGAGGTAAAATCTTTTGTGACTTATTTTGGTGCAAAAAAATTTTTTATTCAGCATTCAGCGCTGCAGTTTTATGCGGTAAAATCTTTTGTGACGTATTTTCGTGGAAAAACAATTCTTATTCAGCGTTCAGCAATGTACATACATGTATATGCAATAAAATCTTTATTAATGTATTTCAGTGGAAAAACTAATTGTATTCAGCGTTCAGCGCTGCTGTTACAGTGGTTATAAAAAGTCTACACACCCCTTTTCCACCTTTAATGTGACCTATAAACTGTACAACTCAATTAAAAAACAAACTGAAATCTTTTAGGTAGAGGGAAGAAAAAATATTAAAATAAAATAATATGGTTGCATAAGTGTGCATACCCTTAAACTAATACTTTGTTGAAGCACCTTTGGATTTTATTACAGCACATGGGTATGAGTCTATCAGCATGGCACATTTTGACTTGGCAAGATTTGCCCACTCTTCTTTGCAAAAACACTCCAAATCTGTCAGATTGTGAGGGCATCTCCTGTGCACAGCTCTCTTCAGATCACCCCACAGATTTTCAATCGGATTCAGATCTGGGCTCTGGCTGGGCCATTCCAAAACTTTAATCTTCTTCTGGTAAAGCCATTTCTTTGTTGATTTGGTTGTATGCTTTGGGAAGTTGTCATGCTGAAAGATGAAGTTCCTCTTCATGTTCAGTTTTCTAGCAGAAGCCTGAAGGTTTGTGCCAATATTGACTGGTATTTGGAACTGTTCATAATTCCCTTTAGCTTAACTAAGGCCCCAGTTCCAGATGAGGAAAAACAGCCCCAAAGCATGATGCTGCCACCACCATGCTTCACTGTGGGTGTGGTGTTCTTTTGGTGATGTGCAGTGTTGTTTTTGTGCCAAACATATCTTTTGGAATTATGGCCAAAAAGTTCAACCTTGGTTTCGTCAGACCATAACATCTTTTCCCTGTCTTCACTGTGTTCAATGGTATATTTAATTTTTTTGTACCCTTCTCCTGATTGATACCTTTTAACAATGAGATCCCTCTGATGTTTCGGAAGCTCTCTGTGGACCATGGCTTTTGCTGTGGGATGCGACTAAGAAAATTTCAGGAAAGACCAACTAGAGCAGCTGAACTTTATTTGGGGTTAATCAGATGCACTTTAAATGATAGCAGGTGTATGCTGACTCCTATTTAACATGATTTTGAATGTTATTGCTTAATTCTGAACACAGCTACATCCCCAGTTATAAGAGGGTGTGCACACTTATGCAACCACATTATTATTATTTTTTTTGTTTTCTTCCCTCCACTTAAAAGATTTCAGTTTGTTTTTCAATTGAGTGGTACAGTTTATAGGTCACATTAACTTCTTAAGGACACAGGGCGTACATGTACGTCCTGTGTATTTCTGATCACCGCCGCGTGGCGGGCGGTGATCGGAACAAGGTGCTTGCTCAAATCATTGAGCAGGCACCTTGGGTCAATGCGCGGGGGGTACCGTGACTCCCCCGTGTCTGCGATCGCCGCAAACCGCAGGTCAATTCAGACCTGCGGTTTGCTGCTTTTACGGGGGGTTGCGGCGGTGAGCGGCGGTGCCATTGTGTCCCCGTGCGGCTGTAAGGGGGACCCGATGGCATGGAAGGCAGCGCGATGCCTTCCTTAGGCATCGGCGCTGCCTTCCGGTGACGAGCCTGTGAGATCCAGCCCCCTGGATCTCCCAGGCAGGAAGCTGCATGAGTAATACACACTGTATTACTCATACAGCCAATGCTTTCCAATACAGAAATATTGGAATGCATTGAAAAGGGGATCAGACACCAATAAAGTTAAACAAAATTGGTAAAAAAATAGAGATTATTATATTTTTACATAATAGGTATTGCTGCGTCTGTATCGACTGGCTCTATAAACATATCACATGACCTAACCCCTTTAGATGAACACCGTAAAAAATTAAAAATAAAAACTGTGCTAAATAAACAATTTTTGTTTTTGTTTTAAAAAAGCTGTTATTGTGTAAAACTTAAGTAAATAAAAAAGTATACATATTAGGTATCGCCGTGTATGTAATAACATGCTCTATAAAAATATCACATGACCTAACCCCTCAGATGAATACCGTAAAAAAGAAAAAAATCGGTGTAAAAAATGCAATTTTTTGTCACCTTACATCACAAAATGTGTAATAGCAAGCGATGAAAAAGTCATATGCACCCCAAAATAGTACCAATAAAACCGTCATCTCATCCCACAAAAATCATACCCTACCCAAGATAATAGCCCAAAAACTGTAAAAACTATGGCTCTCAGACTATGGAGAAACTAAAACATGATTTCTTTGGTTTAAAAAATGAAATCATTGTGTAAAGCTTACATAAATAAAAAAAATAGTATACATATTAGGTATCGCCGCGTCTGTGACAACCTGCTCTATAAAAATACTACATGATCTAACCTGTCAGATGAATGTTGTAAATAACAAAAAAAAAATGCTGCCAAAACAGCTATTTCTTGTTACCTTGCCTCACAAAAAGTGTAATATAGAGCAACCAAAAATCAGATGTACCATAAACTAGTACCAACAACACTGCCACCCTATCCCGTAGTTTCTAAAATGGGGTCACTTTTTTGGAGTTTCTACTCTAGGGGTGCATCAGGGGGGCTTCAAATGGGACATGGTGTCAAAAAACCAGTCCAGCAAAATCTGCCTTCCAAAAACCGTATGGCATTCCTTTCCTTCTGTGCCCTGACGTGTGCCCGTACAGCAGTTTACGAACACATATGGGGTGTTTCTGTAAAATACAGAATCAGGGCCATAAATATTGAGATTTGTTTGGCTGTTAACCCTTGCTTTGTAACTGGAAAAAATATAAAAATGGAAAATCTTCCAAAAAAGTGACATTTTGAAATTGTATCTCTATTTTCCATTAATTCTTGGGGAACACCTAAAGGGTTAACAAAGTTTGTAAAATCAGTTTTAAATACCTTGAAAGGTGTAGTTTGTAAAATGGGGTCACTTTTTTGGAGTTTCTACTCTAGGGGTGCATCAGGGGGGCTTCAAATGGGACATGGTGTTAAAAAACCAGTCCAGCAAAATCTGCCTTCCAAAAACCGTATGACATTCCTTTCCTTCCGTGCCCTGCCGTGTGCCCGTACAGCAGTTTACGAACACATATGGGGTGTTTCTGTAAACTACAGAATCAGGGCCATAAGTATTGAGTTTTGTTTGACTGTTAACCCTTGCTTTGTAACTGGAAAAAAATTATTAAAATGGAAAATCTGCCAGAAAAGTTAAATTTTGAAATTGTTTCTCTATTTTCCATTCATTCTTGTGGAACACCTAAAGGGTTAACAAAGTTTGTAAAATCAGTTTTGAATTCCTTGAGGGGTTTAGTTTCTAGAATGGGATCGTTTTTGGGTGGTTTCTATTATGTAAGCTTCACAAAGTGACTTCAGACCTGAACTGGTCCTTAAAAAGTGGGTTTTTGAAAATTTCTGAAAAATTTCAAGATTTGCTTCTAAGTCTTGTAACATCCCCAAAAAATAAAATATCATTCACAAAATGATCCAAACATGAAGTAGACATATGGGAAATGTAAAGTAATAACTATTTTTGAAGGTATTACTATGTATTATAGAAGTTGAGACATTTTTGGTAAATTTGGTATTTTTTATTAATAAAAATGATTATTTTTTACTCCATTTTACCAGTGTCATGAAGTACAATATGTGATGAAAATACAATCTCAGAATGGCCTGGATAAGTCAAAACGTTTGAAAGTTAATTACCACCACATAAAAGTGACACTGGTCAGATTTGCAAAAAATGGCCTGGTCCTTAAGGTGAAAATGAGCCCGTTCCCTAAGGGGTTAAGGTGGAAAAAGTTCTGAAATGATTTATCTTTGTCTCATTTTTTTTTACATCACAGAAACCAGACGATTTAACAGGAGTGTGTAGACTTTTTATATCCACTGTATATATATATATATATATATATATATATATATATATATATATATATATATATATGTATACTCATGGCGAGGTAGAGATGTATGATGTAACCTGCTGATTTGCTACATGTCACCATAGCTCGAAATCTCCCTCACAATCCTCTACTTCTCAGCCTTTACCCGGGTCCTGTCATAGCACCGCTCCCGCTGCAGGATAGAGACACAAGCATATAATCCCAATTTTTGTTTAATACAAGTATTGAAAATAATGTCCTCAACAAAACATCAAAAAGTATTTGTGTTTGAAGGGAAAATATTAGATTTAATGTTACCGTTATTAGATCGGATTGTATTGCGATTGTATGTGTGTGGGGTCTGAGCAATCGGATATTGGCCAGCTGAGCAGAGATGTACCTGTCCAGTGAAGTGACAGTACGGTATGGGGTGTAAAACTGGTTCGCCTCCCCCTGGTGCACCCTGGGTAACTCTAAATGAACCAGCAAATACTAGCGGCAAAACAACCAAAGCTTCTCCTGAGTCCTGACCAACAGGACACAAACTCTAATCTTTAGACTGTGTTTGTGTGTGTGGGGGGGTTATAGTGTGCGGCAGGAAAATGGATGGGCAATGTGCATGTGAGAGATATTTCTATGCTGTCTATATGTACATGCTACATACATAGTGCTATGATGTCACAACAATACTTAGTGCACCAATCAGTAATATCTACTTAGACCTGATAAGATGTGAAGTTGTATGTATTGCAGAAAAACATTCTCATCTTAAGTGACGATTTTCGCAATCGCAAATATTTTATAACACTCTATCTGCATATAAAGCGATTGTTCTAACATGCATATGACATGTAATCAAATACAGTGCTGTAATGTCAAAATACTTACAGTGATCAGTTCTTCCTCACTGTCGTGAAAATTGCTGCCAACTATTTTTTTCAATCTCTTCAAACTTCATGTAGTTTGAAAACTGGGACACGGCCCTTTTTCACATGCGCAGTAAGCAAATTTTACATTACGATTTTCGCATAAAAAAAAAATAGTGAGCGAAGATAGCGAATTCACGAATTTGCGAATATATGACGAATATTCACCCAAATATTTGTGAAATATCGCAAATTCGAGTATAGCCCCTGTCGCTCATCACTATTCTTCAATGGCTTTTTCCACTTCGGCAGACTCTCCTTTAGCCTCATCTTTGGTCTCTGCAGCGTCTGAGGATTTCTCACACTCCAACTCATCGGCCTTAGCTTCTTCAGCCTTTGTCTCTTTGGAGTCTCCATTCACTTTGTTAGCTTTCTCATTCTTCTCCGACATGGCATCATATACCTGCACTTTTAACTCCTTTTCTTTCTCATCGAGGTTGGAGGCAATGGGGATATTGGGGTCCATCAGACTCTTCATCTTCCTCTTCTGGCATTCCCTCCAGAGGGTCACCCAAGACATGTTCTCCATTCGTGCAAGCTCCAGGAGAGACATCCCATAGTAGTCTCCCCGTATTTCTTCCCAAGAAGACTGCTTGCTTCCTGTAAAGAGTTAATGATGGAGCCGATGTCTTTCATGACCAGGTCCTCGCTACTCACTGCCATGAGTCGCTTGGCTTCTTCATCATATCAGCCCCATCAACTTGTTCAGCAGAAACTTCTTCCATCTTCCCTGCCTCGGCCGACACTGCAGCGTCACCGTTTCCAGACCCATTCTTAACAGGTCCTGGCTTGGACTTCTTGGTCTCTTTCAGAGGACTCTCCTCCTCACATTTCTAATTTACCTTCTTCCGTACTAGATTAGAGATGTCTGATACACAGTTGGTTCCCCCATACAATGCAGTCCCCGCTCTTCTCTGTTGCAGCAGCAGATGTAGGAGTACCACCGTTCTCTTTTGGAAACCCTGAGGGAGATCCACCCACGGTCTCTTAAAGCACTTGTTTGTGTCTACTGCAGTTTTCTCTGCTTCTTTGGAGCCTTTAATCTTCTCCTTGATATCAGGCAGTAGAACCTTCAAGTCATTCATCTCTTTCTGGGTCTCCTCCTTTGACTCCTCTGAAACCTTCTCCAGTTGCTCTGTGAGGACAGCTAGTTCCTTCTCTAGCGTATCTAGGGATTGTGTGGAGAGAGAGAAAGCATCCTCATGTTTGCAGCAGTACTGATATGCCAGGCCCAGCTGGTAGTGAGTCTCTGCCAGCAGTCGGTCATGCTATTCTACATGCTCCTTCTGGATGGTCAGACATGCCAGGTAGTCTTCCACTGGCTAGGTATAGTTCTCGTACACTATGCTGACTTCTCCCCACTTAATCAGGCTCACGTTATATGTCACACCTTTATCAACCCTGCACCCAAGCTCACTAACCATAGAACACTGTGGAAACTGCTTATCTGCAACTAGCACGTGTGGTACACCCTCTAGCACTGTCACACTTTCCTGCACATTTATCACTCCCTGATCATAACCTGCAAAGGAAAGGGGGTGTCATCATCCTCACATATTTCACATGACCCCACATTTTCATTATGCACTTCAATTTGTTTGTCAGGTTCACTCTGCACTTTATCTGCATCATTGTTTTAAATGGTCATTTCACCTAAATCATTGTATATACTGTGTATCTCCCTTACACCTTCATTTAAAGGGACAGGTACAGGTTCTGAAGGCGTTTCGTCACTTGCTCCATTTCCCCACAACTCCCAGAACAAGGGGAAATCACAACCCAACATTACGTACTGCATGAGCCTTTTTGCAACACCAAGTTCATAGGTCCCAGTTCCCACTAGAGTCTCACACTCAGTGAGCGCCACATTTTGTCCAACACATAGTCCCCATCTACCGAGCTGACATGCCCCATGGTGTCCAGACTACCAGAGACCACAAAGCCTTGATGGCGCAGTTATTCACCATCAGAGGACATAACAGTGGCTCAGTCTCTAGTCCCACTGAAGCTGCACAAACAAGATCCGCAAAGAGCAACTGTTGCCTTGTGGCCTCACATTCCCGGGGCTCTATGGTAAGAGGGCAATGGGCCACCATGTGTCCCCAGTCATGGCATCTCCAGCACTAGAGCATCCCAGATCTCCTCTGTGGGGAGACTTTTCTGGGACCAGATTGCCTCTGGGACACAAAAACAGTCTTTCGCCCATGCCCAGCCTTTAGAGTCGTGCTGCCTCATGCACTCCTCCTCACACTCCCAACAGCTGGAATTCTCTGACCCACAGTAGTCATGGGTATGGCACTCCGGGGAGGTGTTGGTGCTGCTGGGACATCTCTGTAGTGGTCTTCCTTCTTTTCCTGCATCCTGAGAACCTGCCGCTCTTGGTTCCTGGTCACGAGGTCACTGCCAAGTTCCTCAGCATAGTGGTTACCATGGGAAACGCCTTGGCCTTGGGTTAGGACATCTCTGTCTGTCAAACTCCTCCATGAGCTTTTCATGCTCCTGTTGCCACTTAATTTGCTCTTCTAGGGACCTTTGGTTAGCCTTCAGATTGGCCTGCATCAGCTGCTTGGTGAGGTTCTCCTGTGACAGGCACAGCACTATCAAGTGCCTTTTGCACTGTGGCATTAGAAGAATTTTGATATCTCTGACTTTTAGTCTAACCAGATTGTCTGTTTCTCTGTAATTCCTCTAGCGCCGTTCTATGGAAACAGTAGGTTTAAAGAGCACACCAATTGCTTGAAAATAACTTCTTTATTAAGATCAACTTTTCTTCATATATAACACTGCCGCCTCCGCAGCAGATAATCCATGTACAAAACGCGTCTTGAAAATATATCACAAAATGGCGGAATGCAGTTAGCAGTAACTATTTGCAGATTGGTTGAGTATGATCTGGTATGGTTGCATGCAATTTGGATTGCAATATGTTTGTATGGTATTTGTAGTAGTTCACAGTTTGCAACTGTAGCTTGCAATTTGCAATTTGTATTTGTATTTTGCAATTGTATGGTTGCAATTGTAATTAGGTGGAACTGTAAATAAACACATACAGTTGCAAGAAAAAGTATGAGAACCCTTTGGAATGATATGGATTTCTGCACAAATTGGTCATAAAATGTGATTTGATCTTCATCTAAGTCACAACAATAGATAATCACAGTTTGCTTAAACTAATAACACACAAAGAATTAAATGTTACCATGTTTTTATTGAACACACCATCTAAACATTTACAGTGCAGGTGGAAAAAGTATGTGAATCCTTGGATTTAATAACTGGTTGAACCTCCTTAGGCAGCAATAACTTCAACCAAACGTTTCCTGTAGTTGCAGATCATATGTGCGCAACGGTCAGGAGTAATTCATGACCATTCTTCTTTACAGAACTGCTTCAGTTCAGCAATATTCTTGGGATGTCTGGTGTGAATCACTTTCTTGAGGTCATGCCACAGCATCTCAATCGGGTTGAGGTCAGGACTCTGACTGGGCCACTCCAGAAGACGCATTTTCTTCTGTTTTAAGACATTCTGTTGTTGATTTACTTCTATGCTTTGGGTCGTTGTCCTGTTGCAACACCCATCTTCTGTTGAGCTTCAGCTGGTGTACAGATGGCCTTAAGTTCTCCTGCAAAATGTCTTGATAAACTTGGGAATTCATTTTTCCTTCGATGATAGCAATCCGTCCAGGCCCTGACGCAGCAAAGCAGCCCCAAACCATGATGCCCTTCACCACCATACTTCACAGTTGGGATGAAGTTTTGATGTTGGTGTGCTGTGCCTCTTTTTCTCCACACATAGTGTTGTGTGTTTCTTCCAAACAACTCAACTTTGGTTTCATCTGTCCACAGAATATTTTGCCAGTACTGCTGTGGAACATCCAGGTGCTCTTGTGCAAACTGTAAAGGTGCAGCATTGTTTTTTTTGGACAGCAGTGCCTTCCTCTGTGGTATCCTCCCATGAAATCCATTCTTGTTTAGTGTTTTACGTATTGTTGATTCGCTAACAGGGATGTTAGCATATGCCAGATACTTTTGTAAGTCTTTAGCTGACACTCTAGGATTCTTCTTCACCTAATTGAGCAGTCTGCGCTGTGCTCTTGCAGTCATCTTTACGGGACGACCACTCCTACGGAGAGTAGCAGCAGTGACAATTTGTCTTACCGTGGACTAATGAACAGCAAAGCTTTTGGAGATACTTTTATAACCCTTTCCAGCTTTATGCAAGTCAACAATTCTTAATCGTAGGTCTTCTGAGAGCTCTTTTGTGCCAGGCATCATTCACATCAGGCAATGCTTCTTGTGAAAAGCAAACCCAGAACTGGTGTGTGTTTTTTATAGGGCAGGACAGCTGTAACCAACACCTCTAATTTCATCTCATTGATTTGACTCCAGTTGGCTGACACCTCACTCCAATTAGCTCTTGAAGATGTCATTAAATACCCAAAACTAGACTCAGAACAGAATGTAATATAGAATCACAAATTTTTATTGGACATACACTTGTATAAAACATAGAAATCCATATATATTAGCAGCATTTAATCACACAGGATTGATATCCACAGGTCTGTCACATTATAATACATATAACTAGCAATAAAACTCCCAGGCTGTGAGAAGAAGATAGTAAATCACAGCCCACAGTCAGTATATAAAGTGCATAGTGCCACAAGGTACAGATAACATATAGGAGATAAGTGCAATCAAGATATATACAGACCAAGATAGTCCTGGATCCCGACAAGTGTTTCGCCATCGCTTTCTCAAGGGATAATGGTGGTGTGTATACACTGATCATATATAGTCTGAGAATTAGGTAAATTGGAAGCACATGGGATGCAAACAGACGCCCAAAGAAGAAAACCGGAAGTGCGGTGCGTTTCACGTTGGAACGCACCAGATCACTTCCTGTCCAATCAGTGTCCGGACACTGCAACATTCATACTACTCATACATATCACCATGGAGAATGGGGAAAGATAAAGCGGACCCACAGAGGATTAATCACAACCGCATCTGACACAGTAATCCTGCAAGGGCTGGTGGAGGCGAACAGCTCCACGGAGGATCTCACTGGCCATACCGGATATCCTGCATGCGGTCCACCGTGGAACACACCGGCTCCAAACCAGCCCATACAGCCTCCTGCTACATCGGTGGCAATGATGCAAATCCTGCGAGACCAGCGGGGCATGATCACATGATGCGTTCCACACTGGAGCGCAAGCAGTACTCTGCGGCACGATCTCAGGTTAAAATACCAGCCCACCATACATATCGCTATTAAGAGAACCACATATATATAATCTAAATAGAACAAGGAATACATATATAATAATTAATTTCATATATTAACACCCATGATACATAAATAATAAACATCATATATCGCAATACTTAATAAAGAGAAAAAAATTAAAATGTATAAATATATAATAAATATAAACAATAATAAAAGCATGTGTAGTGATATAAATTTCATATATATATATATATATATATATATATATACACCGTATTTTCCGGCGTATAAGACGACTTTCTAACACTAGAAATTCTTTTCAAAGTCGGGGGTCATCCTATACGCCGGGTATACTCAGATCCGATGGTATATTCTAACCCCCAGGCGTTCCCATGGTGACAGGGACGCTTGCCTGGGGGTTAGAATATACAGGGACCCGCGGCTCAGAGGAATATACATTTATTAACTGTAATCCGTAACTTTAACTTTAAATCAGCGCTCATCTCTTTACTAGGGTACCTTACTCTCGGCTCCGGTAACAAGCAGTGCGGGCGGCGCTGGCATGTGACGTCAGTGAGTGAGCGCCGCCCGCACTGCCTGTTATCGGAGCTGAGAGTAAGGTACCCTAGTAAAGAGATGAGTGCTGATTTAAAGTTAAAGTTACGGATTACAGTTAATAAATGTATACTCCTCTGAGCGGCGGGGAGGGGGATCTGTGGATGGCACATGGGGAGGGGGATCTGTGGATGGCACATGGGGAGGGGGATCTGTGGATGGCACTTGGGGAGGGGGATCTGTGGATGACACATGGGGAGGGGGATCTGTGGATGGCACTGTTATGGGAGGGGGATCTGTGGATGGCACTGTTTAGGGGGATCTGTGGATGGCACTGTTATGGGGAGGGGGATCTTTGGATGGCACTGTTATGGGGGGGAGATGTGGATGGCACTGTTATGGGAGGGGGATCTGTGGATGGCACTGTTATGGGGAGGGGGATCTGTGGATGGCACTGTTTAGGGGGGATCTGTGGATGGCACTGTTATTGGGAGGGGGATCTGTGGATGGCACTGTTATGGGGAGGGGGGTCTGTGGATGACACTGTCATGGGGTGGATCTGTGAATGTTACATTTAGCATAAGATGCTATATAGTGTCATCCACTGATCTCCCTCCCCATAACAGTGCCATCCACAGATCCCCCCTCCCCTAAACAGTGCCATCCACAGATCCCCCTCCTCATAACAGTGCCATCCACAGATCCCTCTCCTCATAACAGTGCCATCCACAGATCCCCCTCCTCATAACATTGCCATCCACAGATCCCCCTCCTCATAACAGTGCCATCCACAGATCCCAGTCAGTTCCCTGGACTGGAGAAGATCGTCTTGAGGACAGGGAGGGCATGGGCATTCAGGGGTAGTCTTATACGGCGAGTATAGTCCAAACCCTATATTTTGAATGGAAAAGTTGGGGGTCATCTTATACGCGTAGTCGTCTTAAACGCCGGAAAATACGGTATATATATCAGTGCTAATCAAGTAAAAGTTATTGGTAAAAAGATAGGTGTGCAAGTGTGCATAAGACAGATTACATTATTTATGTAGGGATGACTTCAAGACAACTGAGACGACGAACAAGAGAACATGTCCTCGAAATTATGGGGGCGAAAGATGAAGAGGACCCCCAGAACCTAAAAACCATCCCACGGCACTTCAAGATCTACCATAACAGTGACGCCTCTCTCCTCAAGGTAAGAGGGATTGATAGGGTTCTGATAGGTGGGATGGGAGGTAATTGGAAGAAGGTTCTGGCTCAGAAAGAAGTGAAATGGATTTTTGAACTTAATACTGTCATGCCATCTGGTCTGAATGAGGCCCTAAGTTTTTCACCATATTTGGGGTAGTCTTCTAACTATAGTTCATTTCCTTTCTCGTGTTGATTATGTCCTCTGTAGGTCCAAATGGTGTTGATCTTCTTGACCTTTTTAATTTAAAATTTTATATTGTGATTTTAAAAAACTTTTTTCTGTGTTATTAGGTCATTTTGGTTGTCAAATATGGATGTATATATTTTATACCACCTTAACCCTTTCACGACTGCAATCTGTATATATACGTGATAGCTGCACATACCCCGTGCAGCTATCACGTGTATAGACGTCAAGCCAGCTCTTTAATCCAAGCGCTGCAAAACGCTTGGATTAAAGCTTCTGCCCCTGTCCTGCTGCTGTCACGGACAGCATACAGTCTAGTAATGCCAGCAAGGGGCCAATCAGAGTGGCCCCTTGCCGGCAATCGATCCGATTAGTTAGTCTGTGCAGACTAACCAATCGGATCGCGGCAGTGTTAAAATGCCCGTTTCAGGCTCTGATCTGCGCTCTGCAGATCAGAGCCTGAAAGTCGATAGTGTTCCTCATGCCCCCCCCAATCTGTGCCGCTCTAAGTACATGGTGCCCCTCTGTGTGCGCCCCCCCCCCCCGGATCTGTGCCCCGCCGATCTGTGCCGATCTCCTTCCTGCTCCTCTATCTCCTTCCTGGCATGCGATCCGCCCCCTGCATGAATTTTCTAGCCGCCCCTCCTGCGGCTGCCCCATTGTAGTCTGTACCCCCCGACCCCCCATCCCTTCCAGCGCTGCCCCCGATTCCCCATTCTGTGTGTGATGGCGGCGGCTCCATTCCTGAGCCGCCGCCATCAGCAGAGAGTGTCAGCTCTATGCTGACACTCTCCTGTAACCCTATAGATGCTGCGGTTGCGGCATCCATGGGGTTAACAGAGGGAGGGAGCTCCCTCTCTCCACCATCGGGGCTGCAGCGCTGTGATTGCAGCACCCGATGGTTGCCATGGCAACCGGACGCTTAAAAAGCGGGTTTTGGAAATTTTCTTAAAAATTGTAAGAATTGCTTCTAAACTTCTAAGCCTTCTAACGTCCTAAAAAAATAAAATTACATTTCCAAAATGATGCCAACATAAAGTAGACATATGGGGAATGTTAACTAATAAATTTTTTATTAGGTATCACTTTCTGTTTTAGAAGCAGAGAAATTGAAATTTGGAAAATTGTGAATTTTTCAAAATTTTGGGTAAATTTGGGATTTTTTCATAAATAAAGGTGAAATATATTGACTCAAATATATGACTATCATGAAGTACAATGTGTCACGAGAAAACAATCTCAGAATGGCGTGGATAAGTAAAAGTGTTCCAAAGCTATTACCACATAAAGTGACACATGTCAGATTTGTTAATTTTGACCTGGACACTGGGGCATCAATGACCCTTGGTCATGAAAGGGTTAAAATATTTGGATCGATAAAGTCTGGAGACGAAAGTGATGAATTGTATGAGATGGAAAATACCAGCAAGGAGGGGGTTAAACGGAGAACACATATAAATTTATGGAAACAACTAAATAATAAAAATGAAAAGGGCAGTAGCTTTGTCTGCATTGAATGGACGTATACATTTATTATTCATTATATATTTTTTATATCATTAATAGGGTAATATTGTATATATTGAATGTAACCATATAGATGATGGCACTTGATTTACAGCTTTTTATAACTTTTTCACTCTTCATTATTTACTTTACTTTTATTTTGTCACTTTAGTCACCTTTTATTATTATTTTTACTTTTTGTTCTTTCACTTGCACACCTATCTTTTTACCAATAACTTTTACTTGATTAGCAATGCTATATATATATATATATATATATATATATATATATACAGTACAGACCAAAAGTTTGGACACACCTTCTCATTCAAAGAGTTTTCTTTATTTTCATGACTATGAAAATTGTAGATTCACACTGAAGGCATCAAAACTATGAATTAACACATGTGGAATTATATACATAATAAACAAGTGTGAAACAACTGGAAATATGTCATATTCTAGGTTCTTCAAAGTAGCCACCTTTTGCTTTGATTACTGCTTTGCACACTCTTGGCATTCTCTTGATGAGCTTCAAGAGGTAGTCCCCTGAAATGGTTTTCACTTCACAGGTGTGCCCTGTCAGGTTTAATAAGTGGGATTTCTTGCCTTATAAATGGGGTTGGGACCATCAGTTGTGTTGAGGAGAAGTCAGGTGGATACACAGCTGATAGTCCTACTGAATAGACTGTTAGAATTTGTATTATGGCAAGAAAAAAGCAGCTAAGTAAAGAAAAACCAGTGGCCATCATTACTTTAAGAAATGAAGGTCAGTCAGTCAGCCGAAAAATTGAGAAAACTTTGAAAGTAAGGGCTATTTGACCATGAAGGAGAGTGATGGGGTGCTGCGCCAGATGACCTGGCCTCCACAGTCACCGGACCTGAACCCAATCGAGGTGGTTTGGGGTGAGCTGGACCGCAGAGTGAAGGCAAAAGGGCCAACAAGTGCTAAGCATCTCTGGGAACTCCTTCAAGACTGTTGGAAGACCATTTCAGGGGACTACCTCTTGAAGCTCATCAAGAGAATGCCAAGAGTGTGCAAAGCAGTAATCAAAGCAAAAGGTGGCTACTTTGAAGAACCTAGAATATGACTTATTTTCAGTTGTTTCACACTTGTTTGTTATGTATATAATTCCACATGTGTTAATTCATAGTTTTGATGCCTTCATAGTCATGAAAATAAAGAAAACTCTTTGAATGAGAAGGTGTGTCCAAACTTTTGGTCTGTACTGTATATATATATATATATATATATATATATATATGAAATTTGTATCACTACACATGCTTTTATTATTGTTTATATTTATTATATATTTATATATTTTACATTTTTTCTCTTTATTGGGTATTGCAATATATGATGTTTGTTATTTATGTATCATGGTGTCACGACCCTTGGTCATGGTCGTGACTCCTTGGGAGCCGCATGCAGTTACCCGCGGTTTTGGTGTTGTGTCAACCGCAGCTGGGGGCACTTGGTGGTTTGCCTCAGGTGCGGTTGCCGCGGATAACAAGCATGCGTGCGGTTGCCCTTGGCAACGTGTTTTATGTGCACTCCCTTTGTCTGTTTGTGGTGCACTAGGTCATGTGTTCTATGCACGGAGACACCTTCCTTTACCTGCGGTTGTCCGCGGCAACGTTGTTGTTGTGTGCATGTGGTGGCAGGGTCTCGGCCTGCTGGCTGTTCCCCAGAACATTTTTGCCACGCATGCCGTTGCTGGCGGTAACAGGTGAGTGTGTTTGTGTGTTTCTTAGTTTGTGTGCACTTCCCCTTATATGTGAGTTTTCCCTTCTGTGTGCTGGAAGGGTTAACTTCCTTCCCAGTGTGTGTGATGTCACTGGGTGTGGTTGACCGGTGGGTGTGGCCTTTTGGCCTATATAGCCTGAGTCTCTTGCAGGCTTCAGTAGGTTGCTTCAGCCCTGCTAGCTGGAGCAGCCTCCTGTGTATTTTACCATCTACCAGTGGGGGCCTCCCTTCTGGTCATAAAACCTTTGTTACACGGTGTAATCTAGGTGTGTGTGGGGTTTCTGTATCATTGCAGCTTATGGTCCGGGTCCCTGTGTGATGTCTGTGTGTGCTGTCATTGTTGGTGTCCTGAACTAACAGCACCTGCACATGGGTTCCTGGTTGTGTTGCTCTGTGACAGGTGAGTGTTGTGTTGATTGCGTTTGCCTGTCACTGCCATAAGGTGTTTACTGTTTCCCCTTGTTGCTTGGCCATTGAGACTCCTGCTCCTCCGTACCAAGGAGGAGTAGGTCGTCTCACCCAGCTCCTAGGTCAGGGATCTGCGGAGGGTCAGCAGGGATCCGAGGTTCCTGAGTATGGGCCCTCCTACCATCAAGGTCGGCCCATGCAGGTAGGAGACAGGGTCAGAGTTAGGGACGTAACAGGAGGTGACCTGCTCCCTAATTCTGTGTTGTTTGGCCAAGTGGTAACCCTACCATCTCCTGGCACCGCACGGCTGGGGGTTTCCCCCACCACCAGCCGTGACACATGGGTGTTAATATATGAAATTAATTATTATTATATATATATTCCTTGTTTTATTTAGATTATATATATGTTGTTCTCTTAATAGCGATATGTATGATGGGCTGGTATTTTAATAAAATTAATTATACCACCACTACTAGTATATGTGCAGTGGTATCTGATTACACCCAAATATAACAGATACATTTTGTAAACTGGGACTCATTAAAACGTAACCTTTACTAGGTCATTTAAAATAATGTTTCGCACTGGGTGGGAGACAACAATAACAATAAATTACCTCCACTAAATCACATCATATATTGTCATAGATAAATGAGAAAAGGGTAGATCTCACCTCGTCTGAGCAGGATCCACAACCGTGGAGGAAGGTCCTGGCAGTTAGTAGTGCCCGTGACCGGTGTGACCAAGGTGCTTGTGTCGTATTGGCGTCCGCTCCTAAAAGACCCTGTTATGGCTTTCGTGCCTTTCTAGGGGTCTGGGGCTGTTATATTAACCTGCCTACCACACATGGAGCACCCGCCCCCGACAGGGGCGACCCCACACCGAACCTTTCCCTCAGTATGGGTCTAGTGTTCTATAAAGCCCTAATTACAATTCCCTACATGCCATGTTTCTGTCTTTCTTTCCAGACATCATCAGGGGACTTCACACATGTATTCAAGGACAAACTACAAATAAAAAGTTACAGACATACACTCAATATAGGTCACAAATGGTACAGAGTACCGCATATACAAAAACTTGTAAGCAGACTCAGTGTACTTACTAGAGATCAAGGTGGTTTTAGCCTCGTATCATCGATCAGGATAGTAGGTAATTCTTATCCTCTCTGAGTCATGGGAAGTGTCCCATGTCAGTCAGTGTCTCACCACAAATAACAATGATTTGGGTGAGCACTGAATACTTGTTAGTCGCCTCCTCATATACCTCTACTCCCGGTGAGTGTACGCCCCCCTTACTTACTTGCCTCACCTGTCCGGATCCATCCGAATGCATGTTACTCCATGTGGAACGCACGCCACTCGCATGCGTTCCACCGGACCGGAAGCTCAAGTCACATGGTGCGGGCTAACCGGAAGTGAGGTCAGGGCCTGCATCAGAGCGTTGGCAGTTGCATAGCAACCTCCAGGCTCATAACGCACGGCCCGATCACAAAGCAAATGATAACTTGCCTCCACTTTATATATGCACAATCGCATTCCGGATTTAAAATTAGCAGGACAACCAAGCGCCTGCCGTACCACTCAAAACGCCAGCTGACAAGGGGGCCGAGAACACAAATGTATATTTACTGGAGTACAATAGCATAGTACATTTGATATGCTTGCCACACTTAGTATTGTAGTTCCATCATCAGGTCCCACATGCGGCAGCACTTGAGATCTGGGGGGAGGGGGGCCTGGACTGCGTTATGTTTAGTACAGTCGCCCCTGTTTGTAGTCTGAGCAGAGTCCACCATCAGATCCCATGCGCCCACATTTTAAATGGGAGCACATGAGATCCAAGGGGGGACTCCTCCAGTCACCATCCTTTTATTGCAACTTAAATCATATAAAGCAGCAATAGTTCTGTTGTTCATTTAAACCGGATGGGTGGACCGTTCTAAGATAGAAGATCCATTTCGCCTCGCATTGCAGGATCCTCTTATCCAAGTCACCACGTCTGGTTCCTGGCTTAATTTGTTCAATTCCCATGAAGGAAAGACAATCCATTCTGCCGTCATGTTCGGTGTTCACATGCCGTGCCACCGATGTGTCTCTCCCATTTCTTATATCACTTAGATGCTCTCCTATTCTTCTCCTCGGTTCTCTACCTGTCTTCCCGACGTATTCCTTTCCACATTCACATGTAATTTTGTAGACTAGTCCTGTACTTCTACAGTTAATGAAGTCCTTGACTATATAGGTTTTGCCGGTATTGTTGCTCCTAAATGACCTTGCTTTGGTCATAAAGGGGCACGCCACACATCGTCCACATTTAAAGTTGCCACTAATGCCTCTCTCAAGCCATGTCTTTTTCTGAGGTGTTGGTGTATAGTGGCTATGTACCATAATATCACGGATACTTCTGCCACGTCTGTATGTAATGCTGGGGCGCCCCTTTATGACCCTGCAAATGTCAGGATCCATTAAAAGCACATGCCAGTGTGTAGATATGATGTCTCTGATTGCAGAGGAACATCCATTGTATGTGCTAATAAAGCGGATCTCCCTGTTCTCACTGGAGCCACTGTGCCTAGGGGTATCTACCTATGGGGTCAGTAGAGACACTCTATCCTTATTCAGGGCCATCTGGTACGCTGGTGTAAGTACACCTGATGGGTATCCACGTTCTAGAAATCGAGTTTTCAATTCACCCGCTTGTTTGATGAACTCTGAGCGCCTGGAGCAGTTCCTCCTTAATCGCAGGTATTGACCTCTCGGTATTCCCTTCCTGAGTGGATACGGATGGCTACTTTCCCACCTCAGGAGGGAATTTGTCGAGGTGGGCTTCCGATATAGGGATGTCTCCAAACGACCTATGTGAGACATCCATATATCGATCCATATATAGATGGATCACATTCAGATGTGAAATGGAGGCCTATTTTGTTTTGGTTTAGTTGTTGAACCCAACCCGAAAAGGAGTCCATACTTCCCTTCCAGATTACAAAAACATCATCAATGAAGCGCGCCCACTTTTGAACGCACTGTGACTCGATTGTGGACTCGTCCCTGAATACTATGGTGTTTTCCCACCAGTCCAGGAACAGATTTGCATACGATGGGGTGCAGGGGCTCCCCATCGCAGTGCCCCTGAGCTGGTGGAAAACACGCCCATTGAATAAAAAATAGTTTCTCTTTAATGAGAATTCCAACAATTCTAGTACAAACGCACTATGTGCCTGGAAGTGTCTCCCCCTTGAAGACAGAAAGCATGATACTGCATATAGACCCCATTTATGTGGGATAGATCAGTATAGTGCTTCAACATCTACACTCCCTAATATGCAGTGGAGCAGGGAGACAGGGAAAGGAAAATGCAGCGGCACTACTTGCAAAACACCTATACCTTTGTGCGTCCGTGTCAAATCCAGGGGAGGCAGCCGTGATGTGGGACCCAGCAGGAGGTGGTGCTCAGCGTGATAAAGCGGTAACTAGATAGAAGTTGAGAAAGAGACGCGGCACTCACCGGACTTCTGAATGCTGGTGGCTGTTTATTACAGGTGCGACATCATGCGCAGGCAGGGGGGGCGGGATGGCCACAGTGTGCGACGGCGGCGACGGCCGTTTCGCGCTGGGATAGCGCTTCTTCTGGCCGGATATGACGTGCATATGCACGGCTCACCTTATATAGGGGAAGAGAAGCCGGGCGTGTCCATGGCAATCCCGAACCTCCCCTGTGTGCAGGTGCATGTAAAAGCATACAGACAGAGACACAAGTAATTAGTTACGATATACAAATGATGTCATAAAAACAGGACAAGATAATCATGAAATACACATAATATAATTGGGCGACAAATTTCAGGGGTCAGGCCGAGGTTACTAACAGTGAGAACAGATTCTGAGATATAGTTGCATGCATATAGACGCAAGATCTGAAGAGGGGGTAATATCATTGGTTTCAAAAAAGGGGTGTGGGTGGAACACCCGATTCTGCGGGAATAGGATGGTTGGAGCGGAAATAAAGGATAGACAAGGCGACACGGCCGTGCCGTCATAAGAAGACCGCCATGTCGTTCTTGTCATTTAGACCGAGAGGACCCATGGCATTAGTCCTGATGATCCATCTGGCCTCCCGTTGCAGCAAGAGGGGTTACCCAAGGAGGACTGTACTGGATGCACTGCATCGAGCAGCTATCCGCCCTCGATCCAGTCTCCTCAGGGACAATATTGGTGGAGAAAAAGACGAGAGATTAGCCTTCGTCTTTAAGTATAGTCCCGTAGCTGACATCATTAGACGGGCAATATACAGCAACTGGGACCTTTTAAAACATGATGCTTCATTGGGCACAATAGCCTCCAGCAAACCAATTATTTCTTTTAGGAAGTGCCACACTATAAGGGACAAATTGGTCCAAAGCGTTCTCTGGCAACCCAGAAGATCTAATTGGTTAAACAGCAGGATTCCCATAGGTAACCACAAATGTGGTACCTGCTCCTTCTGCCATCTTAACGCCCAGGCCAAAACCTTGTTCTTAGGGGGCGTAACACACAAAGTTCGACAGTTTATTAACTGTCGCACCCCCTTTGTCGTGTATGTTATTTTTTGTACCTGCAATATGTTTTATATCGGGAAGACAATCAGGCCGATGCTTGAACGGGTGCATGAGCACATTAATTCAATCCGCACCGGGCGAGGTTCTCCTCGCCTCATTGAACATGTGCATGCGGCCCACAATGGTGATTCATCTGGCCTCTCCTTTGCAGGCATTGAGGCTGTGGGGCCCATCCCCCGTGGAGGTGACCGCCACCGCCTCTTGCTGCAACGGGAGGCCAGATGGATCATCAGGACTAATGCCATGGGTCCTCTCGGTCTAAATGACAAGAACGACATGGCGGTCTTCTTATGACGGCACGGCCGTGTCGCCTTGTCTATCCTTTATTTCCGCTCCAACCATCCTATTCCCGCAGAATCGGGTGTACCACCCACACCCCTCTTTTGAAACCAATGATATTACCCCCTCTTCAGATCTTGCGTCTATATGCATGCAACTATATCTCAGAATCTGTTCTCACTGTTAGTAACCTCGGCCTGACCCCTGAAATTTGTCGCCCAATTATATTATGTGTATCATGATTATCTTGTCCTGTTTTTATGACATCATTTGTATATCGTAACTAATTACTTGTGTCTCTGTCTGTATGCTTTTACATGCACCTGCACACAGGGGAGGTTCGGGATTGCCATGGACACGCCCGGCTTCTCTTCCCCTATATAAGGTGAGCCGTGCATATGCACGTCATATCCGGCCAGAAGAAGCGCTATCCCAGCGCGAAACGGCCGCCGACGCACACTGTGGCCATCCCGCCCCCCCTGCCTGCGCATGATGTCGCACCTGTAATAAACAGCCACCAGCATTCAGAAGTCCGGTGAGTGCCGCGTCTCTTTCTCAACTTCTATCTACTCCCTAATATGCAGTCTTCATCTAACTGGATACCTTCTATCTGTCTAAGGAGGTCCCCGGTGTCTTTTACATGGGATGATAAGGAAAGGACAAATGGTGCCAAGATCTTATTTATGTATGTTCCTAAGTTTTGGCTCAGGCTATCAATGCCCGATACGATCGGGCGCCCTTTCAAGGGCTCGTAGCCCTTGTGTACTTTAGGAAGACTAAAAAAGGTAGCAATCTGAGGATGTTCTGGGTACATGAAATCAAATTCTTCTTGACTGATGAGCCTGCCAAGTTTTGCTCTGTCTAGTATATTTTTGAGCTCTTTTTTATAAACGGGAGTCGGGTCACTCTGTAGGATTTCGTAACAGTCCCGTGGGGCTAGTAAGTTCTCACACATCTCTTCATAGTGCTTTGCACTCAGGATGACTGTATTCCCACCTTTGTCCGAAGGCTTAATGACAATACTTTTGTTTTTGGACAAATTGTCCAGTGCATACAGGTCCTTCTCTAAAAATTAGCATATTGTGATAAAGTTCATTATTTTCTGTAATGTACTGATAAACATTAGACTTTCATATATTTTAGATTCATTACACACAACTGAAGTAGTTCAAGCCTTTTCTTGGCATACAGCTCATAAAAAACCCAAAATTCCTATCTCAAAAAATTTGCATATCATGAAAAGGTTCTCTAAACGAGCTATTAACCTAATCATCTGAATCAACTAATTAACTCTAAACACCTGCAAAAGATTCCTGAGGCTTTTAAAAACTCCCAGCCTGGTTCATTACTCAAAACCGCAATCATGGGTACGACTGCCGACCTGACTGCTGTCCAGAAGGCCATCATTGACACCCTCAAGCAAGAGGGTAAGACACAGAAAGAAATTTCTGAACGAATAGGCTGTTCCCAGAGTGCTGTATCAAGGCACCTCAGTGGGAAGTCTGTGGGAAGGAAAAAGTGTTGCAGAAAACGCTGCACAATGAGAAGAGGTGACCGGACCCTGAGGAAGATTGTGGAGAAGGACCGATTCCAGAGCTTGGGGGACCTGCGGAAGCAGTGGACTGAGTCTGGAGTAGAAACATCCAGAGCCACCGTGTACAGGCGTGCGCAGGAAATGGGCTACAGGTGCCACATTCCCCAGGTCAAGCCACTTTTGAACCCGAAACAGCGGCAGAAGCGCCTGACCTGGGCTACAGAGAAGCAGCACTGGACTGTTGCTCAGTGGTCCAAAGTACTTTTTTCGGATGAAAGCAAATTTTGCATGTCATTCGGAAATCAAGGTGCCAGAGTCTGGAGAAAGACTGGGGAGAGGGAAATGCCAAAATGCCTGAAGTCCAGTGTCAAGTACCCACAGTCAGTGATGGTCTGGGGTGCCATGTCAGCTGCTGGTGTTGGTCCACTGTGTTTTATCAAGGGCAGGGTCAATGCAGCTAGCTATCAGGAGATTTTGAAGCACTTCATGCTTCCATCTGCTGAAAAGCTTTATGGAGATGAAGATTTCATTTTTCAGCACGACCTGGCACCTGCTCACAGTGCCAAAACCACTGGTAAATGGTTTACTGACCATGGTATTACTGTGCTCAATTGGCCTGCCAACTCTCCTGACCTGAACCCCATAGAGAATCTGTGGGATATTGGGAAGAGAAAGTTGAGAGACGCAAGACCCAACACTCTGGATGAGCTTAAGGCCGCTATCGAAGCATCCTGGGCCTCCATAACACCTCAGCAGTGCCACAGGCTGATTGCCTCCATGCCACGCCGCATTGAAGCAGTCATTTCTGCAAAAGGATTCCCGACCAAGTATTGAGTGCATAACTGAACTTAATTATTTGAAGGTTGACTTTTTTTGTATTGAAAACACTTTTCTTTTATTGGTCGGATGAAATATGCTAATTTTTTGAGATAGGAATTTGGGGTTTTCATGAGCTGTATGCCAAAATCATCAATATTAAAACAAGAAAAGACTTGAACTACTTAAGTTGTGTGTAATGAATCTAAAATATATGAAAGTCTAATGTTTACCAGTACATTACAGAAAATAATGAACTTTATCACAATATGCAAATTTTTTGAGAAGGACCTGTACAGTTCATCCTGAGTACAATTGTGGGGTGCTGTATACAAGTGAGTAGTCTCCAGGTCCGATGTGGGCGTATGGGATCCGATGGTGGACTCTGGTCAGATTACAAACGGGGGCGACCGCAGTAAACATTACGTAGTCCAGGCACCCCCCCCCCCCCGGATCTCATATGCTGTTGCATGTGGGACAGAACTATTGCTGCTTTATATGATTTAAGTTGCAATAAAAGGATGGTGACTGGAGGAGTCCCCCCTTGGATCTCATGTGCTCCCGTTTAAAATGTGGGCGCATGGGATCTGATGGTGGACTCTGGTCAGACTGCAAACAGGGGCGACTGTACTAATCATAACGCAGTCCAGGCCCCCCTCCCCCAGATCTCATGTGCTGCCGCATGTGGGACCTGATGATGGAACTACAATACTAAGGGTGGCAAGCATATCAAATGTACTATGCTATTGTACTCCAGTAAATATACATTTGTGTTCTTGGCCCCCTTGTCAGCTGGCGTTTTGAGTGGTACGGCAGGCGCTTGGTTGTCCTGCTAATTTTAAATCAGGAATGTGATTGTGCATATATAAATTGGAGGCAAGTTATCATTTGCTTTGTGATCGGGCCGTGCGTTATGAGCCTGGAGGTTGCTATGCAACTGCCAACGCTCTGATGCAGGCCCTGACCTCACTTCCGGTTAGCCCGCACCATGTGACTTGAGCTTCCGGTCCGGTGGAACGCATGCGAGTGGCGTGCGTTCCACATGGAGTAACATGCATTCGGATGGATCCGGACAGGTGAGGCAAGTAAGTAAGGGGGGCGTACACTCACCGGGAGTAGAGGTATATGAGGAGGCGACTAACAAGTATTCAGTGCTCACCCAAATCATTGTTATTTGTGGGGAGACACTGACTGACATGGGACACTTCCCATGACTCAGAGAGGATAAGAATTACCTACTATCCTGATCGATGATACGAGGCTAAAACCACCTTGATCTCTAGTAAGTACACTGAGTCTGCTTACAAGTTTTTGTATATGCGGTACTCTGTACCATTTGTGACCTATATTGAGTGTATGTCTGTAACTTTTTATTTGTAGTTTGTCCTTGAATACATGTGTGAAGTCCCCTGATGATGTCTGGAAAGAAAGACAGAAACATGGCATGTAGGGCATTGTAATTAGGGCTTTATAGAATACTAGACCCATACTGAGGGAAAGGTTCGGTGTGGGGTCGCCCCTGTCGGGGGCGGGTGCTCCATGTGTGGTAGGCAGGTTAATATAACAGCCCCAGACCCCTAGAAAGGCAGGAAAGCCATAACAGGGTGTTTTAGGAGCGGACACCAATACGACACAAGCACCATGGTCACACCGGTCACGGGCACTACTAACTGCCAGGACCTTTCTCCACGGTTGTGGATCCTGCTCAGACGAGGTGAGATCTACCCTTTTCTCATTTATCTATGACAATATATGATGTGATTTAGTGGAGGTAATTTATTGTTATTGTTGTCTCCCACCCAGTGCGAAACATTATTTTAAATAACCTAGTAAGGGCTGGTATTTTAGCCTGAGATCGTGCCGCAGAGTGCTGCTTGCGCTCCAGTGTGGAACGCATCATGTGATCATGCCCCGCTGGTCTCGCAGGATTTGCATCATTGCCTCCGATGTAGCAGGAGGCTGTATGGGCTGGTTTGGAGCCGGTGCGTTCCACGGTGGATCGCATGCAGGATATCCGGTATGGCCAGTGAGATCCTCCGTGGAGCTGTTCGCCTCCACCAGCCCTTGCAGGATTACTGTGTCAGATGCGGTTGTGATTAATCCTCTGTGGGTCCGCTTTATCTTTCCCCATTCTCCATGGTGATATGTATGAGTAGTATGAATGTTGCAGTGTCCGGACACTGATTGGACAGGAAGTGATCTGGTGCGTTCCAACGTGAAACGCACTGCACTTCCGGTTTTCTTCTTTGGGCGTCTGTTTGCATCCCATGTGCTTCCAATTTACCTAATTCTCAGACTATATATGATCAGTGTATACACACCACCATTATCCCTTGAGAAAGCGATGGCGAAACACGTGTCGGGATCCAGGACTATCTTGGTCTGTATATATCTTGATTGCACTTATCTCCTATATGTTATCTGTACCTTGTGGCACTATGCACTTTATATACTGACTGTGGGCTGTGATTTACTATCTTTTTCTCACAGCCTGGGAGTTTTATTGCTAGTTATATGTATTATAATGTGACAGACCTGTGGATATCAATCCTGTGTGATTAAATGCTGCTAATATATATGGATTTCTATGTTTTATACAAGTGTATGTCCAATAAAAATGTGTGATTCTATATTACATGCTGTTCTGAGTCTAGTTTTGGGTATTTACTTGTAGTTAGTAAGGACAGCTCCATACCGGGCGGTTTTTGCTCTGCGATTTGGGTGTGTCTTGAAGATGTCATTAGTCTAGGGGTTCACATACTTTTTCCACCTGCACTGTGAATGTTTACATGGTGTGTTCAATAAAAACATGGTAACATTTTATTCTTTGTGTGTTATTAGTTTAAGCAGACTGTGATTGTCTATTGTAGTGACTTAGATGAAGATCAGATCACATTTTATGAACAATTTGTGCAGAAATCCATATCATTCCAAAGGGTTCACATACTTTTTCTTGCAACTGTATATATCTAGTTCAGTGTGCAGTTCTAAAGACAATACTAACAATCTGAACATTATATCATTGTTTTAAATACCTATATTGGCCTCTTGTTCCCATACAACTCAGCTCTCAGTGGAGTGAATGTCTCTTCATCTCCTGTCTCTGGTGAATAATGATTCTAGCAGCAGGAGCTGGGGGAATTTCCAGACAGGCTGTCTGTGAGGCTGTCTGTGATAGGTGAAAACTCTTGCTGTATGAGAAGCTGGCTGTGATTGGTCTAGACTTCTGACCAGTAACAACAGATTAACACTATGCTTTCTGTTGTTTCTGCTGTGTCACTGACTTTACCTTACATTACAAAATGAATCTTAAAGGCATATTATCTTTTTCTGCTTCTGTGAACACAAAATATAACAGTAATATGACATACAAAAACATGATGTCACAGTAAATAACTCTGCTTTTGTCTTTAACACATAAACATAGCAACTGTATTAAGGTTATTGGCAGGTCCAGCTGCATAAACATACAAGCTATATTAGCAAACGGACAAGTCTTAGCTGGCCAGCTACAACTCCATCTAACCCATAGAAACTGACAGTCCTGTAGCAACACAGTTTCTGCAACTTGGGCTTATGGCCCTTTAGCCTCTTAAGGACCCTAGCATTTTTCACCTTAAGGACCAGGCCAATTTTTTTTGCAAATCTGACATGTGTCACTTTATGTGGTGATAACTTTAAAACACTTTTACTTATCCAAGCCATTCTGAGATTGTTTTCTCATCACATATTGTACTTTATGACAGTGGTAAACCTGATTAAAAATATTTCATTTTTATTAATAAAAAAATACCAAATATACCAAAAATTAGGAAAAAGTCTAAATTTTCTAAATTTCTATTTACCTGCTTTTACAACAGATAGTTATACCTCCTAAAATAGTTATTAATTTACATTTCCCATATGTCTACTTCATGTTTGGATCATTTTGTAAGTTACATTTTCTTTTTTTTGGGACGTTAGAAGGCTTTGAAGTTTAGAAGCAAATCTTGAAATTGTTTAGAAAATTTCCAAAACCCACTTTTAAAGAGCCAGTTCAGGTCTGAAGTCACTTTGTGAGGCTTACATAATAGAAACCACCCATAAATGGCCCCATTTTAGAAACTACCTGCCTCAAGGTATTCAAAACCTGATTTTAAAAACTTTTCTAACCCTTAAGGTATTCCACAAGAATTAAAGGAAAATGTGGATGAAATTTCAGAATTTCACTTTTTTGGCAGATTTTCCATTTTAATCAATTTTTTTTTTCTTTAACACATCGATGGTTAACAGCCAAACAAAACTCAATATTTATTACCCTCATTCTGTAGTTTACAGAAACACCCGATATGTGGTAGTAAACTGCTGTATGGGCACACTGCAGGGCGCAGAAGGAAAGGAACGCCAAATTGTTTTTGGAAGGCAGAATTCACTAGGCTAATTTTAATTTGCCGTGTCACATTTGAAGCCCCCCTGGTGCACCCCTAGAGTAGAAACTCCAAAAAAGTTACCCCATTTTGGAAAACACACCCCTCAAGGTATTCAAAACGTATTTTACAAACTTTTTTTTACCCCTTTAGGCATTCCACAAGAATTAAAGGAAAATATAGATGAAATTTCAGAATTGTACTTTTTTGGCCGATTTTCCATTTTAATCCATTTTTTCCCGCTAACAAAGCAAGGGTTAACAGCCAAACAAACACAATATTTATTGCTCTGTTTCTGTAGTTTAGATAAACACTCCATATGTGGTCAAAAACTGCTGTACGGGCACACGGCAGGACACATAAGGAAAGGAACGCCATATGGTTTTTGGAAGGCAAATTTCACTGTGATAATTATAACTTGCCATATCACATTTGAATACCCCCTGCTGAACCCCTAGAGTAGAAACTCCATAAAAAGTAACCCCATTTTGGAAACTACGGGATAAGGTGGCAGTTTTGTTGGTACTATTTTAGGGTACATATGATTTTTGGTTGCTCTATATTGCAATTTTTGTGAGGCATGGTCGTTTTGGCATAGTTTTTATTTTTTGTTATTTACGATGTTCATCTGACAGGTTAGATCATGTAGTATTTTTATAGACCAGGTTGTTACGGACGCGACAATACCAAATATCACTACTTATTTGCTTGTTTATTTCAGTTTTACATAATAAAGCATTTTTGAAAAATAATATTGTTTTGTGTCTCCATATTCTGAAAGCCATAGTTATTATTATTTTTTGGGGGGCAGCTGTCTTATGTAGTGGCTCATTGTTTTTGGTAAGAGATGACGGTTTGATTGGTACTATTATGGGGTGCATATGACTTTTTGATCGGTTGGTATTACACTTTTTGTAATGTAATGTGACACCGTTTTTATATATATTTTTTTTTACGGTGTTCATCTGAGGGGTTAGTTCATGTGACATTTTTATAGAGCAGCTTCTTACGGACGCGGCAATACCTAATATATATACGTTTTTATTATTTTAAGTTTTACACAATAGCAGCAATAAAAAATCATGTTTTAGTGTCTCCATCTGAGAGCCATAGTTTTTCTATGTTTTCGGCGATTGTCTTAGTTAGGGTCTAATTTTTTGCGGGGGCGTCTGACTTTTTGATATGACTTTGCTATTAAGCTTTTTGTGATGTAAAGTGACAAAAAAGAATGCTTTTTGACACCATTTATTATATTTTTTTTACAATGTTCTCTAAAGTCTGAGAGCCATCATTTTTTATTTTTTGGGAGATTGTCTTGGGTAGGGTATTATTTTTGCGAGATAAGAGGATGGTTTGATTTGCACTATTTTGGGGCGCATATGACTTTTTGGTCGCTTGCTATTTAACTTTTTATGATGTAAGGTGACAAAAAATGGCTTTTTTGACAACATTTTCATATTTTTTTTTTACAGTGTTCATTTGAGGGGTAAGGTCATGTGATATTTTTATAGAGCAGGTTGTTACGGACGTGGCAATACCTAACATGTATACTTTTTATTATATTTAAGTTTTACACAATAAAATCATTTTTAAAGCAAAAAATAAATAAATCATGTTTTCATGTCTCCATTGTCTGAGAGCAATAGTTTTTTAAAATATTTTGGGCGATTGTCTTAGGTAGGGGCTCATTTTTTGCAGGATGAGGTCACGGTTAGATTGGCACTATTTTGGTGGGTATACGCCTTTTTGATCGCTTGGTGTTGCACCATCAGGTGACAAAAAAAGTGTTTTTAAGCACAGTTTTTATTTTATTTTTTTGACTGTGTTCACCTGAGGGGTTAGGTCACGTGATATTTTTATATAGCCTGTCGATACCTAATATGTCTACTTTTCTTTTTTTCCCTATTTTTTACGTTACTTAGGGGAAAGGCCTTTTTTTGTTTGTTTTATTACTTGTAACTTTTAATACTTTTTGGAAAACTTCATTTTTTTCTTTTTTTTTCACTTTTTTTTTGTCCCACTCTGGGACTTCAACTTTTGGGGGTCTGATCCCCTTTACAATGCATCACAACACTTCTGTATTGTTATGCATTGGCTGTAAGTGTATTACAAACTGTAATATACGTACAGCTTGCTTGCCTGTTTAAACCCAGGGGGCTGGATCTCACAGGCTGTCACGGAAGGCAGCCACGATGCCTGAGGAAGGCATCGGTCTGCCTTCCATGCCATTGGATCCCCGTCACAGCAGCACAAGGACCCGATGGAAGCTCCCTCCCTCTCCACACATCGCACGTGCCGCGGTCAGCGCTGACCGTGACACATCAAGGGTTAATGCGCCGGCATCAGTGTTTTCACCGATGCCGGTGCATACAGCAGGGGTCCGGCTTTTCCAAAAAAGGTGGTTGCGCTGCCAGGTATACATCCCAGTTCACAAGCTCTAGAGAAGCGGCAATCTTCTTTGACACAACCAGCACACCTAAATACCGTGGGTAGTAGCTTTTCCTCAAAGCAACCTTCCTACGGAATCAAAGTTTCAGGTACATAGTGAAGGGCCGCACAGTTGAGTAAATGGAACTTTTTTTTATTTATTATACTCACAATAAAATCGTGATAAAAACGCTTTATAAAATTATTATACAATCAGGTCCATCAGGTCCATCAAATCCAATGCCCGACCTAGGTTTCGCCGACAATACTTCCTCAGGGGCAATCGTGCCATCTTTCTCTAAACACTGCTTCATATAGGGTTAATTTGCATCCCCTCCCCTTCCTTTGCAGGCGACACCCATCTTATACAAATACATTCTTTAAAACTTTAGCACATAATACATATTCTTCCTTAGGACCTTAATCAATGTTTAAACCACAAGGTTATAACGTCTTCATTCTGAATATCCATTCCACCTCTCATAAAAGGAGAAATAGGTTGTGAGTAGAGATGAGCGAACTTCTGTTTTAAGTTCGGCGTCTAAAGTTCGGCTTCCGGTTAGCGGAGGATCCCGATATGGATTCCGAATTCCGTTGTGGTCCGTGGTAGCGGAATCAATAATGACCATTATTGATTCCGCTACCACGGACCACAACGGAATTCGGAATCCATATCGGGATCCTCCGCTAACCGGAAGCCGAACTTTAGACGCCGAACTTAAAACAGAAGTTCGCTCATCTCTAGTTGTGAGCATAGGGGAATAGTATATTTGTTAAAGTGCTCCTGTGGATTGTTTTATATAGGGAGAAACTTGCGCAAACTTAAGACGAGGATACAGGAGCACATCAATAATATAAAGAAAGGGCTGGAAAGTCACAGCGTATCAATGCATTTTAAGCTAATGCATGGTAAAGACCCGAGGTTAGTGGTTTGCAGGAGTGGAAAAGGTGTAGCTGGATTGGAGAGGAGGTGACCCCGTGAGACAGATAGATCGACGAGAGGTGGAATGGATATTCAGAATGAAGACGTTACAACCTTGTGGTTTAAACATTGATTTTGATTTGAAGCCCTGCCTGGTGGAATAGTAAGGGATCCCTGCCTATGGGTTAAATAGAAAGGAGGTGTGTAGTGGGTGTAGTCGATAGTGGTTAACTATTGGTAGAAAGACAACATGTGACTAGGGAAACAGTCATGAATGAAGTTATAAGAATATAGATGGGATATTGGATATGATGTGTTCTGATGTTATTTATTTATTTATTGATGTATGTTTTATAACTATTGGTCCTAAGGAAGAATATGTATTATGTAGTAAGGTTTTAAAGAATGTATTTGTAGAAGGCTACTTTCACACTAGCGTTCGGGGCTCCGCTTGTGAGCTCCGTTTGAAGGGGCTCACAAGCGGCCCCGAACGCATCCGTACTGCCCTAATGCATTCTGAGTGGATGCGGATCCGCTCAGAATGCATCAGTCTGGCAGCGTTCAGCCTCCGCTCCGCTCAGCAAGCGGACACCTGAACGCTGCTTGCAGCGTTCGGGTGTCCGCCTGGCCGTGCGGAGGCAAACGGATCCGTCCAGACTTACAATGTAAATCATTGGGGACGGATCCGTTTGAAGATGACACAATATGGCTCAATTTTCAAACGGATCCGTCCCCCATTGACTTTCAATGTAAAGTCTGGACGGATCCGTCTGAACTACTTTCACACTTAGAATATTTTCTAAGCTATAATGCAGACGGATCCGTTCTGAACGGATCCAAACGTCTGCATTATAGGAGCGGATCCGTCTGTGCAGACACCAGACGGATCCTCTCTGAATGCAAGTGTGAAAGTAGCCTAAGATGGGTGTCCCCTGCAAAGGAAGGGGATGACAATTAACCCTATATAAAGCAGTGTTTAGAGAAAGATGGCACGATCGCCCCTGAGGAAGCCTTGTCGGCGAAACCTAGGTCGGGCGTTTTTATCACGATTTTATTGTGAGTATAATAAAAAAAAGTTCCATTTACTCAACTGTGCGGCCCTTCACTATGTACCCGAAACTTTGATTCCGTAGGAAGGTTGCTTTGAGGAAAAGCTACTACCCACGGGATTTAGGTGTGCTGGTTGTGTGAAAGAAGATTGCCGATTCTCTAGAGCTTGTGAACTGGGACGTATACCTGGCAGCGCGACCACCTTTTTTCACAAAAACTGGTTTATTGTGATTTTACCTGCATCACACGGAGGTCAGCAAAGCCGATTGAACATCAGGAAACGCAGTGGTGAACTTTTTAGTTTGCTTTTGTTTTGTTTTTAAAATTTTTCTTGCTATATTATTAGTTGGACCACTGCCGCTGATTGGGCGGGAGCAGCTCCTGATTGATTCTGTCTTTGTAATTTTCAGCATTGTTTGTATTTGCACTTGCACTTTATCTTCCATTAAATGTTGGAGCAGTATGAATTAGTACCATTGTGCCCCCCGCTGGTTGATGTCATCTTTTCCCTGCACTTGTTTTATTGTGATTTTTCTTATGAATTTTGTAATAAAATATAATATTGATTCCATGAGGTCTGGTAGTTCTTTGTAGGCATTTATTTCATGGATTTATACAAATTCAGCCAGCCCAGACCTCTGCCTGTCTCCTGATGACATGTATTGCCTGTTCTCCGGTTTCAGGCACTGATGTCTCTGTTCTCCGTGGGTCAACAACCAACCACACCTAGACTACTCCAAGAGGTAGCAGCTTGGTTATTCCCCTGCAGCAAAGTCCAAAGGGGTTAATGGGTGAATACCAGAAGACTGCCAGGATAACACCCTTACGGTACGGCCAGACAGTCAGGTTTCTGCATGCAGTTTTATAAGCCAAAACAAGGCATGACTTCAAAAAGAAACATTTTATCTGTCTATTATACTTTTCCTTTAATGATCCACCCCTGATTTTGGCTTCCAAAACTGCATGCAGAAACCTAAGCTTGTGGCCGTACCCTTAGGATTAACCGAAACTGGTACACTGGTTCCACAACTATTGCCCGTAACAAATCTGCCACTTATCACTACAGCTTACCACTGTGCAGCCATTATTTTGCTAACCCCTTTCACTACCCCTGTCAGTACTCCATGTAGATTTTTATCTCCACGCACATCACAGTGTTTATTTAATGGATTGGGTTTGGTTATTTCTATGGCATTATATACAGGGTCTGCTTAATTTACATAATAACTGATATCTATCCTGTGAGCACATGTGCAAGTTTCCTACATTCTGTTCATGTATTCAGTGTATTACTTTGTTCTTGTACGATGCACACTCTGATGTCATTGGGATTGTTAATTCCCGTTGTTTGTTTTTATTTAAAATTAACAGCTTTTGTTGTATTATGCATATGGCCTGACAAAATAACAGATACAGTGATGAAAAGGGTTGCCTAAAAAATAAAAAAGAATCTTTAACACCACATTGAATAGAACCGAAATTGTGCATCAAACTTTGAACGCTGCAGGTTTCAAGTGAAGTGGGGTCTGTTCACATTAAATAATGTCCAAAAGAGAAAAAAACACATTGGTTTACGCCTTTGGATTTCACAATCAGACTCCAGACCATTTTCCATCTTTTCCAAAATGTCATGTTTGAGCTTACCATTATAGGCAAAAGAATTCCTGAAGACAATGACACATAGGATTCTGGGGAAAAAATATCTTCTTTCAATGGCATCCCCTGTTACTGTCACAATGTACAGTGGGGGAAATAATTATTTGACCCCTCACTGATTTTGTAAGTTTGTCCAATGACAAAGAAATGAAAAGTCTCAGAACAGTATCATTTCAATGGTAGGTTTATTGTAACAGTGGCAGATAGCACATCAAAAGGAAAATCGAAAAAATAACTTTAAATAAAAGATAGCAACTGATTTGCATTTCATTGAGTGAAATAAGTATTTGAACCCTCTAACAAAAAAAGACTTAATACTTGGTGGAAAAACCCTTGTTTGCAAGCACAGAGGTCAAACGTTTCTTGTAATTGATGACCAAGTTTGCGCACATTTTAGGAGGAATGTTGGTCCACTCCTCTTTGCAGATAATCTCTAAATCCCTAAGGTTTCGAGGCTGTCTCTGTGCAACTCTGAGCTTGAGCTCCCTCCATAGGTTTTCGATTGGATTAAGGTCCGGAGACTGACTAGGCCACTCCATGACCTTAATGTGCTTCTTCTTGAGCCACTCCTTTGTTGCCTTTGCTGTATGTTTTGGGTCATTGTCGTGCTGGAACACCCATCCACGACCCATTTTCAGTTTCCTGGCAGAGGGAAGGAGGTTGTCGCTCAGGATTTCACGATCCATGGCTCCGTCCATTTTCCCGTTTATGCGAATAAGTTGTCCTGTGCCCTTAGCAGAAAAACACCCCCAAAGCAAAATGTTTCCACCCCCATGCTTGACGGTGGGGACGGTGTTTTGGGGGTCATAGGCAGCATTTTTCTTCCTCCAAACACAGCGAGTTGAGTTAATGCCAAAGAGCTCTATTTTGGTCTCATCAGACCACAGCACCTTCTCCCAGTCACTCTCTGAATCATTCAGGTGTTCATTGGCAAACTTCAGACGGGCCTGCACATGTGCCTTCCTGAGCAGGGGGACCTTGCGAGCCCTGCAGGATTTTAATCCATTGCGGTGTAATGTGTTTCCAATGGTTTTCTTGGTGACTGTGGTCCCTGCTAATTTGAGGTCATTAACTAACTCCTCCCGTGTAGTTCTAGGATGCTTTTTCACCTTTCTCAGAACCATTGACACCCCACGAGGTGAGATCTTGCGTGGAGCCCCAGAGCGAGGTCGATTGATGGTCATTTTGTGCTCCTTCCATTTTCGAACAATCGCACCAACAGTTGTCACCTTCTCTCCCAGCTTCTTGCTAATGGTTTTGTAGCCCATTCCAGCCTTGTGCAGGTCTACAATTTTGTCTCTGACATCCTTGGACAGCTCTTTGGTCTTTCCCATGTTGGAGAGTTTGGAGTCTGCTTGATTGATTGATTCTGTGGACAGGTGTCTTTTATACAGGTGACTAGTTAAGACAGGTGTCCTTAATGAGGGTGACTAATTGAGTAGAAGTGTCTAACCACTCTGTGGGAGCCAGAACTCTTAATGGTTGGTAGGGGTTCAAATACTTATTTCACTCAATGAAATGCAAATCAGTTGCTATCTTTTATTTAAAGTTATTTTTTCGATTTTCCTTTTGATGTGCTATCTGCCACTGTTACAATAAACCTACCATTGAAATGATACTGTTCTGAGACTTTTCATTTCTTTGTCATTGGACAAACTTACAAAATCAGTGAGGGGTCAAATAATTATTTCCCCCACTGTACATATAAAAAAACCATCTCAGCTCAGTTGGAAGGACCAATTAGCAAGTAGAAATCACTGTCATCAGAAAAGCTATGAATGATGGGGATATTAATGGATAAAGAGGAAGTGGAAAAATTATAGGACAAAAAAAGAGAGGAACAAATGGGATAGTTCATACTTTATAGTAGATTTTACAGAGGTTGAGGTATAGTTTATTAGCTAGATTTTGTCTTGGTAGTGGCACATTTTATTAGAAAGATATTGTGACAGCCATATTTGACCTTTCACATAAAATCAAGCACTGTTATGCACTGTCAGTAAACCCAGCAGGTTGCTATTAGAAGTCAGAATTGGAATTGCAGTTGGTGAGATTTTCCAGTCCTAATACAAGGCTGTACCTCAAAAAACCTAGATCTAGATGTTGCCAGCTTAACTGTGTCAAAAGTCATCTCCTATCTGTAATTGCAACATGCCAGCTTTATGATATCTGTGTGTGATGTTTTAAGTCAACGCAACAATTTCGGAGAAAGTGACAAGCTAATAATTCCAGATGACATGTTCAACTTTATAAAGTAGTGTATATGCAAAATTATTTATAAATGTCATTATTTATTTATTCATAACTAAATTTGGAAAACTCTGAGTTTCAGTTTTTTTAACAGAAGGAAGAAGAAAAAATGAGAATCCAGGTAATTTTTATAAATAGACACTGGGTGTTATTTACTAATTTAAGTTTTGCCACTTTTTTGGTGTATACCTTTATAGATACATATATAGTGTGGCACATGAAAAAGTAGCCCACCTCCAGTGATAGTAATATAAGATGAACAAGCAATTGGATTTTTTTTTTATTACCCACAGAAGATGCTGAAAGTGGTCCCCGTTCAGGTCTATGCATCTTTGGGGGGGGGGGGGAAATCACAGAAACAGATAAAAATTCACTAACACAATATATGCAAGCATTATATATGGACTAACTTACTTAGAGCCCTTACTCTGATATGATAAAATCCGAGACTCTCAGCCAATATATTTTGATCAAAACACATCTGTGCCCGCCTACATGCTCCAAGGTGGTCTCAGTCAGGCAGGTCCTATCTATGCCATTGGGCATCTATGTTCAGGAGAGCAGAACCTGCACATATAGTGTGCTGCTCCTAGTCACCTCTATGTGCATTCAGCAACTGATGAGAGGAGGAACATGTACAGCTACAGTATATGTACCACCTTATCAAGGCCGCCTGTTTGATAGGAGGGCCAGAAGTGCACAAGAATGCTACTCCCAGGATAAAATAGAAGTGCATTCATACTTGAAGGTGCCACACCTTCAAGTGCATGCTACAAACTAAGCAAAAATCACAGATAAAAAACTAAGATTAAAACATCCTGCACGATATGATAAATATGCGGCTGTCCATGGCTACATTTATAAAATAAAATAAAAATCACAAAAAACTGATAATAATGCACAATAACACAATAGATGCAAGCATTATATATGGACTAAGCCCTCACTCTGATATGATAAAAACTGAGACTCTCAGCCAACATATTTTGATCAAAAGACATCTGTGCCCATCTACCAATGCCATGGTGATCTCAGTCAGGCAGGTCCTACACTAAACTTATCTATGCCATTGGGCATCTATTTTCAGAACTTTGGTACAATGGGGCAGGGCATGCAGGCACATTTTTTTTTAACCTTAGACAACAAATAGGTGGTGTATACTAGACTAGACAGTCTAAAGATTTTTCACCCAGCTTCAGTCTCTATGATTTGCCATTGCCAGCCAGCATACCTCATGATCTGAACTATGTATGAACTGCTGATAAATGTGCTGCTATCCATTTTTGCACTTAGTAAAGTGGATAAATAGAAATGTAAAAGGGTCAATAAATGACAAAAAGAAAACATTTAAATCACTAAAACTGGAGGGGAGCAAGGAAGTATTGAAAAACTATAGAAAAAAAGAGCATGTAAAAGACAAATAAAATCAGCCAAACTAGAGACAGAGAGATTCATTGCCAAAGAGAGTAAAACTAAACATAGTGTGTTCCTCAGTTATATAACTGGTAAAAATGTTAAACTGGAAAGTGTTAGACATTTACAGAGTAATGAGGGAGGAGTTGTAGAGAGCTATGAGGAGAAAATGAGGAGCAAAGCTATTATTTTTTTCTCCAATGTATTCACTAAAGTAAATGAAATGCCAGATGTAATGCAGAGTGTAAAAGCAAACTCCCCATAAGAGCCCTGTGACCCAGGAAGAGGTGCAGCAGCATCTTAAAAAACTAAAATAGACAAATAACATTACATTTATGAAAGTAAAACATTATCTGCCTCTTCTCTGCCTAAGCCTCCAACCTATCCAGATCCACCTGTAGCAGTGTACTGTCCTCTTCCGTGTTAATTACTTTACACACAAAAATTGATATTTTACTGTGCAAGCCTTTTACAAGATCATTAATCAATATATTGAAGAGAATAGGGCCCAATACTGACCCCTGTGGTACCCCACTATTGACTTTGACCCAATCTGAGTGTGTACCGTTGATAACCACCCTCTGTTTTCTATCTCTGAGCCAGTAACTTACCCACATACTCACATTTTCTCTCATTCCAAGTGTTCTCATTTTATATACTAACCTGTTTTGTAGTACAGTATCCAATGCTTTGGAAAAGCCAAGATGTATGACATCCATGATTTGTCTTCATTAGTGTTGATCGAGCACCAAAGTGCTCGGGTGCTTTGGTGCTCTGGCTGAACACATCGGGATGCTCGGGTGCTCTACCGAGCACCCGAGTATAATGGAAGTCAAAGGGAGAACCCGAGCATTAAAACAGGCACCCCCTGCTCTGAAGAGGTGAGGGTGCCTGGTTCATTTGAAAAGGTCAGAAATTGATGTAAACACCACGGAAATGGTTCTATCTTGGACTTTCAGGTTGCTGTTGGGAACGATGTTGTCCGAGTAGTACGCCACTTTTACAGACTGACAATAATACGCACAAAACAGAAGATAAAATCGATTTTAGAGGAAAAATTGTTAGGAAACATTATTTCCTGTATATTTACTTGTATATAAAGTGCAAGTGCTGCCAAAAATTACAAGAAAGAGGCACTCCGATACAACCTGTATATCACATAAAGGTGGGCCTCATTCACATTGTGGTACAATTGTTTATGTATTGGGACTCCTACACTCATAAAGCCTATGCACTAAGTGAAAGGGCTGCCAAAAATAACAAGGAACTGGCACTCCAATACACCCTTTGTTACACATAAAGGAGGGCATCATACACACCCTTGAAAAATTATGATTGATGGCCTGCTGGTGACCCTCTAAAACATTTGGAGCAAGAGCCTGCTGATGTCACCATCTAAAACATTAGAGGAGAGGGCCTGCTGGTGAGCTGACCCTCTAAAACATTATGGGTGAGGGTCTGCTGCTGAGCTGACCCTCTAAAAAATGATAGCCTGCAGGGTTAGCTGACCCTGTAAAACATTATATGCGAGGGCCTGCAGGTGAGCTGGCCCTGTAAAAGATTGTAGGTGCAGGCCTGCTGGTGAGCTGACACTGTAAAACATTATATGCGAGGGCCTAATGGTGAGCTGACCCTGTAAAAGATTTTAGGTGCGGGCCTGCAGGTGAGCTGACTCTATAAATGATTTTAGGTGCGTGCCTGCTGGTAAACTAACCTTGTAAAATATTTTAGGTGCGGGCCTGCTGGTGAACTGACTCTGTAAAACATTATATGCGAGGGCCTGCTGTGAGCTGACACTGTAAAAGATATTAGGTGCGGGCCTGCAAGTGAGATGACCCTGTAAAAGATTGTAGTTGAGGGCCTGCTGGCGAGCTGACCCTATAAAAGATTGTAGGTGAGGCCCTGCAGGTGAGCTGACCCTCTAAAACATTATATGCGAGGGCCTTCAGGTGAGCTGACCCTGTAAAAGATTAGAAGGAAAGGTTTCCAGCACTGTGGTATTTTTCAGTTAGATCTTCCTCTTTATTAACCACTTACCGTCACACTAACGCCGAAAGGCGTCATCTCTGCGGCGCTCCCAGGTCACACTAACGCCGATTGGCGTCATCTCGCGTGACCCGAGATTTCCTGTGAACGCGCGCACACAGGCGCGCGCGTTCACAGGAACGCATAGTGCACAAGTTCTTCTGCAGCCTGCCGGCCGCGATCGTTGGCTGGCAGGCTGTAGATTTTTGAATCGCCGAATGAAAAGGTTATGTCAGACGCTATTTTCAAAATAGCGTCTGATATAACTGCTGCCTGGTCCTCTGGTGGTCCCTTTCGCTTGGATCGACCACCAGAGGACACAGGCAGCTCAGTAAGTAGCATCAAACACCACACTACACATTTACACATTACCCTGTCATTTATTAACCCCTTATTTAGCACCTGATCGCCCATATTAGACTCCCTGATCACCCTGATCACCCCCTTGTCCCCCCCTGTCACTGATCACCCCCCCTGTAAGGGTCCCTTATCACCGCCAGTTAGTTAGCTACTTGCTAGGTAGTTTAGCGCCCAGCCCACCGCACCGCAGTCACTGATTAGTCGCTGATTAGCGTCATCGCTGTCGCTAATCAGCACTAGTACTATATAGTATCTGTAAGTGATCAATACTGATCGCAATCAGATCTATATAAGTACATTAGGGTCACCTTAGGCTCTACAAAACGCAGTGTTCGCCCGATCAGGCCTGATCTTTTGCGCACACTTGCGTTCAGTCCGCTCCACTGCAGTGACAGAAATTTTTTTTTCTGATCACTGCAAAAACACGGTAAAATCGCTGCGCCGCTATAAAGATCACTTTTGAGCTTTTTGGATCTTTATTAGCGGTCGCAGCTTTACTTCGCAAGCACTCCTTTTTGCTAGGTAGGTTTGCTCTTTTTCCTGGGTAGTCTCAGAGGAATACCCCCTAAATTTAGTGAACCCAAAATGTCAAACAAGGGGTATTCCGCTGAAGAGGCCTACAGGATTCTGGCCCTGATGGATGAAAGCGATGGGGACGCCTCACCCGCTGAATCCAGTGGTTCAGAATATGAACCTGTAGACAGCAGTGGCACTCTAACCGCTAGTGAGGATGACGAGGTAGAGGTCCCTGCTACGGCCAGACGTACCCGATCCCATGTCAGGGTTCTGCCTACCCTGCATGATGACCCTCATTTGCAGCAGAGTGGTGCTAGCGCTGATCTTGTTTATGGTGCGGCATACACCAGCAGCGCAGCACACCCTGGACCTTCTACCAGCACTGCCGTATTCCCTGGTGAAGTGGCGAGCACCAGAAGGGCAGTTCCAGCTGGTACGGTGGCACGTGCAGTAACCCCCCTGTCGCAGCCACCACGTTCACAGGCCCGTAGAACCCTTAGTCTCCCAGAGGTGCTGGCAAATCCTAATTGGCACTCCCCTGCTTCCGCCGCACCCGTATTGCCCCCTTTCACCGCCCAGTCTGGAGTTCGCGTGGAGACGGCTCATTTAGGATCGGCCCTTCAGTTTTTTGAGCTGTTCTTCACCGCGGATCTCTATGACCTAGTTGTGGCAGAAACCAACCGCTACGCCACACAGTTTATTACCGCCAATCCGGAAAGCTTCTATGCCCAGCCTTACCGGTGGAAACCAGTCACAGTTTCAGAGTTTAAAATTTTTTTGGGCCTTATCCTCAGCATGGGTCTAACTAAAAAAAATGTATTGCGGTCATATTGGTCTAAAGACCCAATACATTACATGCCCATGTTCTCTGCTGCAATGTCTAGGGCACGTTTTGAGGTCATAATGTGCTTTATGCATTTTACGGACAATAGCACCTGTCATCCAAGAGGCCACCCTGCTTATGACCGGCTCCACAAAATTCGGCCCCTCATAGACCATTTGTCATCCAGATTTGCAGATGCGTATACCCCTAATCAAAACATCTGCATAGACGAGTCCCTAGTACATTTTACCGGGCGCCTTGGCATAAAACAGTACATCCCCAGCAAGCGCGCCCGTTATGGGGTCAAACTGTATAAGCTCTGTGAAAGGGCCACAGGCTATACATATCGTTTTAGGGTCTATGAGGGAAAAGACTCAAAACTGGAGCCGGTCGGATGTCCTGACTATCTGGGGAGCAGTGGCAAGATTGTTTGGGACTTGGTGTCACCCTTACTCCACAAGGGGTACCACTTATACGTGGACAATTTTTACTCAAGCGTGGCCCTCTTTCGGCACTTACATCTAGTCGGAATTCAATGCTGTGGCACCGCGCGACCTAGTCGCCGGGGCTTCCCCCAACGGCTCGTTAGTACCCGACTTGCACGGGGGGAGAGGGCTGCCTTGTGTGACCAAGAACTGCTCGCGGTGAAGTGGAGGGACAAGAGGGACGTTTACCTTCTGTCCACCATTCACGCAGACACGACTGTCCAAATTGAACGGGCAACTGGAGTCATTGTGAAACCCCTCTCTGTCCATGACTATAACCTTCACATGGGAGGGGTGGACTTCAATGACCAGATGTTGGCTCCCTATTTAGTTTCCCGACGCACCAGACGCTGGTATAAAAAGGTGTCTGTATATTTAATTCAATTGGCGATGTATAATAGTTTTGTTCTCTACAATAAGGCTGGGAGAACAGGATCCTTCCTAAAATTCCAGGAAGAGATCATTTCGGAACTCCTGTATCCAGGAGGGTCCGTGCCCCAAGGCCCTGATGTAGTGAGCCGGCTACATGGCAGACACTTCCCGTCTGTCTATCCTGGTACCCCAACTCAACGTTCCCCAAGAAAAAGATGTCGTGTCTGCAGCAGGGCTGGAATAAGGCGTGACACCACCGTTTTTTGTCCTGACTGTCCTGACCAGCCTGCCCTATGCATAGGGGAGTGTTTCCGCAAGTTCCACACTCAGGTACACTATTAGTGTAGGGATCGCGTGACACAGGACAGGCACACAGGGCTATTAGGGCCCTTTCACACAGAGCTGCTACAAACCTCTCCTTTCACCTGGGACAAAGTGCATAATGTACTTCGCCACATCTCTGGGCGATTTGCGCTTTGCACATTGTCCCATGGGGAAGGAGAGGTTTGTCCTATAAAGGTAAAAAAAAAAAATCACTGGTAAGCAAAAAAGTTATTGTTCTGTTTCAAAAGTTTATAAAAGTTAATGTTCTCTAAAGTTAATGTTAATAAATTTATTGCGTTGCGGCCTGTTTTTTTTTGTTTGTTTTTTTGACCTTCTAGGTGGACCAAGCGATCGACTAGCTGCAGCACTGATGTGCATTCTGACAGAAGCATTGCGCTGCTGTCAGATTACACGCAAGTCGGTGTATGCGGCGCTGCAAGACGAGATTTCTCCTCTGCAGTAAAAGATACGTTTGCCGAGGCATATGAGCTGAGGAGGCGGCGGTGTTCATATACTTTGGCAAACACTTTGTATATATAAAAAAAATTAAAAAATCCCGGCAATGATTTATTTATCCACATCGATTGATGTGAATGGAGAAATCTGGTTTGCCAGGGCATACGAGCTAAGTGGGTATGGATGTTGGGCGGAGCTCCTATGTCCTGGCAGACGCCTTTCCCCTCCTTTTTCTTTTTTTGGCAGAGATTTTTTCATCCACATTGATCGATACGAATGAAGAAATCTGTGCCGTTCATTTTTTCTTTCAGCCCAGAGGCTGAACGGAAAAAAAAAATCTCATTACCCGTATGCTCAATATAAGGAGAATAGCAGAAACTCCTAATGCTGGCCATACATGTAATGATTGCGGAGACCCTCAAATGCCAGGGCAGTACAAACACCCCACAAATGACCCCATTTTGGAAAGAAGACACCCCAAGGTATTCGCTGAGGGGCATATTGAGTCCAGGAAAGATTGAAATTTTTGTCCCAAGTTAGTGGAAAGGGAGACTTTGTGAGAAAAAAAGAAAAAAATCAATTTCCGCTAACTTGTGCCAAAAAAAAAAAAATTCTTTGAACTCGCCATGCCCCTCATTGAATACCTTGGGGTGTCTTCTTTCCAAAATGGGGTCACATGTGGGGTATTTATACTGCCCTGGCATTTTAGGGGCCGTAAAGCGTGAGAAGAAGTCTGGGATCTAAATGTCTAAAAATGCCCTCCTAAAAGGAATGTGGGCCCCTTTGCGCATCTAGGCTGCAAAAAAGTGTCACACATGTGGTATCTCCGTTCTCAGGAGAAGTTGGGGAATGTGTTTTGGGGTGTCTTTTTACATATACCCATGCTGGGTGAGAGAAATATCTTGGCAAAAGACAACTTTGTATAAAAAAAATGGGAAAAGTTGTCTTTTGCCAAGATATTTCTCTCACCCAGCATGGGTATATGTAAAATGACACCCCAAAACACATTCCCCAACTTCTCCTGAGAACGGAGATACCACATGTGTGACACTTTTTTGCAGCCTAGGTGGGAAAAGGGGCCCACATTCCAAAGAGCACCTTTCGGATTTCACAGGTCATTTTTTACAGAATTTGATTTCAAACTCCTTACCACACATTTGGGCCCCTAGAATGCCAGGGCAGTATAACTACCCCACAAGTGACCCCATTTTGGAAAGAAGACACCCCAAGGTATTCGCTGATGGGCATAGTGAGTTCATGGAAGTTTTTATTTTTTGTCACAAGTTAGTGGAATATGAGACTTTGTAAGAAAAAAAAAAAAAAAAAAAATCATAATTTTCCACTAACGTGACAAAAAATAAAAAATTCTAGGAACTCGCCATGCCCCTCATGGAATACCTTGGGGTGTCTTCTTTCCAAAATGGGGTCACTTGTGGGGTAGTTATACTGCCCTGGCATTCTAGGGGCCCAAATGTGTGGTAAGGAGTTTGAAATCAAATTCTGTAAAAAATGACCAGTGAAATCCGAAAGGTGCTCTTTGGAATATGGGCCCCTTTGCCCACCTAGGCTGCAAAAAAGTGTCACACATCTGGTATCTCCGTATTCAGGAGAAGTTGGGGAATGTGTTTTGGGGTGTCATTTTACATATACCCATGCTGAGTGAGATAAATATCTTGGTCAAATGCCAACTTTGTATAAAAAAATGGGAAAAGTTGTCTTTTGCCAAGATATTTCTCTCACCCAGCATGGGTATATGTAAAATGACACCCCAAAACACATTCCCCAACTTCTCCTGAATACGGAGATACCAGATGTGTGACACTTTTTTGCAGCCTAGGTGGGCAAAGGGGCCCACATTCCAAAGAGCACTTTTCGGATTTCACTGGTCATTTTTTACAGAATTTGATTTCAAACTCCTTACCACACATTTGGGCCCCTAGAATGCCAGGGCAGTATAACTACCCCAAAAGTGACCCCATTTTGGAAAGAAGACACCCCAAGGTATTCGCTGATGGGCATAGTGAGTTCATGGAATTTTTTATTTTTTGTCACAAGTTAGTGGAATATGAGACTTTGTAATAAAAAAAAATAAAAAAAAATAAATCATCATTTTCCACTAACTTGTGACAAAAAATAAAAAATTCTAGGAACTCGCCATGCCCCTCATGGAATACCTTGGGGTGTCTTCTTTCCAAAATGGGGTCACTTGTGGGGTAGTTATACTGCCCTGGCATTCTAGGGGCCCAAATGTGTGGTAAGGAGTTTGAAATCAAATTCTGTAAAAAATGACCAGTGAAATCCGAAAGGTGCTCTTTGGAATGTGGGCCCCTTTGCCCACCTAGGCTGCAAAAAAGTGTCACACATCTGGTATCTCTGTATTCAGGAGAAGTTGAGGAATGTGTTTTGGGGTGTCTTTTTACATATACCCATGCTGGGTGAGATAAATATCTTGGTCAAATGCCAACTTTGTATAAAAAAATGGGAAAAGTTGTCTTTTGCCAAGATATTTCTCTCACCCAGCATGGGTATATGTAAAATGACACCCCAAAACACATTCCCCAACTTCTCCTGATAACGGAGATACCAGATGTGTGACACTTTTTTGCAGCCTAGGTGGGCAAAGGGGCCCATATTCCAAAGAGCACCTTTCGGATTTCACTGGTCATTTTTTACAGAATTTGATTTCAAACTCCTTACCACACATTTGGGCCCCTAGAATGCCAGGGCAGTATAACTACCCCACAAGTGACCCCATTTTGGAAAGAAGAGACCCCAAGGTATTTCGTGATGGGCATAGTGAGTTCATGGAAGTTTTTATTTTTTGTCACAAGTTAGTGGAATATGAGACTTTGTAAGGAAAAAAAAAAAAAAAAAAAAATCATCATTTTCCGCTAACTTGTGACAAAAAATAAAAAGTTCTATGAACTCACTATGCCCATCAGCGAATACCTTAGGGTGTGTACTTTCCGAAATGGGGTCATTTGTGGGGTGTTTGTACTGTCTGGGTATTGTAGAACCTCAGGAAACATGACAGGTGCTCAGAAAGTCAGAGCTGCTTCAAAAAGCGGAAATTCAAATTTTTGTACCATAGTTTGTAAACGCTATAACTTTTACCCAAACCATTTTTTTTTTACCCAAACATTTTTTTTTTATCAAAGACATGTAGAACAATAAATTTAGAGCAAAATTTATATATGGATGTCGTTTTTTTTTGCAAAATTTTACAACTGAAAGTGAAAAATGTCATTTTTTTTGCAAAAAAATCGTTAAATTTCGATTAATAACAAAAAAAGTAAAAATGTCAGCAGCAATGAAATACCACCAAATGAAAGCTCTATTAGTGAGAAGAAAAGGAGGTAAAATTCATTTGGGTGGTAAGTTGCATGACCGAACAATAAACCGCTAAAATTGTGGAGTGCCGATTTGTAAAAAAGGGCCTGGTCACTAGGGGGGTATAAACCTGTGGTCCTTAAGTGGTTAACGTAACATAAATCCATATACAGACAAATCCTTACAATGTGCGGTTGTTTATGCGTTTCGGACACAATGTCCTTAATTGATGTTGGACTGGTGAAATTTAAAGTCCCACCAATAACCCCAACCCCTACAGGAAGTAGGGGGTGGAGAGGTAAGATCAAAATCATCCCTCTTCCATCAAACAACCTGTTATAAAAATCACATGTGAGTTAAAAAGCTGGTATCAGTGCAATGAGGCAACAAAGCTAAACACTTGTTCACATTTTAAAATAATCCCAAGGACACCGCGCTGGACTCACCTAACACAAAGCCCCTTTTACTACTAACCTCAACTATGAAACACCGCGATTTTTCCTGTATCATGCAAGTCTACCTTAACCTAGGCGCTGAGATCGCTGTACTGGAAGTTCCGGTGGTCTGGCGTGCTATACACGTGGTTGTAGGCGCAATGTGGGACTAACGGCAATCCGTAGCTCTGAAGTGGTGACGTACCCGCTCAGCTGTGAGTACGAGTGAAGGAACTTTTTGGAAGTTCTGCCACCGGCCGGGGCAGACTCCAGAACTTACAGCTTACCTGAGACACAGATCCCCTGAGCAGAAGGCACCAAATGCATCAGCGCCTACAACCACGTGTATAGCATGCCGGACCACCGAAACTTCCAGTAAAGCAATCTCAGCGACTAGGTTAAGGTAGGCTTGCATGATACAGGAAAAATCGCGGTGTGTCATAGTTGAGGTTAGTAGTAAAAGGGGCTTTGTGTTAGGTGAGTCAAGTGCGGTGTCCTTGGGATTATTTTAGTATGTGTATATAGATTTTGAGCACCTTGTGGGAGTGCGGTGACACTGCAGCTGTGATCAGTATATAGCGCCAGTGGCTCCTTTCACGTACTTGTTCACATTTGTTGCCAAACTGCACCTAAAATCCCCAAGTTCTTTGCTCTAAATAGAGCATCATATATTTAAAACAGAAAAAGAAAAACGCACAATGTGAACACAGACAGACACCAAATTTACAAAATTTAAATTAAAATAAATACAGCTTAGTCTACAAATGTACAATGGTGTTGAATTTAACTGTAATTCATTACTGTCCACAGATTATAATTAACCACCTCCGGACCGCTGTACGCACAGACGCGTCCTGGAGGTGGTTGATTCATTCCGAGTGGACGCGCCGGCGCGTCCTCTCGCGATGGCCGAGATTTCCTGTGAACGCGCGCACACAGGAACGGAAGGTAAGAAAGTGGATCTCCAGCCCGCCAGCGGCGATCGTTCGCTGGCAGGCTGGAGATGTGATTTTTTTAACCCCTAACAGGTATATTAGACGCTGTTATGATAACAGCGTCTAATATACCTGCTACCTGGTCCTCTGGTGGTCCCCTTTGTTTGGATCGACCACCAGAGGACACAGGTAGCTCAGTAATATGTTGCACCAAGCACCACACTACCCTCCCCCCCCCCCCCCCGTCACTTATTAACCCCTTATTCACCCTTGATCACCCCTGATCACCCCATATAGACTCCCTGATCACCCCCCTGTCATTGATTACACCCCTGTCATTGATCACCCCCCTGTAAAGCTCCATTCAGATGTCCGCATGATTTTTACGGATCCACTGATAGATGGATCGGATCCGCAAAACGCACACGGACGTCTGAATGGAGCCTTACAGGGGCATGATCAATGACTGTGGTGATCACCCCATATAGACTCCCTGATCACCCCCCTGTCATTGATTACACCCCTGTCATTGATCACCCCCCTGTAAAGCTCCATTCAGACGTCCGCATGATTTTTACGGATCCACTGATAGATGGATCGGATCCGCAAAACGCACACGGACGTCTGAATGGAGCCTTACAGGGGCGTGATCAATGACTGTGGTGATCACCCCATATAGACTCCCTGATCACCCCCCTGTCATTGATTACACCCCTGTCAAGCTCCATTCAGACGTCCGCATGATTTTTACGGATCCACTGATAGATGGATCGGATCCGCAAAACGCACACGGACGTCTGAATGGAGCCTTACAGGGGCATGATCAATGACTGTGGTGATCACCCCATATAGACTCCCTGATCACCCCCCTGTCATTGATTACACCCCTGTCATTGATCACCCCCCTGTAAAGCTCCATTCAGACGTCCGCATGATTTTTACGGATCCATTGATAGATGGATCGGATCCGCAAAACGCACACGGACGTCTGAATGGAGCCTTACAGGGGCATGATCAATGACTGTGGTGATCACCCCATATAGACTCCCTGATCACCCCCCTGTCATTGATTACACCCCTGTCATTGATCACCCCCCTGTAAAGCTCCATTCAGACGTCCGCATGATTTTTACGGATCCACTGATAGATGGATCGGATCCGCAAAACGCACACGGACGTCTGAATGGAGCCTTACAGGGGCATGATCAATGACTGTGGTGATCACCCCATATAGACTCCCTGATCACCCCCCTGTCATTGATTACCCCCCTGTCATTGATCACACCCCTGTAAAGCTCCATTCAGACGTCCGCATGATTTTTACGGATCCACTGATAGATGGATCGGATCCGCAAAACGCACACGGACGTCTGAATGGAGCCTTACAGGGGCGTGATCAATGACTGTGGTGATCACCCCATATAGACTCCCTGATCACCCCCCTGTCATTAATCACCCCCCTGTCATTGATCACCCCCCTGTCATTGATCACCCCTCTGTAAGGCTCCATTCAGACATTTTTTTGGCCCAAGTTAGCGGAATTTTTTTTTTTTTTTCTTACAAAGTCTCATATTCCACTAACTTGTGTCAAAAAATTTAATCTCACATGAACTCACCATACCCCTCACGGAATTCAAATGCGTAAAAATTTTTAGACATTTATATTCCAGACTTCTTCTCACGCTTTAGGGCCCCTAGAATGCCAGGGCAGTATAAATACCCCACATGTGACCCCATTCCGTGAGGGGCATATTGAGTCCATGAAAGATTGAAATTTTTGTCCCAAGTTAGCGGAAAGGGAGACTTTGTGAGAAAAAAAGAAATAAAATCAATTTCCGCTAACTTGTGCCAAAAAAAAAAAAATTCTATGAACTCGCCATGCCCCTCATTGAATACCTTGGGGTGTCTTCTTTCCAAAATGGGGTCACATGTGGGGTATTTACACTGCCCTGGCATTCTAGGGGCCCTAAAGCGTGAGAAGAAGTCTGGGATCCAAATGTCTAAAAATGCCCTCATAAAAGGAATGTGGCCCCCTTTGCGCATTTAGGCTGCAAAAAAGTGTCACACATCTGGTATTGCCGTACTCAGGAGAAGTTGTGGAATGTGTTTTGTGGTGTCATTTTACATATACCCATGCTGGGTGAGAGAAATATCTTGGCAAAAGACAACTTTTCCCATTTTTTTATACAAAGTTGGCATTTGACCAAGATATTTATCTCACCCAGCATGGGTATATGTAAAATGACACCCCAAAACACATTTCCCAACTTCTCCCGAGTACGGAGATACCACATGTGTGGCACTTTTTTGCAGCCTAGGCAAAGGGGCCCACATTCCAAAGAGCACCTTTCGGATTTCACAGGTCACCTACTTACCACACATTAGGGCCCCTGGAAAATGCCAGGGCAGTATAACTACCCCACAAGTGACCCCATTTTGGAAAGAAGACACCCCAAGGTATTCCGTGAGGGGCATGGCGAGTTCCTAGAATTTTTTTTTTTTGTCACAAGTTAGTGGAAAATGATGATTTTTTTTTTTCTTACAAAGTCTCATATTCCACTAACTTGTGACAAAAAATAAAAACTTCCATGAACTCACTATGCCCATCAGCGAATACCTTGGGGTCTCTTCTTTCCAAAATGGGGTCACTTGTGGGGTAGTTATACTGCCCTGGCATTCTAGGGGCCCAAATGTGTGGTAAGGAGTTTGAAATCAAATTCTGTAAAAAATGACGAGTGAAATCCGAAAGGTGCTCTTTGGAATATGGGCCCCTTTGCCCACCTAGGCTGCAAAAAAGTGAGGAGAAGTTGAGGAATGTGTTTTGGGGTGTCTTTTTACATATACCCATGCTGGGTGAGAGAAATATCTTGGCAAAAGACAACTTTTCCCATTTTTTTATACAAAGTTGGCATTTGACCAAGATATTTCTCTCACCCAGCATGGGTATATGTAAAAAGACACCCCAAAACACATTCCCCAACTTCTACTGAATACGGAGATACCAGATGTGTGACACTTTTTTGCAGCCTAGGTGGGCAAAGGGGCCCATATTCCAAAGAGCACCTTTCGGATTTCACTCGTCATTTTTTACAGAATTTGATTTCAAACTCCTTACCACACATTTGGGCCCCTAGAATGCCAGGGCAGTATAACTACCCCACAAGTGACCCCATTTTGGAAAGAAGAGACCTCAAGGTATTTCGTGATGGGCATAGTGAGTTTATAGAACTTTTTATTTTTTGTCACAAGTTAGTGGAATATGAGACTTTGTAAGAAAAAAAAATAAAAATAATCATCATTTTCCGCTAACTTGTGACAAAAAATAAAAAGTTCTATGAACTCACTATGCCCATCAGCGAATACCTTAGGGTGTGTACTTTCCGAAATTGGGTCATTTGTGGGGTGTTTGTACTGTCTGGGCATTGTAGAACCTCAGGAAACATGACAGGTGCTCAGAAAGTCAGAGCTGCTTCAAAAAGCGGAAATTCACATTTTTGTACCATAGTTTGTAAACGCTATAACTTTTACCCAAACCATTTTTTTTTTACCCAAACATTTTTTTTTTATCAAAGACATGTAGAACAATAAATTTAGAGCAAAATTTATATATGGATCTCGTTTTTTTTGCAAAATTTTACAACTGAAAGTGAAAAATGTCATTTCTTTGCAAAAAAATCGTTAAATTTCGATTAATACCAAAAAAAGTAAAAATGTCAGCAGCAATGAAATACCACCAAATGAAAGCTCTATTAGTGAGAAGAAAAGGAGGTAAAATTCATTTGGGTGGTAAGTTGTATGACCGAGCAATAAATGGTGAAAGTAGTGTAGGTCAGAAGTGTAAAAAGTGGCTTGGTCTTTCAGGGTGTTTAAGCACTGGGGGCTGAGGTGGTTAATTCGGTCACTGATAGAAGTACATAAATTATTTCCTTTGATTCAAACCTGTAGGCATTCTAGTATTAAGTCTGAAGATCCAGTAGGCTTCTCTTAATAAAGTGGCTTTTTTGTGATCACCTCCTCTAGGGGGAGCAGTAACTTTCTCAATGGCAAAAAGAAGAAATGAATTAACCCTGCGATTATGTGTGTAGATGTAGTGTTTTGCAGCATTGGACACATTCAAAACAGAATTCAAAATATAATTCAAATGCTCCAAGATTCTATTTTTGAATTTATGTGATGTACTAACAACATACATCAAATCGCAAGTAGTACATTGAATAACATAAATTACGCCCGTACTATTGCAATTGATATAGGTTTTTATTGGAAAAGTCTTTGAATGGTCGGCATTTTGAAAAGTTTTGGTTATAAGCACAAAGCTGCACGTTTTGCATGGATGGCTTCTACATCTAGTGAAGCTATTGTATTTGATCCATCTATCCTGCGCAGCTTTTGTGGACGTAAACAGAGAGAGAGAAAACTAGCAAGGGTTGGTGTCCTCCTAGAGACAATTCTACAGCCGTTTTTAAGAGTATTGTATATAATGTCATCATCATATAATATAGGCAAACAATTTCTGATGATACTTTGTATTTGTTTAATTTGCCGGCTGTATGTCAATACCAAAGTGGGTAAATTCACATTTTCTCCCTTCCTGTTATCAGTACTATTTTTTTTAATGTCTATTTTTACTTTTATTTTTATTTGGATTGTTACGAGCATGCGGATCATTTGTGAATAAGGTGGGCTGGAAGTATAACTTTCTGGGTATCTGAATTTAGGTCTTTTTTCCGTGCTCTACCACTCGCTCTCCGTTTTTTTGCAAAGTGGATTTCCTCTGTAACATTCTTTGAAACCTCAGACACTCCTTTTCACCTACGGACCTGTTATACAATGGCGTTTTCCATTCTACCTGACCATAAGTCAAAGGCTGATTCAGTATTTTCTATTGATAATGAAGATTTGAGATTTGGAGTTGAAAAGTAAAATGTCGGACTTAGAAATATTGATGTCACAATAGATCCGGTTATGGTGGGACCATACTACCCTTGTTAAATATATTGAGAAATCCATGATTCCATGGGGATTCAGGATTAAAATAATCCCCACTACTATCTTTTCTGATCTTTTTGTGACTAAGGCCTCATGCACACGACCGTTTTTTTGCGGTCCGCAAAACGGATTTCCATTGTTCCGTGATCCGTGATCGTTTTTTCTTCCGTGTGTCTTCCTTGATTTTTGGAGGATCCACGGACATGAAGGAAAAAGTCATTTTGGTGTCCGCCTGGCCGTGCGGAGCCAAACTGATCCGTCCTGACTTCCAATGCAAGTCAATGGGGACGGATTCGTTTGACGTTGACACAATATGGTGCAATTGCAAACAGATCTGTCCCCCATTGACTTTCAATGTAAAGTCAGGAGTCCCTATTATACCATCGGATAGGAGTTTTCTCCAATCCGATGGTATATATTTTAACTTGAAGCGTCCCCATCACCATGGGAACGCCTCTATGTTAGAATATACCATCGGATTTGAGTTAGATCGTGAAACTCAGATCCGACAGTATATTCTAACACAGAGGTGTTCCCATAGTGATGGGGACGCTTCAAGTTAGAATATACTGAGAACTGTGTAATAACTGCCCCCCGCTGCCTGGCAGCACCCGATCTCTTACAGGGGGATGTGATCCGCACAATTAACCCCTCAGGTGCTGTAAGAGATCAGGTGCTGCCAGGCAGGAGGGGGCAGACCACCTCCCTCCCCAGTTTTAAATTCATTGGTGGCTAGTGCGGTCCCTCCCTCCCTCCCCTGTATTTAACTCATTGGTGGCCAGTGCGGCCCCCCTCCCTCCCTCCCTCCCCAGTATTATATTCATTGGTGGCCAGTGCGGCCCCCCTCCCTCCCTCATGAAAGAATAAAGTTACGTTAAAACCAAGCACACCATTGTTTTTCGTGTGAAATTCCCAATAAGTTTGATGTGTTACATGACCCTCTTCCTATTGAAAAAACAAAAGTTGGGTTCAAAATGGCCAACTTCAAAATGGCCGCCATGGTCACCACCCATCTTGAAAAGTTTCCCCCCTCACATATACTAATGTGCCACAAACAGGAAGTTAATATCACCAACCATTCCCATTTTATTAAGGTGTATCCATATAAATGGCCCACCCTGTATAGCCAGTATTCTTCTGATTTTATAGATTATGTGTTGGAGGTTACTTTATTCCTCCTAACACATAACTATTTCTTGTTTTATACTCAATTTTACTTAGGGGTGTCTCACCATGGCCTATTGGGAGGAGCAGTACATCTACAGTTTGGATAATCCATTTTTACAATATATAGTCTGGTATGCCAGATACATAGATGATTTGCTCTTAATTTGGAGTAGAGATGTGTCTGTCATACCAATTTTTAAACAGTATTTAAACGACAACACGTATAATTTGCATTTTACATGCACTGTTGATGCGTATGATATATGCTTTCTGGACCTTAAACTATCCGGTCTTTCCAACAGACCAGTCTTAACAGAAACATATCGAAAGGAAACCGCAGGTAACACTATTTTACGTGCTAACAGTCATCATCCTGTCCATACTATTAAAGGGATACCTGTTGGGGAATTTGTGCGTGCACACAGAAATTGTAGTACAGAATCAACTTTTCAAAAAGAATGCCAGATTATTAGTTCTCGATCAAGTTTTGACTTACTGTTGAATGTAGGGTTTAAACCAGATGGGAACACTCCAAATAAAAATAAAAGTCAAAATAGACATATTAAAAAAAACTAGTACTTTGGATGATAACAGGAAGGGAGAAAATAAGAATTTACACACTTTGGTATTGACATACAGCCGGCAATTTAAACAAATACAAAGTATCATCAGAAATTATTTGCCTATATTATATGATGATGACATTTTGTACAATACTCTTAAAAACGGCTGTAGAATTGTCTCTAGGAGGGCACCAACCCTTGCTAGTTTTCTCTCTCTGTTTACGTCCACAAAAGCTGCGCAGGATACATGGATCAAATACAGTAGCTATCCACTAGATGTGGAAGCCATCCATGCAAAACGTGCAGCTTTGTGCTTGTAACCAAAAATTTTCAAAATGCCGACCATACAATTAATTTTCCAATAAAAACTTATATCAATTGCAATAGTATGGGCATAATTTATGTTATTCAATGTACTACTTGCGATTTGATGTATGTTGTTAGTACATCACATAAATGAAAAAATAGAATCTTGGAGCATTTTAATTATATTTTGAATCCTTCTGTTCTGAATGTGTCCAATGCTGCAAAACACTTCATCTACACACATAATCGCAGGGTTAATTCATTCCGTGTTTTTGCCATTGAGAAAGTTACTGCTCCCCCTAGAGGAGGTGATCACAAAAAAGCCACTTTATTAAGAGAAGCCTACTGGATCTTCAGACTTAATACTAGAATGCCTACAGGTTTGAATCAAAGGAAAGAATTGATGTACTTCTATCAGTGACCAAATTAATTATAATCTGTGGACAGTGATGAATTACAGTTTAGTTCAACACCATTGTACATTTGTGGACTAAGCAGTATTTATTTTAATTTTAATTTTGTAAATTTGGTGTATGTCTGTATTCACATTGTGCGTTTTTCTTTTTCTGTTTTAAATATATGTTGCTCTATTTAGAGCAATGAGCTTGGGGGTTATAGGTGCAGTTTAGCATCAAATGTGAACAAGTGTTTTGCTTTGTTGCCTCATTGCACGGGATAACAGCTTTTAAAACTCACATGTGATTTTTATAAAAGGTGGTTTGATGGAGGAGGGATGATTTTGATCATACCTCTCCACCCCATACTTTCTGTAGGGGTTGGGGTTATTAGTGGGACTTTAAATTTCACCATTCCAACATCAATGTGAGTTACGTTTAAAAACACTGTGTCCGAAACGTGTAAGCAACAGCATGTTGTAAGGATTTGTCTGTATATGGATTTATGTTACGTTAATAAAGAGGAAGATCTAACTGAAAAATACTACATTGCTGGAAACCTTTCTTTCTGATGTTCTAAAGACTACCTGTTCATTCCGAGCACGTGGATCATTTGTGAATAAGGTGAGCTGGAAGTGTAAATTTCTGGATACCTGTAAAAGATTGTAGGTGAAGGCCCGCTGGTGAGCTGACCCTCTAAAAAATTATATGCGAGGGCCTGCTGGTGAGCTGAGCCTATGAAACATTATATGTGAGGGCCTGCTGGTGAGCTGACCCTGTAAAAGATTTTAGGTGTGGGTCTGCTGGTAAGCTGACCCTCTAAAAAATTATATGCGAGGGCCTGCTGGTGAGTTGATCTATAAAACAGTATATGCGAGGGCCTGCTGGTGAGTTGACCCTGTAAAAGATTTTAGGTGCGGGCCTGCTGGTAAGCTGACCATCTAAAAAATTATATGCGAAGGCCTCCAGGTGAGCTCTGTAAAAGATTGTTGGTGAAGGCCTGCTGGTGAGCTGACCCTGTAAATGGTTGTAGGTAAGGGCCTGCTGGTGAGCTGACACTCTAAAATGTTGAAGGTGAGGGCCTGCAGGTGAGCTGACCCTCTAAAATATTATATGCAAGGGCCTTCAGGTGAGCTGACTCTGTAAAAGTTTGTAGGTGAAGGCCAGTTGGTGATCTGACTCTCTAAAAAATTGTATGTGAGGGCCTGCTGGTGAGCTGACACTGTAAAACATTATAACATTATATGCGAGGGCCTGATGGTGAGCTAACACTGTAAAAGATTTTTGGTGCGGGCTTGCAGGTAAGCTGACCCTGTAAAAGATTTTAGGTGTGGTCCTGCTGGTAAGCTGACTCTGTAAAAGGTTGTAGGTGAGGGCCTGCTGGTTAGCTTACTCTCTAAAAGGTTGAAGGTGAGGGTCTGCAGGTGAGCTGACCCTCTAAAACACTATATGCGAGGGCCTTCAGATAAGCTGACCCTGTAAAATATTTTGGGTGCGGGCCTGCTGGTGAACTAACCCTGTAAAAGATTTTAGGTGCAGGCCTGCTGGTGAGATGACCCTGTAAAACAATATATGCGAGGGCCTGCTGGGGAGCTAACCCTGTAAAAAATTTGGGTGCGGGCCTGCTGGTGAACTGACCCTGTAAAAGATTTTAGGTGCAGGCCTGCTGGTAAGATGACCCTTTAAAACAATATATGCGAGGGCCTGCTGGAGAGCTAACCCTGTAAAAAAAATTGGGTAATTGGGTGCGGGCCTGCTGGTGAACTGACCCTGTAAAAGATTTTAGGTGCAGGCCTGCTGGTGAGATGACCCTGTAAAAGGTTGTAGGTGAGGGCCTGCTGGTGAGCTGAACCTCTAAAAGGTTGAAGGTGAGGGCTTGCAGGTGAGCTGACCCTATAGAACATTATATGCAAAAGCCTTCAGGTGAGCTGACATTTAAAAGATTGTAGGTTAAGGACTGCTGGTGAGCTGACCTTCTAAAAAAATTATATGCGAGGGCCTGCTGGTGAGCTGACCCTGTAAAACATAGTAGTTGAGGGCCTGCTACTGAGCTGACCCTCTAAAAAGTTATGTTTGAGGGCCTGCAGCTGAACTGACCCTGTAAAATATTATATGCAAAGGTCATATATGCGAGGGCATTATATACAATGAATAAGCATGTTGATATCATGGAAGAGGAGGAGGAGTAAGAGATAAGGAAGATTCAACCATATACCCTTGTTTGCGGTGGAAGGGGTGCATGGTAATACAGTGTATTCAGTACATTATAAACAACACATTTAAAGTGCCTTTATGTTCATCAGCTTTCCTCTGGTGGACTAGAGAAGTAATGGTCAATCCAGGCCTTGTTCATTTATATAAGAGTCAACCTGTCAACATTTTCAGTTGACAGGCGGAAAGGCTTCTCTGTTATTATGAAACCAGCAGCACTAAATACCCGCTCAAAGAAAACGCTGGCGGCAGGACGGGCCAGCACCTCCAAGGCGTAGAGTGCCAGTTCGTGCCACGTGTCCAGCTTGGACACCCAGTAGTTTTAAGGCACTGAGGGATCATTGAGGACACTGACACGGTCTGCTATGTACTACTTCACCATTTTCCAAAATGCTTCCCTCCTTGTGACACTAGGCCACGCTTCAGGGTGAGGGTGCTGGCGGGGTGTCATGAAACTGTCCTAGGCTTTGGAGAGTGTTGCCCTGCCTCTGTTGGAACTGCTGTGTGTTCCCGTTGTCTCCCCTCCTCAGTTGGCCAAGGACTACGGACTCTGCTGCCAGCGTTGTCAGATGGAAAATTTTGGAGCAATTTTCCAACAAGGATCTTCTGATATTGCACCATTTTGCTCGTCCTCTCCACTAGAGGAATGAGAGCTGAGAAGTTCTCTTTGTAGCGGGGGTCGAGAAGGGTGAACACCCAGTAATCCATGTTATTGTCACGACTGAGGATGGGGAAAACCCTCAGCCGTGCGATGTCAGAAAATGTTTGGTCGCTGCTCAGCCAGGACCACAGGATCAGGGAGCAGGTCACCTCCTATCGCGTCCCTAATACTGACCCTGACTTCTAACTGTATGAGCCAACCCTGATGGTAGGAGGGATCATACTCCGTAACCTTGGGGTCCCTACTAGCCCTCAGGGTGGCCCTGAACTAGGAGCAGGGTAAGACGACCTGTTCATCCTAGGCACGGAGGAACAGGAGTCTTACTGGCCACACTGCAAGGAGATGGGGAACATAAACAGACATATGGATATGACAGGTGAACCAAGCAGTTCCACACTAACCTGCCACAGCCTTGCTGACTGGAACCCGTGCTCAAATACACTGTCCACACAAACACAAGGGAGACAGCACACACATCAAGACACACCGGTAACCAGGTCATCCATAGCTGCAATAAATATAAAGAGCATAAAAACATCAACTTAACATCAGACATTCTTTATATGACCGCAAGGGTGGCCCTTACTGGAAAGATGGTATATGAACCAGGAGGATGACTCCAGCAAAACGCATGGCAAAACACATACCCCTCAGCAACTGCCTTCCAGCAGGAAGCTAAATAGCCAAAGCGGCCACGGCCACACACACACACTAGGAAAGAGGTTAACCCTTCCATCACCAAACAAGGTAAGTGTCACTTAAAGGGGAAGTGTACAATAAACAATTACACTGCAGCTGTTACTGCAGGCAACAACATGGCAACCATGTCCTGGGAGTCAGCCAGAAGGCCGAGACACTGCCACCACATGTACACAAAACCACACATTGCCACGGGCAGCCACAAGTGAAGGGAAGTCTCACAGTGCACACCTACATAAAACTCGTGCACACCAGACATAGAAAGTGAACACTAAAACCACACTTTACCAGAGACAACCGCATGCCGTGACAGCGAGCGCCTAGCAAGCGCTCAGGCCGCTCCACTGCCAACAACCTTATGTTGCCAACGGCAACCACACGTGAGGCAAGATACGGAGCTCACACCTGTGGTTGAGAACATAAAACAAACCGCTGACAACTGCATGCGAACCAAGGAGTCACGACCACAACCATGGTCGTGACAGTTATCTAAAATGCATATAACGCGAGGGTCGCTGGAAAGGCAGCCTAACATGAAGTCAGCCATGTGTGCCAGAGTACCAATGGGCAAGACGTCGATGTCGACATCATGATGACTCTCCATCTAATCCTCCTTCTCCTCCTCTTCTTCCCATCCACGCTGAACAGATGGAATTAAAGTTCCATGGGTACTACCCTCTGTAGCATAGGCAACTGTATCCAGCTCCTCCTCTTCTGCCCATCCACGCTGAACAGATGGAATTAAAGATCTATGGGTACTACCCTCTGTAGCAGAGGCAACTGTCTCCAGCTCCTCCTCCTCTTCATTGTCCAATTTGCGCTGAGAAGGAGAACTGAGGGTGGGCTGGCTATCACTCTGAGTAATGTCCTCTCACATTTCCTCGTCTGCCATTGTGAGCAGGTCCTTAATTGTGAGCAGCGATCGTTTGAGTAAACACAGCAGTGGGATGGTTACGCTGATAATAGCGTTATCGCCACTAACCATCTGTTTGGATTCATCAAAGTTTTTTAAAACCTCACAGAGGTCTGACATCAATGCCCACTCCTCGCTTGTGAATATTGGCAGTTGACTCGAAAGGCAACGACCATGTTGCAGCTGGTATTCCACAACTGCTCTCTGCTGCTCACAAAGCCTGGCCAACATGTGGAATGTAGAGTTCCAGTGCGTGCTCACGTCGCACAACAGTCGGTGAGCTGGAAGCCGCAAGCGATGCTGCAGCGTTGACAGATCGGCTGAAGCTGTGGCCGACTAGTTGAAATTGGCACACATGCGGCGCACTAGTAGATCTGGAAAATTAGGGGATGTTTTGATAAACCGCTGAACGACTAAGTTTAAGACATGAGCTAGGCATGGGATGTGTGTCAGGATGCCGAGCTCCAAAGCCGCCATTGTCAGACACAACCATGCCTGGCTGTAGGTTGAGTGGCGAGAGCCACAGCTCGGTTTGGTCCCTTGTACCCTGCCACAGCTCTGCAGCGGTGTGCTGTTTGTCCCCTTAACAGATCAACTTTAGCACGGCCTGTTGACGCTTACCCACAGCAGTGCTACACTGCTTCCAGCTAGCGACTGAAGGCTGACTGCTGCTGGAGGTGGAAGTGGAGGAGGAGGTGGCAGAGGAGGAGAAGTGGGGGTTGGAGCTAGTAATATAGCTGCTGGCAGAGACACTGATGGACGTAGGGCCCGCAATCCTGGGCGTGAGTAGCACCTGTGCCATAGCATGGTACGACTCACTCCCGGCCTCCACAACATTCACCCAGTGTGCGGTCAGGGAAATGTAGCGTCCCTAGCCACCAGCAATTGTCCATGTGTCCGTGGTTAAGTGGACCTTCCCAGTAACTGCGTTGGTCAGGGCACGGGTGATGTTCTGGGACACATGCTGGTGTAAGGCGGGCACAGCACACCGTGCAAAATAGTGGCAGCTGAGGACTGCGTACCGAGGGACGGCCGCCGACATAAGGCTGCGGAAGGCCTTAGTGTCCACAAGCCTAAATGGCAACATTTCAAGGGCCAGTAATTTTGAAAGTTGCACATTTAGTGCTATGGCCTGTGGGTGGGTGGGTATTTGCTCTTGCATTCAAATGATTGTATTATGGACATTTGGACGCTGTGCTGGGACAGGGAAGTGGATGTTGTTGCTGATGGTTCATGCGAAGGTCCAGGTGCAAGGCGAGGGGCATCCAAGCTTGCGCCTTCGGCAGGATATTGGCCAGCAGTGTGTAACACAGGGGAAGAGGAGGCAGTGGTGTGATCCACAGACCCAGTTTGTGGACCCAGGAGTTCGGCCCACTTGTTAGTGTGCTTGGATGCCATGTGGCGGATCATGCTGGTGGTGGTGAGGTTGCTAGTCTTCATGCCCTCCAGGAATCTATATATACAAACTAAGAAGACAGGTTGGCATCAGCAGGAGCTGCTCAAACCCACATGCAGTTGTGCATATATATAGGGGAGCAAATCCTGCACTTGTGGCCCGTTGCTAATGGCAACCTGTCTTCTTAGTTTGTATATATAGATTCCTGGAGGTGTATAAACTCCTATTTAAATGTGCCTGTTTTCCATCTACAGGTCACATTTAGGTGCACCTGTGAAGCCTGGGCTATATCAGCAAGTCTTGAGTGGGACTCACAGACTCCTCCCTCCTCCCATTGCAAGCATGGCCACATGCTGGAGGTAACTGGTGAGTTGTTTGCGAGTCGGCCCTATGCTCCTGTAATTTGCCCACTGGCTCCTGGTATCGCCCATATGGCTCAGGTAGGAGAGTGTAGGGTCCCGGGCTACTTGAGAAACCTTGTCGTGGTGTCCGGGCTTAAGACATGTTCTACACCGTAGGACATGTTGACTAATCTCTCAATTTTAAAATCAGTTTGAGAATTAGTGAGACTGCAGAGTGCACCTATGTTTGTTATTGTTTTGTTATATTGTTATATTAATTATCACATCCGCACTTGTTACCTTGTGTAGGATGTCTATTGTGGTACTTGTGGTTCGCCGCGGGCATCCTCCATTGTATGAATTTTGCTGGGGATTGCCATTAGCAACGGGCCACAAGTGCAGGATTTGCTCCCCTATATATATGCACAACTGCATGTGGGTTTGAGCAGCTCCTGCTGATGCCAACCTGTCTTCTTAGTTTGTATATATAGATTCCTGGAGGTGTATAAACTCCTATTTAAATGTGCCTGTTTTCCATCTACAGGTCACATTTAGGTGCACCTGTGAAGCCTGGGCTATATCAGCAAGTCTTGAGTGGGACTCACAGACTCCTCCCTCCTCCCATTGCAAGCATGGCCACATGCTGGAGGTAACTGGTGAGTTGTTTGCGAGTCGGCCCTATGCTCCTGTAATTTGCCCACTGGCTCCTGGTATCGCCCATATGGCTCAGGTAGGAGAGTGTAGGGTCCCGGGCTACTTGAGAAACCTTGTCGTGGTGTCCGGGCTTAAGACATGTTCTACACCGTAGGACATGTTGACTAATCTCTCAATTTTAAAATCAGTTTGAGAATTAGTGAGACTGCAGAGTGCACCTATGTTTGTTATTGTTTTGTTATATTGTTATATTAATTATCACATCCGCACTTGTTACCTTGTGTAGGATGTCTATTGTGGTACTTGTGGTTCGCCGCGGGCATCCTCCATTGTATGCATTTTGCTGGGGATTGCCATTAGCAACGGGCCACAAGTGCAGGATTTGCTCCCCTATATATATGCACAACTGCATGTGGGTTTGAGCAGCTCCTGCTGATGCCAACCTGTCTTCTTGGTAAGCATTATCTTCAGCAGTCCAACCGACAAACTGTTCGCACTGGTCCAACTCGGACAGTGTTGTCCTGCGCTGCCCAGGTAAGTTGGACATGAAGCTGGGTACATTGTTTTCTTCTGGTGTACTGGCAGCAGGCACAGTTTAATTGCACCCAGGGCCACGGCCTCTGCGTGCACCATCAGCATCACGCCCACTTCCCCGTCCCTTAGTGCTCGCCTTCTTCATTTTAATTGTTTTGTCACTAGATGTGGCGCAGATTCTTTTACAGTCCTCTAAAGAAACAGTTTTCTGATGCTGGACAGTATATGTCACAGAAACACACAGAATATGGACACTAGATTATGCCCAGATATTAGGATTTTGCGCTAAAGAAACTGTTTTCTGATACAGGACAGTATATGTCACAGAAATACACAGAATATGAAGACTAGATTAGGCCCAGATATTTGGATTTTGCTCTAAAGAAACAATTTTCTGATGCAGGACAGTATATATAATGTAACAAAAACAAAGACAGGTGCACTCTGCGGTTTTACTAAGCCCTCAAACTGGTGTTAAAATTGAGGGATTAGCCAACATCTCCTACGTGAGGAAATGTCTGAGCCCGAGCACCGCGCCAAGGTTTCTCAAGTAGCTCGGGACCTAATGCTAAACCTACCTGGGCCATGTGGGCTGGGGATTGCCATTAGCAGCGGACCACAAGTGCAGGATGTGCCCCCCCCCGGTATAGATGCACCATTGCATATGGGGTTGAGCACTTTCTGCTTTTTAATACCACGCCAATTTGTAGTTTGTATTTTCTGGAGGTGTAGAAACTCCTAGTCTGAATGTGCCTTTATTTCCATCTACAGCCAGCATTCTGGTGCACATGTGAGGCCCGGGCTATATCAACCAGCCTTGGGCGGGGCTCAGAGCTCTCTGCCTCCTCCCACTCTATGCATGGTCACATGCTGGAGGTTACTGGGAGATTGCTGTGAGACGGACCTTACGCTCCTGTAATTTGTCCACTGGCTCCTGGTATTGCCCACATGGCCCAGGTAGATTTAGCGTTAGGTCCCGAGCTACTTGAGAAACCTTTGCGCGGTGCTCGGGCTCAGACATGTCCTCACGTAGGACATGTTGGCTAATCTCTCAATTTTAACACCAGTTTGAGGGCTTAGTAAGACCGCAGAGTGCACCTGTCTTTGTTTTTGTTACATTATATATACTGTTTATCACATCCACACATTTTCTATTCTGTGTAGGATGTCCATTGTGGTATTTGTGGTCCACTGCAGGCATCCTTCATTGTATGCATTTTTTCTGGGTATTGCCATTAGCAGCGAACCACAAGTGCAGGATCTGCCCCCCCCCCCCCCCGCTATAGATGCACCACTGCATATGGGGTTGAGCACTTCCTGCTTTTTAATACCACGCCAATTTGCAGAACAGTATATGTCACAGAAACACACAGACTATGGACACTAGATTAGGCCCAGATTTTTGGATTTTGCTCTAAAGAAACAGTTTACTGATGCAGGACAGTATATGTCACAGAAACACACATAATTTGGACACTAGATTAGTCCCAGATATTATGATATTGCTCTAAAGACACTGTTTTATGATGCAGGACAGTATATGTCACAGAAACACACAGAATATGGACACTAGATTAGTCCCAAATTATTGGAATCTGCGTTACAGACACTGTTTTCTGATGTACCGCAAAATGTATTGTAGCGCAGATCACTCATTGCACCGTTGACAGCAAAATTGTGGAAAGATTATGTGGAAAAAAATAGTGTTTTCTGTATTCAAAATTTTTCCCTATATCTGGCCCTGACAACCACACAAGGTATTACAGCGCAGATCTGACAACTCACGGATGACACCGTTGCCAGAAAAAATTTTGATAGATTATGGGAAAAAAATTGTGTTTTCTGTATTCTAATTTTTTCCCTATATCTAGCCCTGACAACCACCCAATGTATTGAAGCGCAGATCACACAATTCACAGATTGCACCATTGACAGCAAAAATGTGGATAGATTATGGGAAAAAAATAGTGTTTTCTGTATTCAAATTTTTTCCCTATATATGGCCCTGACAACCACCCAATGTATTAAAGCACATATCATACAAATCACGGATTGCACCGTTGACAGCAAAAATGTAGATAGATTATGGGGAAAAAAATGTGTTTTCTGTATTCAAATTTTTTCCCTATATCTAGCCCTGACAACCACACAAGGTATTGCAGCCCAAATTTGACAACTCACGGATGACACCGTTTACAGCAAAAATGTGGATAGATTAGGGGAAAAAAATGGTGTTTTCTGTATTCTAATTTTTTCCCTATATCTGGCCCTGACAACCACCCAATGTATTAAAGTTCAGATCATACATGTCACGGATTGCACCGTTGACAGCAAAAATGTGGATAGATTACGGGAAAAAAATAGTGTTTTCTATATTCAAATTTTTTCCCTATATCTGGCCCTGACAACTACACAAGGTATTGCAGCGCAGATCTGACAACTCATGGATGACACAGTTTACAGCAAAAATATGGATAGATTAGGGGGGAAAAAATAGTGTTTTCTGTATAATTTTTTTTTCCCAATATCTGGCCCTGACAACCACAGAAGGTATTGCAGCGTAGATCTGACAACTCACGGATGACATCGTTTACAGCAAAAATGTGGATTGATAAGGGGGAAAAAAATAGTGTTTTCTGTATTCTAATATTTTCCCTATATCTAGCCCTGACAACCACACAATGTATTGAAGCGCAGATCACACAATTCACTGATTGCACAGTTGACAGCAAAAATGTGGATAGATTATGGGAGAAAAATAGTGCTTTCTGTATTAAAATTTTTACCTATATCTGGCTCTGACAACCACACAAGGTATTACAGCGCAGATCTGACAACTCACTGATGACACCGTTTGCAGCAAAAATGTGGATAGATTATGGGAAAAAACGTGTTGTTTTCACTATTATTCTTTCTATCTCTACCCCTGACACACAGAAGGTATTGCACAATTGTCACAAGTCACTGCAGACACCCTCTATATAGAAAAAGAATCGCTATTTTGCAAAGTATGTAAAAAAAAATACTACTTTGCTCAAATAAATTGCTGCCAACCACTCACAATAGTCCTTAAAAGGTCTTTGAAACATTATTCAATCACAAACTCCCTACACTATCTGTCCATTCCTAAGCGCAGCTCTCCCTGACTCGCAATGAGCTAAACCTGCGGCTACTGGCATTACAGTGAATGACAGTACTTACCTGCACGTTTATTGGCTGCTTAGCAGTGCGGGGAGGAGACTCGAGCATGCAGCTCGAGCACAAGTATTCGGCCGAGCATGCTCGCTTATCACTAAATAAGACAAAAAATTCAAAAATTAGTCCATGATTCCAAGATCGCGGGTCACAAAGGAGTGCAGAAGACACAGAAATCTTTATCCAGTTTGTTTTGGTGGACCAATTATCAACAGGATGTAAAGAAATATGTCATGTCATGTGACGTTTGTGCTAGATGCAAGTTCTTTACCCATGGGTTTATTACAGCCTTTGTAAGTCCCTGGAGTTCTATTTCCATGGACTTTATCGTAGATCTACCTACCTCTAAAGGAAAAATGCAATTTTGGTAGTAGTTACCGGCTCACCTAGGCTGCACATTTCATTCCATATACCGGCCTACCCTCTGCTAAAGATACTGCTGACTTTGTAGTTCAGAACGTGTTTCGTTTTCATGGAGTTAGGATTGGGTCGATCTGCTTCCTGTGGCTGAGTTCTCTTACAATAACTCTCAAAATGCCTCAACTAAGCAAACTCCTTTCTTTGCAAATTCTACAAAAACTACTAAAAGGAACATTAGAGAGGGCTCAAGAAAATTACAATTACTACAATAAATTTCGTAGACCAGGACCAATCTTTAAAGTGGGGGATAAAGTATGGCTACCCACAAGAAATTTGTAAATTAGGTTCCTTCACCAAAACTAGGACAGAAGTTTGTTGGGCCTTATAAGATTAATCGGGATAATTTGTCCAGTAGCTGTTCAGCTCAAACTCCCACGATCTATGAAGATTCATCCTGTTTTTCATATGTCTCTAATAAAGCCTGCCATGCCCAACCCTCCTCCTCCCGATTCAGTGGAGATAGATGGGCAAGAGCAGTTTGTTGTAGAGAAAATCTTGGACTCTAGAGTTTTTAGGAACCACCTACAATACCTCATTAAGCGGCAGGGTTATGGGTCTGAAGATAATTCTTGGGAACATGTGAGTATCATTAATGCTGCCCGACTGATCAAACAGTTTTATAAAATACATCCTGGGAGACCGAGTCAGATCTCGTCCAGAGGCCACTGTTGAGGTGGGAGTAATGTCAGGAATTATCCTGCTATGTCTGTTTAGTTCAGACTGTCTTGCCCTCAAGTTTTCCCTCCTTTAAGATGGTGGATTGTGTCTCAGCTGGGTGCCATCTTACATCCTGTTTCACATTTAAACCTCTCAAGCCTGTTATTAATTGCTTGAGTATTGTGTTTGAGCTTCTGCTTGTGCAGTCCTCTCGCTTGGAGCTAGCTCTCCGGTTTGTTCCTCCTCCTTGCGGTTTACCCTCCTACCTCCTGTTGCCGACCCTGATCTGCCAGCGCACACGTTACACTGCAGATGTCCCCCTGGTAATGTCACTGTCCGCAGCCGACACTGTCTACGGAAAAAGTACACTGTATGTCTCAGATAAATTTTTTTAAGCGCACAAGTTACACTGGAGATGTGGCACTGGTAATGTCACTGTCAGAAGCAGACACCGTCTATTGAAAAGGTACACTGTATGTCACAGATATTTTTAGGATGCGCACACTTTACACAGGAGATGTGGCGCAGCTAATGTCATGGGTAAAGAACTTGCATTAGAGACATTGTCCGCAGCGGACACCGTCTACGGAAAAAGTACACTGGATGTAACAGATATGTTTTGGATGCACACACTTTACACAGGAGATGTGGCGCAGCTAATGTCATGGGTAAAGAACTTGCATTAGAGACATTGTCCGCAGCGGACACCGTCTACGGAAAAAGTACACTGGATGTAACAGATATGTTTTGGATGCACACACTTTACACAGGATTTGTGGCGCAGCTAATGTCGCTGTCTGCAGCGGCCTAACTATTGTACGCTATTTAGTGCAGGATGTGCTAAAAATAGATATTGTTGCCACACACAATAGTCCTTAGAAGGACTTTTGGGTCTGTAAATTTTCAGCAATTTAGTGCAGGTTGTGCTAAAAATATAGATTGCTGTGGCCACATACAATGTTCCTTAAAAGGACTTTTGGGTCACTGAAAAGTTTTGGTGGTAAAATATTCTTAAATCACTCCCTATACTGTCTGCCCCTTCTTCTGCGCAGCTCTCCCTGACTAAGAATGAGCCAAACATGCTATATAGCACCCGATGACGTGTTCCAGCCAGCTAATCACTGTAATGCCAGCAGCCAACATGGTTACAGCATCACAGTGAGGGCAGTACTTACCTGCACGTTTTTTGGCTGCGTAACAGCCAAGAAACGTGCGGGGCAGAGACTCGAGCATTGAGATGCTCGAGCCGAACAGCATAACTAGTCTTCATCACACGCATTTCTTTGTAAATAGCGGGTGAAATTACAGGGAATGATTGCACCCCCCCTTAACATTGAACCTTTCAGATGCTGCATTCATCACTGAGATGCATAATAGAGCATTTTAGTGGTTTTTAATTTAAAAATATTAATTGTACTTACCTCCTATATTTGATTGTAAAGAAGCCGCTGTGGCCATCTTACTTGAAGATCCAGCTTGAAATCCCATGCAGAACGTGATGACGTCATTAAGTCAGCCGGCATGGTGACGTTATACAGTATGTCTCCACGCACAAGATCTTCAAGCAAGATCACAGCGGCTGCCTCTTCGCGAATGAGGTACGTTTTTTTACTGTCATTTCAGGGAAAATCAAGTTTCCCCACTAGCATTAAGCAAATGAAAGTTGATGAAGTAAAATTCAATCCGAATTTCAGTAAAAAAATTGATTTGTCACCAAGTCGAATTTCCTTGAGCTTCGTGGTAATGAATCAGATTTTTTTTCTAAAATAGATGCTGCACATGTTATAAAGAAGCAGCAAGAAAAACAGGAACGAGGGATCACCCATATTAACATGCAGATAGCTATTCGGCAGCTAGCCAGCCCCTGTGATGTCACAGACCTATACAAATCCTCATCCTGTCAGGTCTCCACCATTTTCCAGTGAACTAGTGCAGGCACTAGGGACAGTAATTAGGAAAGACTTTATTCATTAAATGCTACTTTTGAGCAGTTCAGGGACAGCTTAGAGATAGTTTAGAGATATAATAGAGAGACTTTATCCACACCATAAAGCCTCTTTCATACGGGGGCGTGCAATACACGGGTGCGGACCTGTTCACTTCAATGGGTCCGCAAATCCGGAGATGCGGGATGGTGCGGAACGGAAGCACGGAACGGAACCCTACGGAAGCACTACGGAGTGCTTCCGTGGGGTTTCGTCCCATACTTCCGTTCTGCAAAAAGATAGAACATGTCCCATCTTTTTGCGGAACGGCGTGGATCGCGGACCCATTCAATCGAATGGGTCCGTGATCTGCTGCGGCTGCCCCACGGGCTGTGATCGTGCATTGCGGCCCGTATTTTGTGGGCCGCAGCATGACCACGGGGCGCACATGCCCGTGTGAAAGAGGCCTAAGGAAGAGACCAGGGACCGATGGAACAGTGCAAAGACTGTCTAATAGGATCTATTCTATTACACCTTTCTGCACTAATTGGGGGTTAAAAAGTGTTCTAATACTACTGATTTTAGGTAGTTCACATTATTTTATACACAACTATTGGGGTAAAATTGTGGTCTGATACTACTAATTTTGGGGGTTCACGTTCTTTTATACATAATTCAATCTGCTAATCCTTAAAGGGTTTCTATCACTTGGTATCACATATTTAGCTGTCAGACACTAGCGATCCGCTAGTGTCTGCTCTAACAAACCATCCTAATATGATAGGTTTTGGGGCAGCCGTTTCGCTAAAATAAGAACTTATATCTATATGCTAATGAGCCTCTAGGTGCTATGGGGGCGTCATTAGCACCTAGAGGCTCCGTCTACCTTTATAAACTGCCGCCGCCCAGCGCGTCCCTCCAGCCCGCCCATCTCCTGCTGAATGCGATCAGGAGATGGGCGGGCTGGAGGGACGCGCTGGGCGGCGGCAGTTTATAAAGGTAGACGGAGCCTCTAGGTGCTAATGACGCCCCCATAGCACCTAGAGGCTCATTAGCATATAGATATAAGTTCTTATTTTAGCGAAACGGCTGCCCCAAAACCTATCATATTAGGATGGTTTGTTAGAGCAGACACTAGCGGATCGCTAGTGTCTGACAGCTAAATATGTGATACCAAGTGATAGAAACCCTTTAATTCTGTAATTGGGGTTAAATTTCAGCCTGATAATACAGATTTTAGGGTACTCAAGTTCTTTTATATATAAGTACATCCATTCATCCTTGATTCTGGGGTGAAATGCAGCCTGATACCACAGATTTTAGGGTGTTCACGTTCTTTTATACATAATTCAATTTTTTAATTCTTAATTGTGTAATTGGTGTGAAATTGCGGCCTTATACTACAGATTTTAGGATGTTCACGTTCTTTTACACATAAGTAAATCTGATAATCGTTAATTGTGTAATTGGGGTGAAATTGCGGCTTGATACTTGCGCACTGACACTACTGCTATTTTACACTTACAGTTACTGTTACAGTACAGAATGTCCGACCGACAGGCGACAGGCCCCTGCTGCCGGTGTTATCCAATGGTCATGTTTTGACCAGCAACCCAGCTGTCCTTGAATGGTTTACTCGGTCTTCAACATAATCTCAAATGACATCAGACACCCCCAACCAGAAGTCAGTGGGTTCCTCTAACACTTCGCTTAGTTGGCATGGCCCGAGAACTAGCTCTGTGCCCCCACATGTCCTGAACTTGTTCATTTACTGTTCCTTCTGCTCAGAAAGTATTGTATGCAGTCGTCTCTGCTCGGCTTTTCAGCGAGGATGAGCTCATTGAGGACAATCAGCAGCTACTGTCCAGCCAAGATGTGGAGGAGACATTCGATACTTCTTCTGGTAGGGGAAGTTCCGATGATGAGAGTTGCGCGAGAGCAGGTGTTGCGAGCGGTCAGGACCGCGGCCATAAGCCTGGTGTGGGTGACATCAGTGACGTGCAGACAGTAGTGGATGATGATGGCACGTGGGAGCCAGGTGAAGAGGGGGCTTCATCATCATCATCATCATCATCAACATCATCATCACCAGGGAATGAGGGTGGCAGCTTGCATGTGAGGCAGCGGCTGAGCCAGCAGGGTGCTTGCATGGCCGTGAGTGGGCAGAGTGGCAACAGTCTGAGGTCTGTAGCCAAACGTGCCCAGGGTAGATCGTCTGCTACTCAGGAGCCTACCTTTTAGGAAAGAACTAGCTGTGTAACGTGTATGGAGGCAGTGGCAGCAGGCAGTCAACACAGAGTGGTGCTGGGGAAATGCCATACTCCCAGGTGAGGGAATTTTTCATCAAGTCACCAGTGAACATTAGCGTGGCCATTTGTAGAAACTGTGGGCAGAAAGTGAAGTGCAGCCAGGGTGCCAATGTTGTAACCACGGCCATGCATCAAAACATGCAGCATCACCACATGTGCTAATATAGTGGTACAGCTTGACTCAGCAACGCTGCATTTCCCAGTGGCCCGCACCCCTCCTCTAGCAGTCAAGACTGTATCACCTCAGCAGAAGGGAGCTGTGTTTCCTTTCCATCATCTACTGGTCCTGATGCTATTGCTCCTCCTCCACCTCATCACTCTTTTCGTCAGCAATCGATCACTGAGGTGATAGCAAAAAGACAAAAGTATTAATGCACACATCCAATGGCGCAGTAGCGAAACATGCTCATTGTCAAGCTGCTGGTACTACAATCCCCCCCTTTCCATGTGGTTAAATCTGCACCTTTTAGAGAACTGATGGCTTGTGCTGAGCCAAGGTGGAGAGTCTCAAGCCATTATTATTTCTCCAAAAAGGCTGTACCAGCCTTGCACACATATGTTGAACAGACGGTGGGCCAGTCCTTGAGCCTGTCAGCGTCTGCTAAAGTTCAGGGCAGCGCCAATGTGTGGAACTATAACTACGGTAATGGACAATATATGTCCTTTATGGCCCACTGGGTCAATGTGGTTCCTGCCCAGCCATGCCAGCAACACGGCCAAGGGACAGCACTGCCGCTTTTGCGATCTCAAGATGTGAGTCCTGCGCCAATGTCCTCCTCTGCCTCCTCATCCTCCACCTTGATCTTCACCTCCACTGCAGGCACAATTCGGAGTGCTCCTCCAGCATACCACCTATGCAGAGCATTGTGGTGTCGTTCTGCACTTGGTTTGCCTGGGTGAATTGAGTCACACCGGAGAGGAACTGCTCTGCTCTCCAACTGAAGATTGAAACAATAGTCACTAATAATGGGAAGAACATTGTGTTGGCGCTGAATCAATGAGGGCTGATGCATGCACCCTGCATAGCGCAAGTCTTTAATCTGGTTTTGAAGTGGATTATGAAGTCTTTTTCCCAACTGCAAGACATCCTGAAAATGGCCAGGAAACTGTGCATGCACCTCAGCCACTCTTACGGTGCAAAACTCGCCCTCCTTGAGCTGCAAAGGCAGAATAGCTTTCCCAAACATCACCTGATATACAACATTTCCACCCGTTGGAACTCCACCCTCCATGTTAGAACGACTATATGAAAACAGTAAGGCCGTAAATAATTTTTTTATGATGCAGGTGGACATCAATGTTAGCCAGTGGCAGCTAATGAGTGACACTTGCCATTTGCTCAGGCCCTTTTGCCAGGACTACGGATGAACAATGTCATTCCACTCCTTTACATCCTGGAACATATGCTGATAAATCTGGCTGGCCAGGGGACTACATCTCATGGCCACCTGAGCCCTGTGGGCCTGAGCTAGTGGAGGAGGAGGATATTTATGCAGAAGCAAAATATACAGAAATAGGTGGTTTATCTGCACAAGTGACAGGAGAGGAGCAGGAGGAGCTGGAGAGCAATGAGGAACGCCAGGCAGATGACCATGACACACAGTGGCAGTATGCACTGGAAATGGAGGAAGGGAGTCCCTCCGAGTCCCTTATGCAAATAGCCAGATGCATGCAGAGTTACTTGCGTAGTGACAGTCGTCTTATCACCATTCAGCAGAGGGATGAATTCTCCACCATGTTAGACCCTCACTACCGGTGCAAAATATGGGCTGAACCTCAACTACTCTCGAGACGTCCTTTATAGTCGGTTGGCCGCTACCCATGTGCGTTATCGGCCATCCTCCTGAAAGTCTGACCAGGGGGCCTGCTGCACTCAACCTTCACTGCCATAACTGCTTATAGGGGGTGGGGAGGCAGGAGCAGCACCAGCTCCATCAGCAGCAACTTAAGTTTCGAGTCTCTAATGAGCACTTTTCTTCACTTGCCTAATGAAGAAACCACCCAGCAACAGCAGGACATGGAGCAAAACCTGAACCAGCAGGTGGTGGCATACTTGGACTGCAGCCTGCTACCCCTGATCCAAGATTTCCTGGACTTATGTGCAGCCAAACTTTAATGGTGGCTGAAACTGGCCGAGTTTGCCATGGATAAGCTTTCCTACCTTGCCAGGTGTGTGACATTAGAGTAGGTGTTTAATGCTGCGGGCATAGTTACCCCAAAGAGAACTTGCCTTTCCACACAAAATGTTGAGAGACTAACCTTTGTAAAGAAGAATGTCACTGCCAGTTCTGTGAGAAGGTCTGGCAGGCGGTCTTCTCTACCTCTTGTATGATGTTCTTTGTTTTGGTTTCACTTTCTCATCTCCTTTCCTTCTGCCAGGTGTCACTTATTTAGACATAATCGTCTTCCTTTATATTCCCTCCCATACTGACTCACTTTGCGGTTTATACTACTTCCTGGATGAAGTGTTCACTGCTGGAGGCTGCGTCTGCTGTTTGCTCAGATAAGTCCTTTGCTTTATTGTGTTTGCTTGCTGGCTTGATTCTAGGTGACCCTGACTCCCTCCGTATTAAGTGCAGGGAGCCGGTGGTCGTGTCCCCTCACCATTATAGGGTTTTCAGGTGTCACACAGGCTTAGGTACGTGGGCATGCAATCGTCTACCATCGAGACCTTTGTATGTGCATAGCAGTCAGAAAGAGCTCTTAGGGTTTTATAGGGCTCACCTATAAGCTCCTTAGTTTGGGATCAAGCCAGTCGCTCTTTTATTTAAAAGTTCCAGCTATCTGCAAATCTCATCCATGACATTATAAACCGCCATAACTGTCTTAAGCATGGATCCGGTTTCAGCCTTGATTGACCGCATGCAAGGTCTTTCACAGATCTCCGTAAAACTGTGTCTCAGTTTCAGGTGACCGGTTCTGCTGGCGTTCATGGAGTTTGTTCCGAGCCTAAGATCTCGCTTCTGGATACGTTCTCCTGGGGTAGTGAGAATTTTGTTCGCTTTAGAGAGACTTGCAAACTCCATTTTTACCTACTTCCCCATTCCTCTGGCGATGAGGAGCAGAGGGTCGGGATCATCATGCAGCACTCCCGTATACTACAATCATCTCGCTGCTCAGGGATAATGCTCAGTCTTGGGCCTTTTCGCTGCCGGTGGGGGAACGGCCCCTCCAATCGTTGGATGAATTTTTTGTAGCCCTGGGGCAGATATATGATGACCCGGATCGTATTGCTCTGGCTGAATCTAAACTGCGTTTTTTATGCCAGGGTAAACAGTCCGCAGAGGTATATTCAGAATTTCGGAGATGGACAGCTGATACTGGTTGGAATGATGCTGCACTCCGAAGTCAATTTTGCCATGGTCTTTCGTAAAGATTGAAAGATGCATTCGCTTTTCATGAGAGACCAGCGTCCTTAGAGTCAGTCATGTCTCTAGCTGTTCGTATTGACAGGCGTCTTAGAGAGAGAGAGGAGACTACTCTTTCCTGTCATATTCAGCCCAAGGACAGTGGGGCTATCTCATTCAGTGCGCAGGGGTCTCAGTCTGTCTCAATCCCCTCTGAGGAAGAGGCCATGCAGCTGGGTTTGCTTGCCTTTGATAGTAGAGGATTCAGCTCCCAGAGGAGGGTTTGTTTCTGCAGTCGGGGTATAAATCATTTAGCTAATGAAGTTTTCTGAGGGTAATAAAAACAAAACAAAACAAAAAAAAAAAAAACTCTAAAAACTTTCCATTTGCTACTATTGGCAAGGTTGATGCGGAAATTGAAGGTTTGCCGTTTGCTTGTAGTTCCCGTTTTCTCCTACCTGCCAGGGTGGCGCTAGACAGCAAGAACATTGTATGTGAGATTTTTGTAGATAGTGGAGCAGCTGTCAATCTCATTGATAATCAATTTGCAACACATGGTTTCCAGATATGCACTTTGGAAAAGGATATACCTGTTTTTGCTATAGATTCCGCTCCACTTTCTCAAAGATCATTATAGGGCATAGTTCACAATATCCGTTTGACTGTGGGTGACGCTCATGTTAAGGTTATGTCATGTTTCGTCTTAAACGGATTACCTACTCCTCTAGTGTTGGGGCTATCCTGTCTAACTAAACATAATCCCACCATTGATTGGCAAGTAAGGCAAATAAATGGTTGGAGTGAGTTTTGCAGAGAGAATTGCCTCACTGCATCTCTTTCAGAGGTTTCTACCAAGACTGTGCCATCTTTTGTCTCTGAATTTTTGGATGTTTTTTCCGAGAGTGGTGTCCAGGAGTTGCCCCCTCACCGGGAGTACGACTGCCCTATTAATCTCATCCCAGGCGCCAAGCTGCCAAAATCACGTCTATACAATCTCTCCCAACCTGAAAGGGTCGCTATGTGTACTTATATCTCTGAGAGCCTGAGAAAGGGACACATCCAACCCTCGAAGTCACCTGTTACCGCAGTTTTTTTTTTTTTTTAAGAAAAAATATGCTTCTTTAAGACCTTGTCTGGATTTCAGGGAGCTGAACCGTATCACGATTCGTGACCCATATCCGCTTCCTCTGATCCCGGACCCTTTTAACCAGATTGTTGGGGCTAAAGTTTTTTCTAAGTTGGATTTAAAGTATAACTGTCGTATTTTCCTATTTCAACCTTTCACTGTGTATTCAATTACCCCTTAATTCCACATTTTTGTTCCCTGTACTGCCTACTTTTACCTGTGCTTAAAATAGGGTTGCTAGGCATGTTCCGTCTATCTGTTGAAGGACGGAGGACGCAGAAGCAGGCTGCCTGCAAGGTCAGATTACTGACAGCCAGGGACTGTAAGTAAATGATTAAAGCCAGGTCCTCCCCAGCAGCTGATAACAGTGCCTGGGCTGTGTGCACTTCTTCCTGTCCCTGCGCTTGGCAGACGCTCCCTCACTCAGCAGAGCTGGAGAAGGCAGAGTTGAATCAGCGCAGACCAGGGAAGGGAGATCTGCCATCTGCTCAGTGTATAAATGAAAGCAACATGTGGTAAGAGGACCCCTTTGTGCTGCAGGAGATTAACCCTTTAGGGGGAGAGCTCTGGTTACTGACACTTTTGGGGGGCTATTGTTACTGGCTAGTGAGGGCAGGTGGGATTAGGCTCAGGGTGAGGGCAGTGGCGGCCATCTTAACTGAATAGTGAAATTGCAGTTTTATGCAGACTGGTTGCTAAGGGCTGAATCTTATTAAATATGGGGTAAGTCAGTCTAATAGTAACTGATTCTGGAATATCATGTTATTAGTAACTACATATATGAAAATTGAAATTAGGGTCTAAGTGTGACAGTTATCCTTTAAGAGGGGCATACAACCTAGTCAGGGTCAGGCAAGGGGACGAATGGAAAACGGCCTTCAATACCCCTGAGGGTAATTTAGAAAATTTGGTTATGCCCTTTGGTTTGATGAATGCTCCGGCCGTTTTCCAACATTTTGTGAACAGCATTTTTTATCATTTAATGGGGGAAATTGTACTGGTGTATCTAGATGACATTTAGATTTTTTCTCCTGATTTCAAGACTCATCAGAACCAGCTATGTCAGGTCTTGCTGATTCTGCGGGAGAATAAATTGTACGCTAAACTGGAAAAATGTGTGTTTGCGGTTCCGGAGATTAAATTTCTTGGTTTTCTTCTCTCCGCTTCTGGTTTTCGGATGGACCCTGAGAAGGTCCGCGCTGTGCTTGATTGGGAGCCTCATGAGAATCAGAAGGCGCTGATGCGGTTTTTGGGTTTTGCCAATTATTACAGAAAGTTCATTTTGAATTATTCCTCTGTTGTTAGACACTCACTGATATGACTAAAAAGGGGGTGTATTTTTCCTCATGGTCGGTAGATGCGCTTAAAGCCTTTTCTAGTATTAAAGAGAGTTTTGCTTCCGCTCCCATTTTGGTACAACCTGATGTCTCTCTACCTTTTATTGTTGAGGTGGATGCTTCTGAGGTGGGTGTGGGTGCGGTCTTGTCTCAGGGTCCCTCTCCTGCCAAATGGCGACCGTGTGCCTTTTTCTCAAGGAAACTATCATCTGCAGAGAGAAATTATGATGTGGGAGATAGGGAGTTGTTGGCCATCAAATTAGCTTTTGAGGAATGGCACCATTGGTTAGAGGGAGCCAGACACCCTATTACCGTGTTTACCGACCATAAGAATCTGGCCAAACGTCTGAACCCGAGACAGGCCACATGGTCTTTGTTCTTTTCTAGGTTTAATTGTGTGGTTACGTTCCGCCCTGGGGTTAAAAATGTGAAGGCAGATGCCCTGTCACATTGTTTTCCGGGAGGGGGGAACTTTGAAGACCCGGGTCCCATTTTGGCAGAAGGGGTGGTCGTCTCTGCTCTTTATCCTGATTTGGAGGCAGAGGTTCAGGCAGCCCAGGCAGAGACTTCTGATCTTTGTCCTCCTGGGAGGTTGTTTGTGCCTCTCGCTTTACGACACAAGCTTTTTAAAGAGCACCACGATACTGTCCTTGCTGGGCACCCGGGGAGTAGAGCCACAGTGGATCTCATTGATCGGAGATTCTGGTGACCGGCTCTTCGTAAGACGGTGGAGGGTTTTGCGGCAGCCTGCGAGACCTGCGCTCGTGCCAAGGTCCCTCATTCATGGCCATCGGGTTCTCTCCTCCCGTTACCCATTCCTTCCCATCCTTGGACGCATCTGTTCATGGACTTCATTACGGACCTGCCTCGTTCCTCGGGGAAGACTGTGATTCTGATGGTAGTGGACCGTTTTAGCAAAATGGCACATTTCATTCCCTTTCCTGGGTTACCCAATGCTAAGACGCTGGCGCAAGAGTTTGTTGATCATATTGTTAAATTGCATGGCATCCCTTCAGACATCGTTTCTGATAGGGGCACGCAATTTGTTTCCAGATTCTGGAAGGCCTTCTGTTCTCGCTTGGGGGTTCGGTTGTCGTTCTCTTCTGCTTTCTACCCGCAGTCGAATGGTCAGACCGAAAGTGTCAATCAGAATCTGGAGACATATCTGCACTGTTTTGTGGTGGAGAATCAGGAGGATTGGTATTCTTTTTTGTCCCTTGCTGAGTTTGCTTTAAATAACCATCGCAAGGAGTCCTCTGATAAGTCACCATTTTTTTGTGCATATGGGTTTCATCCGCAGTTTGGGACATTCTCTGGAGAGGGGTCTTCTGGTTTACCTGATGAGAAGAGATTTTCCTCGTCTTTGTCATTTTTTTTTTTTTTTATTGATAATTTTTATTTTCATAAAAACATATGAAAAAACAATTAACATTACAGGTATATATGCCACATGTGTTACATAGTCATATTCATGGTGGAGTATTTAGGTCGCCAGTAATACAGATCTTAAGATATGCAGGCATAAGATAAATTGACAAAGCAATATAAAGTAGGGAGGCAGTACACATGAATAATCAATGAAAAAAAGGGGGGGGAGAGGGGAGGCGGGGAAGGGGGGGAGGGTCAGCTAAACAGAAGGGAGATTCTGTAATATATAGGGGTGCAAAACAGTTTGCCTGTGAGTATTAAGAGTAATGCCTAATTTTTTTCCAAGGGTTCCAGATATTAAGAAAAACAGGTCTTGTTCTTAGTTCCCAATGGGAGATTTCTTCAAGTCTATATATTTAGTCTATCTTAGCATACCAACTCTCAAGACTGGGAATATCTGAGGTAAGCCAGAACCTTGGAAGAAGTAATCTGGCGGATCCCAGCATAAGGGAGAAAAGGGATGCTTTATATTTGGAAATTTTTTGGATCCCCAAGGTGAGGAGAGTTAATTCTGGTGTACAAGCAATGTTAGTTTGACATATTTTGTTTATAGTTCTCACTATCTCTTCCCACCATGCTTTGATCACTTCACAGGACCACCAGATGTGGAAATAAGAGCCTTTTTCTTTTTTACATCTCCAACAGAGGTCGGAAGAGTCTTTGTTGTAAAAGCAAGTTTTGTCTGGGGTTTTATACCACCGTGACAAGACATTCTCCTGTGTTCGGGCGCATCTGGAGATCCTATGTGGAGCAGTCAACATGGAGGAGACCTCTGAGCTTCATAAATAGCGTTATAGATCTCTTTCCCACAATCCCACTATAGCTGGCTTAGGTTCAGAAGATGGAGATTTCAGGTTCCTATATATTGTAGAGATAGGTTTTGAGGGATAAAGGGAGGTACTCAGTAGTTTTTCAAACCAGGAAAGTTCTCTTTGGGGAGGGGAGCTTTTATAGGAAGAAAGGATTTCTGTTTTAAGGAATCTCAGTGGAATGGGATTACAGTTTTTTATTTTAAGGAGTTCACATAGTTTCTGGTCAGCGGGTAGGATTCCATCTGAGTCTATTAACTCACCTATGGGGGTGCTAGAGGATCATAGGGAGAGGGGAAAGCATTCTCTTAGTTCTCTAGGGGCTAGGGAGACTATATCTCTTGTGAGTAGCAAAGGGGAAGGTAGGGATATGGAACCTTCTCTAGCTGAAAACCATCTCCAAGCTTTTAAAGTGTTCCTAATCATAGAGTTAGGGATAAGGCGCAGACTTGGAGGGGGTTTACTGGACAGTAGAAGGGCCCTTAATGGTGAATGAATTTTCCAGAATGAGCCAGGTATTGGTGGGGGGAGACCTAATCCAGTCAACTATCCTGGATAAAAAGATGGATCTCATGTAGACCTCAGGATCCGGTAGTCCTATTCCTCCAGCTTTTTTTGGTTTGGAAAGTGTAAGGAAGGAAATACCCTGCCATATAAATATTTTTGTTCAAAAGATAAAAAAATGAGTTGGGCAATTCTATTGGAAGAGTCTGCATTAAATAAGTGAGTCTTGGCATTATCAGGGAGTCTTTGTCATTTATTTGGCAAAAGATTCAGGGTAATCTGAAGAGGATGAGTGAGAGATATAAGCGTGTGGCTGATAAGAGACGTGTGCCTGGTCCGGACCTGAATGTGGGTGATCTGGTGTGATTGTCTACAAAGAATATCAAACTGAAGGTTCCCTCCTGGAAGTTGGGTCCTAAGTTTATTGGGCTTTACAAGATCTTGTCCGTCATCAATCCCGTTGCCTTCCGTCTTGATCTTCCTCAGACTTGGAAGATCCATAATGTTTTTCACAAGTCCCTATTAAAACCTTATGTCCAACCCACTGTACCCTCCTCTTTGCCTTCTCCTCCGATTTTTGTTGATGGTTATCTTGAATTTCAGGTCTCTAGGATTGTGGATTCTCGCATTATCCGCGGTTCTCTTCAATACCTCGTTCATTGGGAGGGTTATGGTCCTGAGGAGAGGATGTGGCTCCCAGTGGCGGACATTAAGGCCACTCGCTCATCAGGGCTTTCCATAGGTCTCATCCTGAGAAGGTTGGCTCTGAGTGTCCGGAGTCCACCCGTAGAGGGAGGGGTACTGTCACCGCCATTTCTGTGAGAAGGTCTGGCAGACGTTCTTCTCTACCTCTTGTATTATGTTCTTTGTTTTGGTTTCACTTTCTCATCTCCTTTCCTTCTGCCAGGTGTCACTTATTTAGACATAATCGTCTTCCTTTATATTCCCTCCCATACTGCCTTACTTTGCGGTTTATACTACTTCCTGGATGAAGTGTTCACTGCTGGAGGCTGCGTCTGTTGTTTGCTCAGATAAGTCCTTTACTTTATTGTGTTTGCTTGCTGGCTTGATTCTAGGTGACCCTGACTCCCTCCGTATTAAGTGCAGGGAGCCGGTGGTCGTGTCCCCTCACTATTATAGGGTTTTCAGGTGTCACACAGGCTTAGGTACGTGGGCATGCAATCGTCTACCATCGAGACCTTTGTATGTGCATAGCAGTCAGGGAGAGCACTTAGGGTTTTATAGGGCTCACCTATAAGCTCCTTAGTTTGGGATCAAGCCAGTCGCTCATTTATTTATAAGTTCTAGCTATCTGCAAATCTCATCCATGACAATGAATCAGGCATGGATCAGCCAGGATTTCCAAACACCAGTGCCTGATATATCAGACTAAATCACTTCTGCTGCCATCTTCCCCTACTGCCACCCACTATCTTGTGCTGTTACTGCCACTGCTGTTGCCCCCCACCTCCTTACTCTGTATCTGGGACACTATGATGACTGATGCGGTTTCCACCCTCCCCACTCTGTGACTGGGCTACTATGTTGACTCCTCATGTGGTTAACATCCTCACCACTCTGTGACCGGGCCACTAATGTCCCCGTTTGGCCTTGTGGACATCACCATTTATTTTACCCTTCCTCTGATCTGTCAGAAGGACGGAAAAATTAAAAACACAACTGATTTTGTCTTTGGAGCATCTGTAAAACCTCTATCTCTGGAGCTCCAATTATTAAGCATGGGGTGGATCAATCATGCTTTGGGGTTGTGTTTCAGCCAATAGCATGGGGAACATTTCATGCGTAGAGGAAAGAATGGATTGATTGAAATTGCAGCTAATTCTGAAAGCAAATATAACACCAACTGTAAAAAAGCTGAAATTAAAAAAAAGAGGGTGGTATCTACAAATAGATAATGATTCTAAACACACCTTAAAATCCACAATAGACTACCTCAAAAGACGCAAGCTGAAGGTTTTAGGCTGAGTTCACATCAGCATTCAGCCTTTTCATTCTCCTGCTCTATTATAGGATCAGCAGAACAGAAAGGACGGATTCGGCACATAACTGAGCTAAATGGAGCCTACGAACCGCATGGACTATAATGGAGTCCGTAAGATTTCCGCTCAGAGGAAGATTTTTGAAGCGGAGACAAAAGTTGTGCATGCACGACTTGAAAGAGTAGTAAACTGCAGAGCTTAGCAGCCCTCCTCTGTATGTGTGCCAGTATACTATAAAGTACTGTCACGGCCTATGGTGTGTGCTGTGACACTGTTGCTACACTTGCGGTTGCCCGCGGCAACGTGTTGCTGTGTCGGCATGCGGTGGCAGTGTCTCGGCCTTCTGGGTGATTGCCGTGACATGGTTGCCACGCATGCTGTTGTCAGCGGCAAAGTGTAGCTTTTTATGCTTGTGTGTGCACTTCCCCTTTAAGTGGCTTTCTTCCCTTGTCTGGTGTTGGAAGGGTTAACTCCCTTCCTAGTGTTTTTTGAACACTGGGTTTATGTGTGTGTGGGTGTGGCTGCTTGGACTATTTAGCCTCTGCTGGATGCCTGAAGCTGAGGGGTACTCCAGCCATGGTGTGTGCTCGAGCTATGCTCCTGGACTTTATATTCCATCTGTCCAATGAGGGCCACCCTTGTGGTCATAGATGTTCTTATGGTGTCTCACGTTTATTGCAGCTATGGGTGTCCTGGGTTCCTGTGTGGTTTGTGGTGTGTGCTGTGTCCTTTTAATGTTGGTGTGGATACCAGCACTTGTGCACGGGTTCCAGTCAGTGTGTCTGTGGCAGGTAAGTGTGTTACTGGTTTAACTTACTTGCCATCTCCTCATAGCTGTATGTGTTCCCCTCTCCTTGCAGCTAGGCCTTTAGAGACTCCTGTTCCTCCGTGTTGTGGAGGAACAGGTTGTCTTTACCCTGCTCCTAGTCCAGGGATTTCTTGAGGGTTAGTAGGGCCCCTAGGTTCCGGAGTATGAGCCCTCCTACCATCTGGGTTGGCTCATACGGTTAGGAGTCAGGGTCAGAATTAGGGACGCTGTAGGAGGTGACCTGATCCTGGCGTCCTGGCCTAGCAGCTACCCGTTATCCCTTTGATACCGTATGGTGGGGGTTTCCCCCACTCCCCGCCGTGACAAGTACCAGGCAACTGATACTACAGAAAGTCCTACACAGCTTTTTCAAGTGCCTAAATATCAAGCTTGCCCATATAGGCAGGAAGGATTTCTCACTGTCTGTCTAGGGCAGGGATCAGCAACCTTCAGCACTCCAGCCGCTGTGAAACTACATCTCCCCACATGCACACTTACTCGGCTGATCTTGAAAATCCCATAGTAGTAAAAGAAGAAGCCTGTGAGTCATAGTTTCAGAATAGCTGGAGTGCCGAAGGATGCTGATCCCTGGTCTAGGCAAATCTGACATTCATTAGTGTTGGATAGCTAGATTATGTAACGGGGTGCCGAAGGCGCACTCGGTCTCCCATCAGCCGCAGACCTGCTGCTTAGCTTCGGGAGCAAGGATCTGTGTTTGACCTTGTTCCCAGGGCAGCTTTGCTAGCTGGGAGGCTCCCTGCTCCTAGGTCTGCCTTGAGCGCCGAGCTGATCACTCGGTGCTCGACTGGTCGGTCTGTCGGTCATGTGATGCTGGCCACGTCACATGACCCTCACTCCCCACTATAAATACAGGCAGCCTGCTGGCCACAGGTTGCCTGTTAATTTTAGGTATCTGGTGATTGTTTTGTTCCTGCATACTCACCTGATCCTCTGTTCCCTGACGATTCTCTGCCTGCTCCTCCTGTACTGCGCATCTCTCCTGGTATCCTGACCCCGGCTTCCACCTGACGATTCTTTGCGGACTCCTGTTGTACTTAGTTTCTCTCCTGGTATTTGACCTCGGCTTTTCCTGACTATTCTCTGCTCATTCCTTAGTACTGAGTAGCTCTCTAGGTATTGACCCGGTCCGTTCACGTTCCGTTATTTGTCTTGTCTGTCTTCCCAGCACGTATCCTAAGTTAGGGACTGCCATCTAGTTGTCCCCTGTCATTAGGACTTGCGAGGCAAGTAGGCAGGGCCAGGGGTGAGGGTGGAGCGCAGTGGTCACTATCCTCCCCCCTGTGTGTAGTGTACGTTACCGTCACAGATTACCAATCTTATGGAACTGTGCACACTGTCCAGATAATGTTACCTTTACACTGCAAGTAGCCAGTTTTCACAGAATATTTAAAGGCAAATCTAGCTAGCTATGATACTATGATAGCTTGATAATGGTCCCAGGAAGCGGACTGAAATGTTGCACGGGTGAATAAAAGACCACTTTTTTCTTTCACCGCATCGGATGTGCCACAGTTTTTTCTTTTTGCTACGTGTGTGGACAGCCAGTTGCGTCTGTACTGCTGGCACTCTAGATTTATATTACTGATAGTGCTGCCTTGAACTTTCCTGCTATAGCTATGATACTATATAGGAGTGAAGGCAATATTTGTCTTGGTAGAATTAGTATTCTGTGGCCTGTATTACAGCTCCACATTGTTTTAACCCATCTTTCCCAGGAGCTTGAAGGCAAATCTAACTATGGCACTATTTAGGAATTGAGAGTATTTATTTTAGTAGACTTAGTATTATGCATTGTATAAGAGTTTAACATTGTAGTAAACCAGCTTTCCAGGGTTGTGAAATGCAAATCTGCCTAGTTATAACATTTTTTAGGAGTGAGGAGGGGGATTTCTCTTGATAGATTTAGAATTTTACAGTCTATTACAGTTCCACATTGTGGTAACCCAGCTTTCTCAGGACCGTGAATGGCAAATCTGCTCATTTATGACACTATTTAGGACTAGGGAGGGTGATTTAACTTGGCAGATTTAGTATTCTGTAGTCTTTTACGGTCAACACTGTGTTAAGCCAGCTTTCCCAGGATCCTAAAAGGCAAATCTGTCTAGCTATATCAATATTTATGAGTTTGGAGGGGGATTTATCTTGGTAGATTTAGTATTTTGCAGTCAATTACAGTTTCACATGATTTTAATGTCTTGTACCATTAGTAAACAGAAGATTCCTTTCAGCAAAATGGTCACGCTCACTGTGTAGATAAAACATTTTCCAGATTACACCCAGGCCCCTTTTCCTAAACTGCCTTACTTATGTGCATTATCATCGGGGATTGTGGAATGTAGGGGAAGGGGGGCTAGAGGGAGAAGACATATCTCTAGCCTGGGAGGAAAAGTCTCTGTTTTTCTAATTTATTTTCCATTGTCAGTAATTGTGATATCTTAGAAAACAAGAACAAATAACAAAGACACAAGAAGAGATTATGTTACAATTTATTTTTGTATTCTGGGTTTAGTGTTCCTTTAAAGCACATGGAAATCACTCCTGGCAAATACTGCATTAATGTGAAGTGACTTTTATAGATGTTTTGGAGTCTGTTTTTTTGTTACACCAGCAATCCGAACCCACTGGTACCCCTCTGTTCCAGCGAGCATGGCTGTTCTCTGTTGCTGTGTTCCCTGGCATTCATTTGTGCCTTACCGACAGGCATGCCCAAGGGAATACTGATACATTTTCCATCCAAGCCCCTACCAGGCCTATGCAGCCTGTGCTTTCTGCCTGTAGCCTCTTTGCTACGTCACGTATACTTTCATGGGTGTATAATGCACATTCTCCTGTAGGAAGGTGCCTGAGCAATAAGTTGTCTAGCTTTCTACTTCTTTGCAAATGTGCACCATAGTCCCATCTGTTTGCCTGTTTACTGATTTCTTCCAGTTTACTGGATTTGACCCTTTGGACTGTTTATTAGATTGCTGGTACGCTGCTTGCCCTGACCCAGGCTTGTCCCTGACTACCATTTTACCTGATCCCTCGGTGCACTGTACTGGTGGCTCTGACCCTGATGGTAAGCAAGTTGGTTACGAATAGTCGGGCGGCACTGCGTGAAGGTATGGGTGCACGGTTAGCGGACGTCACTCCGGTTGCTTGTATGAAGGAAGGAACCGGCACTCCTTTGTACTGCAATTATATCAGGTTTATTCGCCACTCATAGAAGAGGTGACGCGCGTTTCGACACATGCAAGTGCCTTTATCAAAACAATGTGAGCAGCAGGATCACATTGTTCACATTGCTCACATTGTTTTGATAAAGGCACTTGCATGTGCCGAAAAGCGCGTCACCTCTTCTATGAGTGGCGAATAAACCTGATATAATTGCAGTACAAAGGAGTGCCGGTTCCTTCTTTCATTGCTGATGGTCAGCAGTCATTGAAGAGAGAATACAGCAGATCCCTATATAGGGTGAAGACCAAAGGAATACCTGGACAACAGCCATAGGTGTTGTCTTGTCCCAAGTCATCAATGGGTTCAGATCTGAACCACTTTTATGAGATGTTGAATACAAAAAGCCTGAATTGAATGTTTATTTTTTTAATTTTTTTATGTAATGTATGGGATAGTGGTGCTTTTTGTCTGCTGCATTAGGTTGTTACATTTGCACACATTTGTAATTGTTTAGAAATTGGTTAGATCCATGTGAGATAGATCACAGTGGTACATATGACTTAACTGGAAGAGTTAAATGTGATACCATGTCATATTTTTGAGAAATGGGGCATGGAAACCCAAAAATGTTGTACATGTCGTTGTATGCTACTCAGATGCTAGTAAAAATTATTCTAGTTTGGATTATACTGGCTGGTACACATGGGCGAATAAAGGAATGCACTGTAATTGCAGCATGTGGATATGAAGAATCCTTGAATCTGCTATAATTTTAGGCTCAGGTCTGATTCAGGTCTGTCACATTTTATATCTTATTTTGTGATATGATATTGCATTTGGAATCCACTAAATAAATGGAAACGAGGTAAGAAAAAGATTTATGAAGCTTTAAAGAGGACCTTTCACTTGTATAAACTATGTGAACTGAGTATGCTGCCATATAGAGCGGCGCCCGGGGATCTCACTGCACTTACTATTATCCCCGGGCGCCGCTCCGTTCTCCCGTTATAGGCTCCGGTACCTTTGCTCCTTAAGTTATAGTAGGCGGGTCTTCCCTTGTCCTGTGGGCGTCTCCTTCTCCTAGGCTGCAGCGCTGGCCAATCGCAGCGCACAGCTCACAGCCTGGGAGAAAAAAACCTCCCAGGCTGTGAGCTGTGTGCTGCGATTGGCCAGCGCTGCAGCCTAGGAGAAGGAGACGCCCACAGGACAAGAGAAGACCCGCCTACTATAACTTAAGGAGCAAAGGTACCGGAGCTTATAACGGGAGAACAGAGCGGCGCCCGGGGATAATAGTAAGTGCAGTGAGATCCCCGGGCGCCGCTCTATATGGCAGCATACTCAGTTCACATAGTTTATACAAGTAAAAGGTCCTCTTTAAGATTCACTTTAACGGATACAGAGTCTACAGAAGGATTGGACCTCAGGAGCACGAAGTTCCAGTTAGAAAATGTCATTAACCCATTGAACATTAGCCCATTGGTTATTTTCTTTTAAAATCATAACATATGCAAACAATATAAATACAAAGGCTAAATTCAAGTGTACCCTGTTCTTTATTTTTACAAGTGTAGAAGTAAACCGTTTAATCTGGTTTTGCTATTCTACAAGTGTAATAATTAATTGTTTCATTCTGGATGGTAACTGTCAGCTAAAGAAATAATCCTCTGTTGATTTCTTCTTCACCAGTTTTAGTAGTAATCTCTCAGCGTTTCCTTGCTTATATGCCAAAGGCCTAATTAAATTTTACACCACCGCTAGTAGCAAAATTGACCTTTTCCTTAAGGCAGCAGGAGTAAACAATACAGGAAGATGGATTCTAAAATGTTGATTCAGATCTCTCACATATAAGGCATGACAAAATAAGAACAGAACAAATTTAGCAGAACCAAGTGCATGACTTATAGCTCATACCTAATAATGTGGACATTCCCGTTATTGTAGGCCTGGTTCACAACAAAAATTCTTCCAGTGTATATTTCTAATTAGCTAAACATATGATAAAATAGTGTCAATTTGTCACACATTTGCCAAAACTATATCTTCATATAGCTTTGCTTTAACTGCATAGCATAGTTGGCTGAACACGGATGGACAAAATTCTCCCTTTTAATTGGTAGCAGCAGTTGTACAGTGTTGACATAAAAAGGGTAGCGTAATAGTGGCATGTAGCTGCAATAGTAGAAGCAACTAGTGATGAGCAGCAGGGGCAATATTCGAATTTGGTTGAATATTCGTCATATATTCGAAAATTCGAGATTATTTACTTGATCGCAAAAAATCGGCAATGTAATATTGGCGTAATGCTCACGAAATTCAGGCGCGGGTCATTATAGTTACATTTTTCAAGCTGCAAGAAGATTCCTGAGACTGGAGAAAATGGTTGGCTTGGCAGAACATTACAATGGCTTTATATGCAGATAGAGTACTCCAACATATTCGCGATTCCGAAATCGGCACTAATGATGCGAATATTTTGGCGCAATACGTGCAACTTCACATTTTAACAGGTCTGACTACTTATTAGTTATTGGTGCACTAAGTATTGTTGTGAACTTGTGACATTACAGCACTATGTATGTGTGTATGTATGTAGCATACATACATACAGCACTATGTACAGTCGTGGCCAAAAGTTTTGTGAACGACACAAATATGAGTTTTCACAAAGTTTGCTGCTAAACTGCTTTTAGATCTTTGTTTCAGTTGTTTCTGTGATGTAGTGAAATATAATTACACGCACTTCATACGTTTCAAAGGCTTTTATCGACAATTACATGACATTTATGCAAAGAGTCAGTATTTGCAGTGTTGGCCCTTCTTTTTCAGGACCTCTGCAGTTCGACTGGGCATGCTCTCAATCAACTTCTGGGCCAATTCCTGACTGATAGCAACCCATTCTTTCATAATCACTTCCTAGAGTTTGTCAGAATTTTGTGGGTTTTTGTTTGTCCACCTGCACTCCCTTTGGATGAGAAGCAACCCCACACATAAATGGTCTCCGGATGCTTTACTGTTGGCATGACACAGGACTGATGGTAGCGCTCACCTTTTCTTCTCCGGACAAGCCTTTTTCCAGATGCCCCAAACAATCGGAAAGAGGCTTCATCAGAGAATATGACTTTGCCCCAGTCCTCAGCAGTCCATTCACCAAACTTTCTGCAGAAGATCAATCTGTCCCTGATGTTTTTTTTTGGAGAGAAGTGGCTTCTTTGCTGCCCTTCTTGACACCAGGTCATCTTCCAAAAGTCTTTGCCTCACTGTGCGTGCAGATGCGCTCACACCTGTCTGCTGCCATTCCTGAGCAAGCTCTGCACTGGTGGCACTCCAATCCCGCAGCTGAATCCTCTTTAGGAGACGATCCTGGAACTTGCTGGACTTTCTTGGACGCCCTGAAGCCTTCTTAACAAGAATTTAACCTCTTTCCTTGAAGTTCTTGATGATCCTATAAATTGTTTATTGAGGTGCAATCTTAGTAGCCACAATATCCTTGCCTGTGAAGCCATTTTTATGCAATGCAATGATGGCTGCACGCGTTTCTTTGCAGGTAACCATGGTTAACAATGGAAGAACAATGATTTCAAGCATCACCCTCCTTTTAACATGTCAAGTCTGCCATTTTGACCCAATCAGCCTAATGATCTCCAGCCTTGTGCTCGTCAACATTCTCACCTGAGTTAACAAGACGATTACTGAAATGATCTCAGCAGGTCCTTTAATGACAGCAATGACATGCAGTGGAAAGTTTTTTTGGGGATTAAGTTAATTTTCATGGCAAAGAAGGACTATGCAATTCATATGATCACTCTTCATAACATTCTGGAGTATATGCAAATTGCTATTATAAAAACTTAAGCAGCAAATTTCCAATATTTATGTAATTCTCAAAACTTTTGGCCACAACTGTATGTAGCATGTTTGTATGGACAGCAGAACCTATCAGCTACACTATATCACTAACTAACCTACACTGACTATATCTCACTAACTATCTGTATGATATATATATATATAAGTCAAAAAAGCGGGCAGCACTCCATGAGATAAAAAAGTTGAAAAATCTTTATTTACCCAGACAGGACATGCAACGTTTCGGCTCTATGCTGGAGTCTTCCTGCTTGAGGATGGCTCCAGCGTAGAGCCGAAACGTTGCATGTTCTGTCTGGGTAAATAAAGATTTTTCAACTTTTTTATCTCATGGAGTGCTGCCCGCTTTTTTGACTTTTATACATTGGATTTGCTTGATCCCAACTGGGCCAGTTGCACCCCCTTGTTTTTTCAATAGACGGTGCTGCAACTTTTTTCTTTTTTATATATATATATATATATATATATATATATATATATATATATAATAACTAACTATCTAATGTAATAACTAGAGATGTCCCGAACTATTCGCCGGCGAACATCGCTTGTTCGCGTTCGCCGCGGCGGGCGAACATATGCGATGTTCGGTCCGTCCCCTATACGTAATCATTGAGCAAACTTTGACCCTGTACCTCACAGTCAGCAGACACATTCCAGCCAATCAGCAGCATACCCTCCCTCCCAGACCCTCCCACCTCCTATCAAAGAGCAAGGACAGCATCCAAATTAGATTTATTCGGAAGCTGCAGTGTTAGTGAGAGCAGGGAGAGTGCTGCTGCTGCTGATTTAATAGGAAAATCATTAGCTAGGCTAGTGTTCTGTGTCCACTCCAGTCCTCAAAGACTCATCTGATCTGCTGTAAGGACAGCGTCCTGACAGCACCCCAAAAAGCCCTTTTTAGGGCTAGTACATCAGTCTGCTTTTTTTTATTTATTTTCATTTCTCTGTAATATAATTGCAGTTGCTGCCAGCGTGTGTGTCAGGCCCACAGCGTGTACTGTGCCCACTACTGCCAGTGCCCACCACTCATATCTGGTGTCACAGTAGCTTCCATTTAAAACAGTAAAACAATTTTTTCACTGTAATATAATTGCAGTTGCCTGCCAGCATGTGTGTCAGGCCCACAGCGTGTACTGTGCCCACTACTGCCAGTGCCCACCACTCATATCTGGTGTCACAGTTACTTGCATTTAAAACAGTAAAACAATTTTTTCACTGTCATATAATTGCAGTTGCCTGCCGCCGTGTGTGTCAGGCCCACAGCGTGTACTGTGCCCTCTACTGCCAGTGCCCACCACTCGTATCTGGTATCACATTAACTTGCATTTAATACAGTAAAACAATTTTTTCTCTGTAATATAATTGCGGATGCCTGCCAGCGTGTGTGTCAGGCCCACAGTGTGTACTGTACCCACTACTGCCAGTGCCCACCACTCATATCTGGTGTCACAGTAGCTTGCATTTAAAACAGTAAAAAAAAAAATCCTTGTAATATAATTGCGGTTGCCTGCCAGCATGTGTGTCAGGCCCACAGCGTGTACTGTGCCCACTACTGCCAGTTCCCACCATTCATATCTGGTGTCACAGTAGCTTGCATTTAAAACAGTAAAACAATTTTTTCTCTGTAATATAATTGCGGATGCCTGCCAGCGTGTGTGTCAGGCCCACAGTGTGTACTGTACCCACTACTGCCAGTGCCCACCACTCATATCTGGTGTCACAGTAGCTTGCATTTAAAACAGTAAAAAAAAAAATCCCTGTAATATAATTGCGGTTGCCTGCCAGCATGTGTGTCAGGCCCACAGCGTGTACTGTGCCCACTACTGCCAGTTCCCACCACTCATATCTGGTGTCACAGTAGCTTGCATTTAAAACAGTAAAACAATTTTTTCCTTGTAATATAATTGCGGTTGCCTTCCAGCGTGTGTGTCAGGCCCACAGCGTGTACTGTGCCCACTACTGCCAGTGCCCACCACTCATATCTGGTGTCACAGTAGCTTGCACGCATAGTACCACTGTGATTTCCTTTGGCCCTAGAATAATGCCCAGTGTTCAGAGGCCACGTACCCTGAACTCTAAAAGTTCTGAGGACATAGTTGACTGGCTAACACAGGACACCCAATCTTCTACAGCTTCCGCTCTGAACCTTGACGCACCATCCTCCTCCAGCTCAGCTTCGGGCACCTCTCAAGTTACCACTCGCCCGCCTGCCGCCACCACCAACACTAGCACCACAGCTGCTTCACTTGATCTGTCAGAGGAGTTATTTACACATCAGTTGGAAGAAATGAGTGATGCACAACTATTATTGCCAGAGGATGTAGATAACAGGGATATGTCTCAGTCAGGCAGCATTACACACATGGACGTACGGTGTGATGATGATGATGTTGTACCCGCTGCTGCTTCCTTTGCTGAGTTGTCAGATACAAGTGAAGCGGTTGATGATGACGATGTGTCCGTGGATGTCACGTGGGTGCCCGCTCGAAGAGAAGAAGAACAGGGGGAAAGTTCAGATGGGGAGACAGAGAGGAGGAGGAGATGAGTTGAAAGCAGGGGGAGGTCGTTGCAAAGAGCTAGTGGCACAGTCAGACAGCATGTATCGCACCCGGGGTCAGCCAGACAGCATGCCAATCAACGCATGCTGTTGCCACCACCAGAATGCCGTCATTGCAAAGCTAAGCAGTGTGGCATTTTGTTTCTGTGTCTGCCTCTGATAACAGCGATGCCATTTGCAACCTGTGCCAAAAGAAACTGAGTCGTGGGAAGTCCAACACCCACCTAGGTACAACTGCTTTGCGAAGGCAAATGATCTCACATCACAAACGCCTATGGGATCAACACATGATGAGTACAAGCAGCACACAAACTTAAAGCCACCATCCTCCTCCTGGTCCAGCATATTCAGCCACATCAACCACTGCTGTCCTCCTTGCCCCCTCTCAACCATCCGCCACTCCGCCTCTCACCTTCAGCAGTTCCTGCTCATCTGCCCACAGTCAGGTGTCTTTCAAGGAAATATTTGAGCGTAAGAAGCCAATGTCACAGAGTGACCCACTTGCCCGGCGTTTGACAGCTGGCTTGTCGGAACTCTTAGCCAGCCAGCTTTTACCATACAAGCTGGTGGAGTCTGAGGCCTTCAAAAAATTTGTAGCTATTGGGACACCGCAGTGGAAGGTACCCGGCCGAATTTTTTTTTTACAAAAGGCAATTCCCAACCTGTACTCTATTGTGGAAAAGGAAGTCATGGCATGTCTGGCACACAGTGTTGGGGCAAGGGTCCATCTGACCACTGATTCCTGGTCTGCAAATCACGGTCAGGGCAGGTATATCACGTACACTGCGCATTGGGTAAACCTGCTGACAGCTGCCAAGCATGGAATGCGTGGCTCTGCAGAGGAGTTGGTGACACCGCCACGACTTGCAGGCAGGCCTGCTGCCACCTCCTCTACTCCTCCTACTCCATCCTCTTCGCTAACCTCCTCGGCTGAGTCCTGTTCTGCTGCTGCGTCTTGCTCCACATCAACTGCACCCCCCCAGCTCCCCAGGTTCTATTCCACATCCCGGATACGACAGTGTCACGCCGTCTTGGGGTTGACTTGCCTGAAAGCAGAGAGTCACACCGGACCAGCACTCCTGTCCGCCCTGAATGCACAGGTGGATCAGTGGCTGACTCCGCACCAACAAGTGGTGTGTGACAACGGAAGCAATTTGTTGGCGGCATTGAATTTAGGCAAGTTGACACATGTGTCGTGCATGTCTCATGTGTTGAATCTGATCGTACAACGCTTTGTGCATAAGTACCCAGACTTACAGGACGTCCTCAAGCAGGCCAGGAAAGTGTGTGGCCATTTTAGGTGTTCCTACATGGCCATGGTGCACTTTTCCGATATTCAGCGGCGAAACAACATGCCAGTGAGGCGCTTGATTTGCGACAGCCCGACACGTTGGAATTCAACACTCCTAATGTTCGACCGCCTGCTCCAACAAGAAAAAGCCATCAACGAGTATTTGTATGACCGGGGTACTAGGACAGCCTCTGCAGAACTGGCTATTTTTTTGCCACGTTACTCGACGCTCATGCGCAATGCCTGTAGGCTCATGCGTCCTTTTGAGGAGGTGACAAACCTAGTCAGTCGCACCGAAGGCACCATCAGCTACATCATCCCATTTGTTTTCTTCCTGGAGCGTGCCCTGCGAAGAGTGCTGGATCAGGCCATAGATGAACATAAAGAGGAAGAGGAAGAGTTGTGGTCACCATCACCACCAGAAACAGCCTTATCAGCATCGCTTGCTGGACCTGCGGCAACGCTGGAAGAGGAGTCAGAGGAGGAATGTGGCTTTGAGGAGGAGGAAGACCAACCACAGCAGGCACCCAGGGTGCTTGTTGTCACCTATCTGGTACCCTTGGTGTTGTACGTGGCTGGGGGGAAGAACAGACCTTCAATGAGATCAGTGAGGACGAGGAACGGGACATGAGTAGCTCGGCATCCAACCTTGTGCAAATGGGGTCTTTCATGCTGTCATGCCTGTTGAGGGACTTTTGTATAAAAAGGCTGAAGGAGAACGACCTGTACTGGGTGGCCACGCTACTAGACCCCCAGTATAAGCAGAAAGTGGCTGAAATGTTACCGAATTACCGGAAGTCGCAAAGGATGCAGCAGTTCCAAAACAAGTTAAAAAGTATGCTTTACACAGCGTATAAGGGTGATGTCACAGCACAACGGGAATCTAACAGGGGAAGAGGTGAAAGTAATCCTCCTCCTACCACAACCACGCCGGCAAGGACAGGACGCTTTACAGACGTGTTGTTGATGGAGGACATGCAGAGCGTTTTAAGTCCTATGCATTGCCACAGCCCTTCGGGGTCCACCCTCAGAGAACGACTCGACCGACAGGTAGCAGACTACCTCGCCTCAACTGCAGATATCGACACTCTGAGGAGCGATGAACCCCTTGACTACTGGGTGTGGAGGCTTGACCTGTGGCCTGAGCTATCCCAATTTGCGATAGAACTTCTGGCCTGCCCCACTTCAAGTGTCCTGTCAGAAAGGACCTTCAGCGCTGCAGGAGGTATTGTCACTAAGAAGAGAAGTCGCCTAGGTCAAAAAAGTCTAGATAACCTCACCTTTATTAAGATGAATGAGGCATGGATCCCGAAGGGACTGACAGTGGGGGATGCATTTGACTAAAAAAGGCCTGATGAGATGCCTTGGGCTAAAAATGGTTCACACGCTGCTGTATTTAATCTCTGCATGCCGGATGACTTGCGTGTAGTGTTGAGCGAACTTTTGTTTTAAGTTCGGCGTCTAAAGTTCGGCTTCCGGTTAGCGGAGAATCCCGATATGGATTCCGAATTCCGTTGTGGTCCGTGGTAGCGGAATCAATAATCGGCCATTATTGATTCCGCTACCACGGACCACAACGGAATTCGGAATCCATATCGGGATTCTCCGCTAACCGGAAGCCGAACTTTAGACGCTGAACTTAAAACAGAAGTTCGCTCAACACTACTTGCGTGACTTCTCCGCCACCAACTAGGGTTCAAGCCGCAATGTTTTAGTGAACTTTCTGCCTGGAAAACATCATTTTTTCCGGCCGCTGCTACTACAGCGGCTGCAACAATACCTAATTTTTCAGGCATGTGTACATGCCTAATTTTTCTGGCCTCTGCACTGTGGCTGCAAAAACAAAACAAAAAAAAAGGCACATACATGTGTAAATTCCCCTTTATGATCGTTACCTTGTTGTGGTGAAGGGGCTTGCGTATCACAATGAAGCGATCACCTCTGAGTGTGTTGGCAATGTTGGCACACCCCAGATGATAAGGTCGTTGCTTCATTGTGAACAGACCAAAAGCGATCGGCTGGATAATTTTGCATAGAAAAAACATTAATTTCCTTTGTGATCATCTAAGGTGATCATTAAAGCCTACTAGGCCAACAATGGGCCCACACTGCAGAATCATTGTTTTCTGGGTCACTTAACTGTCACTGAACTACCTCAGCATGACCATAGGCTTTGAAAAACCGCCATCGCCTTCAATCTCCCAAACGTGCGCACGAGCACAGTCATCACTACACCAAGATTGACGCATAGAGGAATAAAATTTATGTCATCAGTGTGTCAACTATTGACAACTCTTTGCGGTTGTCTAAACTCTATTCGATACACGTCCCCTGATAGGGGACGTAACAGGGATTAAACTGATAGGAATAGTACTACTTAACATACCACTCATATCGGGTAGCACAGTACATTGCACGGCGCACGCGCAGTGCCCCAAATTGGAAGTAAGAGGACCGACCAAGCATCTTTTTCCATCTCCCGGTTGCTAAAATCTATTCTATACACCACACCGGCCCCTGATAGGTGACAAAACAGAGATTAAAGTGGTAAGAACTGATTTTTTTTTATTTAAAAAAAAGAGGACAGCCTCTGCGGAGCTGGGTATTTTTTTTTTGCCGCGTTACTGAATGCTCATGCACAATGGCTGTGGGCTCATGCGTCCTTTTGCGGAGGTGACAAATCTGGTCAGTCAAACCCAAGGCAACATCATCGACCTCATCCCATATGCGTTTTTTCTGGAGCGTGCCCTGCGAAGAGTGCTGGATCAGGCCATAGATGAGCATGAAGAGGAAGAGTTGTGGTCACCATCACCACCAGAAGCAGCCTTGTCGTTGATTACTGGACCTGCGGCAACGCAGAGAGAGGAGTCTGAAGAAGAGGAGTCAGAAGAGGAAGGTGGCTTTGAGATGGTGGAAGACCAACCACAGCAGGCGTCCCAGGGGGCTTGTTGTCACCTTTCGTGGACCCTTGGTGTTGTACGTGGCTGGGTGGAGGAAGAAACCTTCAATGACGTCAGTGAGGACAAGGAACGGGACATGGCTAGCTTGATATCCAACCTTGTGCAAATGGGGAGTTTGGGGTTGTGCAAATGGACTGTTTGCGGTTGTTTGCTGTGCGTTAAATGGGGAGTTTGGTCTGTCATAGTCTGGTCTGTCACTGTGAAGCGGGCGTAACCCTTAAACTACCTGATCGATACAACATCATACCTGATGTTTTAAAGCACGTTATTCCAAACAATTTAGGAATGTTAGATGATTTCTGCCCTTTATGGATTAAAACCCGACTCAGCGTCAACTACGTAATTTTCCATGGGAGTTTTGCCATGGATCCCCCTCCGGCATGCCACAGTCCAGGTGTTAGTCCCTTTGAAACAAATTTTCCATCACTATTGTGGCCAGAAAGAGTCTTAAAATTCGCCTGCCTATTGAAGTCTATGGCGGTTTGCCCAGTTCGCTCGTTCGCGAACATTTGCGGAAATTCGCGTTCGCCATTCGCGAACGGAAAATTTTATGTTCGTGACATCTCTAGTAATAACACAGGAAAGCAGAGAGCACAGCAATAACACTTCTGTCTCTCTCAGATCTGCAAAATACTGCATACAAGGGCTGCTGGGGAGGTTCTTATATAGTAAGGGGTAGGGAACTTTCCTATTGGTTGCTAGGGATGTTGCTAAGCTCAGATAAAGACATTGCAGCCTTCTCATTGGCCCACAAGACGGGAGGTTACTGATGAAAATAAAATCTAGAATATTCGAAATTACGATTATATATCACTATATTCTAAATATTTGCGGATTCTCGAAGTGCCGATATTCGCGATTAATATTCGCTATTTGAATGTTCGCGCCCAACATTTGTAGCAACATAGCATGGAACAGACAAGGCAGTACATGAGTATGTTACTTTGGAGGGGTGGCAGCAATAGCAGTGGAAGACGCAGACGTACAGCATGGAACAAACAAGCCAAAAGATCTGTGTCCAGCTGTCTTGTGGTGGTAGAGTAGTAGTAGTAGCAGCTGTGTAGGAGTAATGGTAGTTGCAGTGGTGGTAATGGAAGTGGCAGCAGTGGGATTAGCAGTGTAATGTAACAACCACAGCGGTGGTGGCAGCAGCAGCCACCAAGTGGTAAGGAACATGATGGTAGGCAAGCAGACAGCAGCGGCATGATGGGGCCGGCGATAAAATAATCACCGTCAGCAATGACAGATCTATTCATTGTCTTTCAAACTTGCAGACTTGTGACTTTTACCTCATTGTATGTGAGTGAGCGATAGAAGTCATACTCACAAGTCGCTGGTACAAAACGTTTTGTTTCATTTATTTCTTTACTTCATTCCAATATAAAACGGTACATTATGAGGGACGCTGAGACAGACATCGTTCATGCTATGGAGGGGTGATGAATCTTCCCTTCTACAGTTTGTTACCCATAATTCCATCAAATTTACACTGAGTTATGATGAAAATGTTATTCATTTTTTGGATGTGGAATTACGGCGCTCAGAGGGAAGATTTGATACCATACTATTCACAAAGACCACAGATCAAAATAACCTGCTGCTTTATTCCAGCCACCATGCCCCTTACATTTTTTCTAGTATCCATAGGAGCCAGTTAACACGAGCCAGAAGGATATCTAGCACAGATAAAGAATATGAAAAAAATTGCTTATTGATGGTTAATAAATTCATACAGAGGGGTTATAATAAGAAAGAGGTAACTGAAATTGGAACAGAGGTTGGAAAAAATACAAGACAGAACATCAGACAGGTTAAAAAGAGGGATAAGCAAAAGAAACAATTTGTGTATGTTTCCAAATATGATCGACATTCTAAACTAATAAAAAAGTTAATTCGAAAATATTCGGAGGTACTTAGACATAATCAAAAATTTGGGAGAATGTTTGTTGATAACCCCCTTTTTGCCTATGAAAAAGGTGCATCTTTGATAGTGTTGGGTGAGCATGCTCGGCCGAACCCTAATTTTACTTGAGCATCGCGATGCTTGGCACATCGCGGTGTTCTGCCAATACTGGGTGTGCTCAAGCGCGATGCTCGAGTCTTCTCCCCGCACGTTTGTTGGCTGCTGCGCAGCCAATAAACATTCAGGTAAGTACTGCCATTCACTGTAATGCTGTAGCCTTGTTGTACTCGATGACACGTGTTCGGCTCCGTCTTATGGTCCATTCAGACGTCCGTCGTGCATTGCGGATCCGCAAATTGCAGCTTAGCATTACACCCGGCTGGAACCCTAATAGAACTGCCTATTTTTGTCCGCAATTGCGGACAAGAATAGGACATGTTATATTTTTTTCCGGAGCCGCGGACCGGAAATCGGGGGCGCGCTCCGGAAATGCGGAGAGCACATAGTGTGCATCCATTCCGTCCCCATAGAGAATTAATGGGTCCGCACCCGTTCCGCAATTTGCGGAACTGATGCGGTCCCATTATACCGACATTTGAATGGAGCCAGAGTGAAATAGGAATATTTTAGCTTTTATAATGATTCTAAGCCAAGTGTGTGCCATATAAACAGAAAACACCCAAAAAGCCACACTACAAAAGAGTAAATAAATATAATATTTATTGAATTCCATATAATAAAAAGTATAATGATACAATCACAGAGATACGGTTAAAAACGGATACCATATAGAAGCATGTGGCAAGTGACACATCAAAGCATACAGCGATCTGTGCGAATCAAAGAACACCTGTAAAAGTCCACTAATCAGAGGGGCCCATATCCATCAGTGCACTAATCCTGAAAGTCAGGATGATTTATATAGCTAGGTAAAAAGTTCCCTAGCCAACATACAAAGCAGGCAGGCCCAAAGGTCATATTAGTGCATGGTGGATAACCAACCCAACTGTATAAACCACAATATAAGATAGTACGCCAAAAGGAGAAAGACAAGGTTCGCACTCAATAGTATTATATATGTATAAATTTTATTAGCGTCTCCATATGAGACAAATCACAATAAAAACACATGGAAAACAATGGATGGTGGTAAAACGAGCACACAAGATGACACGGAGCACGACTAAAACCTGAAATGGCAAATTAATATAGACAATAGATGTATAAATATAGCACATATGTGCATGTAGGCCAAGCAGGATATCAAAAATACATATAGTCAGGCAGAACTATGGAGGCTAAGTAAAGGTCTCATATATGGTAACCAGGATATGCATATAAAGTGCAAAGTGCAAATATGACAGAGTACATGGATAACTAAAGCTAGATAGTTCACTATAAAGCCATGGACAAAATACCTGTGTAGTGCACCAGCAACCCCAACGTACGTTTCACGCAAGGCTTCTTCAGGGGGAGGTGCAAACCAGACGATCGGCAGAAAAATAAATAAGCTATGGCTCTCAGACTATGGAGAAACAAAAACATATTTTTATATTTTTTTTAAAGTAGAAAGTATACATATTTAATATTATTGCGTACGTAACTACTTGGTCTATAAAAATAGCACATGCACCACCCTGCCAGATTTATGTTGTAAAATATATTTTAAAAAAACAGTGCCATTTTTTTGTTACCTTGCTTCACAAACAATGTAATATAGAGCAATAAAAAAATATAGGTACCCCAAAATAGTATGAATAAAACCAGCACCTTATCCCCTAGTTTCCAAAATGGGGTCCATTTTTGGGATTTTCTACTGTAAGGGTGCACCATGGGGGCTTCAAATGGGACATGTCATCTAAAAACCAGTTCAAGTAAATCTGCCTTCCAAAACCATACGGCACTCCTTTTCTACTGTGCCCTGCCGTGTGCCTTCACATCAGTTTAATGCCACATGTCGGGTGTGTCTGTAAACCGAAGAATCAGGGTAATAAATATTGAGTTTTGTTTGGCTGTTAACCCTCGATGTGTTAAAGAAAAAAATGGATTAAAATGGAAAATCTGCCAAAAAAGTGAAATTTAGACATGTCATCTCCATTTTCCTTTAATTCTTGTAGAACACCTAAAGGGTTAACAAAGTTTGTAAAATCAGTTTTGAGTAACTTGAAGGGTCTAGTTTTTACAATGGGGTAATTTATGGGCCGTTTCCACTATGTAAGCCCCACAAAGGAACTTCAGACCTGAACTGGTCCTTAAAAAGTGGGTTTTGGCAATTTTCTTAAAAATTTTAAGAATTGCTTCTTAAATTCTAAGCCTTCTATCATCCTAAACAAATAAAATTACATTTCCGAAATGATGACAACCTAAAGTAGACATATGGGGAATGTTAAGTAATAAATATTTTATGAGGTATCACTTTCTGTTTTAAAAGCATAGAAATTGAAGTTTTGAAAATTGCTAAATTTTTCAAAATTTTTGGTAAATTTTGGATTATTTTATAAATAAATTGAACTAGAAAATATATTGGGCGAGCACTCTAACTTCAAACACACATTTATTATATAAAATGATATCAGACACTATAAAAATAAATATAAAATCAATATAGAATCAATTAAATCACAATGTCCACAAAGGGGGCAACTACTGTGTGCCACTATGAGAGTCCGTAATACAAATGAAGATCTCTTTTGCCATACAAGTGCATATACTGCTTCTTTGTTTCCTTATGGAGCTTAGGAGGTTGATGTTATATCGACAAAAATAATCGCAATTGCTGCAAGTACTATTGTTACTGCTCTTTGTTTCCTTTTGGAGCTTAAAAGGTTGATGTTATATCGACAAAAACAATCACAATTGCTGCAAGAAGTGTTGTTACTTTCGGGTAAGTTCTAGTACAATCCGAAGAGTCTTAGTATCAATAGTGATCGTATTTGGTCAAATTGTAACAGATGGTAGTGTCGGCTATTCAGCCGCTTACCTCCTTCCTTTAGGAATTATTCTGGCGTCTCCGTTGATGTTACCGAGGGGCGAGCGGTGCGGGAAACTTCGGCGTCTCGCGTCACACTCCTCGATTAGATGCTCTCGAGGTCTGTATTGACAAACTCTCGTGGAATCACGCTTACGGGATTTCTCTCTTGTCCGGAACTGACGTCTCTGGTATGTCGAGTCAGAGCCCGATTTTTCTAATTCCTTTACGATAGACCGACCGATTACATCAGGTTATAAAACATCAGTTTGCAGTGTTCATAAGGTGGACAGGAGTTAGACTTATATGTTTTTAATACACAATACAAGACCTGTGCATGCATATATATATATAGCTAATTATGCTTATTGGGCCTGTCAGTGTCCCTTTAAATTGGAGTTTATACACCTCCAGGAATCTCTATATATACAAACTGAAAAGAATGGCGTGGTATTAGAGAAGCAGGACGTGCTCAAACCCACATGCAGTTGTGCATATATATAGAGGAGCAGATCCTGCACTTGTGGCCCGTTGCTAATGACGATCCCCAGCAAAAATGCATACAGTGGAGGATGACCGCAGCGAACCACAAGTACCACAATAGACATCCTACACAAGATAGCAATTATGTGGATGTGATAATCAATATAACAAAATAATAACAAAGACAGATGCACTCTGCGGTCTTACTAAACCCTCAAACTGATTTTAAAATTGAGAGATTAGCCAACATATCCTACGGTTTAGGACATGTCTGAGCCCGAGCACCGTGCCAAGGTTTCTCAAGTAGCTCGGGGACCTAACACTCACCTACCTGGGCCATATGGGCTATACCAGGAGCCAGTGGGCAAATTACAGGAGCATGAGGCCGACTCACAAACAACTCACCAGTTACCTCCAGCATGTAACCATGCTAGCAATGGGAGGAGGGAGGAGTCTGCGAGTCCCACTCAAGACTGGCTGATAAGGCCCAGGCCTCACAGGTGCACCTAAATGTAGCCTGTAGATGGAAAGCAGGCACATTTAATGGAGTTTATACACCTCCAGGAATCTCTATATATACAAACTGAAAAGAATGGCGTGGTATTAGACAAGCAGGACGTGCTCAAACCCACATGCAGTTGTGCATATATATAGGGGAGCAGATCCTGCACTTGTGGCCCGTTGCTAATGACGATCCCCAGCAAAAATGCATACAGTGGAGGATGACCGCAGCGAACCACAAGTACCACAATAGACATCCTACACAAGGACCGGGATCGTCAAACGGTTTGTTGTCTTCCTGGTGCTCGAGTTTGACACATCACGGATCAGGTTCACAGATTACTGGGAGGGGCTGTTGAAGATTCAGCAGTCATGGTCCATGTTGCCACCAATGACAAAGTTAGGTAGGTGGAATGTCCTTAAAAATGATTTTAGAGATTTAGGTCACAAGATTAGGGCAAGGACCTCAAAGGTAGTGTTTTCCGAAATACTACCTGTACCATGAGCCACTCAAGAAAGGCAGTGGAAGATTAGGAAGGTTAAAAAGTGGCTCAAGAACTGGTGTAGGAAGGAGGGGTTTGGGTTTCTGGAGAACTGGGATGACTTCTCTGTCGGAAACAGGCTCCTCAATGGGGAAGGTGCAGCTGTTTTGGGGAGAAGATAACTAGAAGGTTGGAGGAGTGTTTAAACTAGGGACTTTGGGAGGGTAATTACATTATAGGAGGGGAAGATAGTGCAGATACATACCTGGGGTACAAAAGTAATGGAACTGGGAAAGGAATGGAAGGAGGGACTAGAACAGTTCATAAGGAAAGTTGTAGGCTACCAAATATACATACACCTCTCAATTTTATGTACACTAATACCAGAGGCCTGACTAATAAAACTGGTGAACTGGAATTAGTGATGAGTGGGGAGGACTATGACATAGTGGGAATAACTGAGACATGGCTGGATGATAGCTATGACTCGGCAGTTAACGTACAGGGTTACAGTCTATTTAGAAAGGTTAGTCAAAACCGGAGAGGGGGAGAGGTTTGACTTTATGTAAAGTCCTGTCTAATGCCCACACTCCGGGAAGATATAAGTGAGGGACATGAACATGTGGAGTCACTGTGGGTAAAAATACATGGAGGCAAAAACAATAATAAAATACTAATAGGAGTTTATTATAAGCCACCTAATATACCAGAGTCCACAGAAAATTTACTACTAAACGAAATAGATGAGGCAGCAAATCATAATGAAGTCGTTATTATGGGGGACTTCAACTACCCAGATATAGACTGGGAAACTGAAACATGTACATCTCATAAAAGGAAACTGATTGTTGGCAATAACAAAAGACAATTACTGCATCTTTCGCCCTATAAGACACACAGGCCCATAAGACGCACCCAGGTTTTTGAGGAGGAAAATAAGAAAGAAAAATTTGAACCAAAAGGTGTGCTTTTGGTGGGTTTTGAACTAATGGTGGTCTGTGGATGACACTATTATGGGGGATCTGTGGATGGCACTGTTATAGGGGCATCTGTGGATGGCACTGTTATGGGGGCATCTGTGGATGGCACTGTTATGGGGGCATCTGTGGATGGCACTGTTATGGGGGAATCTGTGGATAGCACTGCTATGGGGGCATCTGTGGATGGCACTGTTATGGGGGCATCTGTGGATGGCACTGTTATGGGGGCATCTGTGGATGGCACTGTTATGGGGGGATCTGTGGATGGCACTGTTATAGGGGCATCTGTGGATGGCACTGTTATGGGGGCATCTGTGGATGGCACTGTTATGGGGGCATCTGTGGATGGCACTGTTATGGGGGAATCTGTGGATAGCACTTTTATGGGGGATCTGTGGATGGCACTGTTATAGGGGCATCTGTGGATGGCACTGTTATGGGGGCATCTGTGGATGGCACTGTTATGGGGGCATCTGTGGATGGCACTGTTATGGGGGGATCTGTGGATGGCACTGTTATAGGGGCATCTGTGGATGGCACTGTTATGGGGGCATCTGTGGATGGCACTGTTATGGGGGCATCTGTGGATGGCACTGTTATGGGGGAATCTGTGGATAGCACTGCTATGGGGGCATCTGTGGATGGCACTGTTATGGGGGCATCTGTGGATGGCACTGTTATGGGGGCATATGTGGATGGCACTGTTATGGGGGATCATTGTGGGGGCATCTTTGGATTGCACTGTTATGGGGGCATCTGTGGATGACACATATATAGCATCTTATCTAATGTGTCATCCACAGATACCCCATAACAGTGTCCCTGTGTAGTGAATGGGGGCCGGCATCTGTTTCTGTAATGGCAGCGGGGCCCGATGCAGTCACTGTATTCTACTACACCGGGCCCCACTCACTGTAGTATAATCATATCTAAATTGTGGGTATTGTTAAAGTATTCAAATCATCTGAAATCCTGCGCTTGTACTACTTACTGCTAACTTCTTGGCAGTCAGGAGGCCGGGCGGGCACTCGCAGCGTGACTCACTACATCATGCACCTGCGCCGCCTGCTTCATTCATAAAGTGGGCGGAGCAGGCGCGTGACGTAGTGAGCTACGCTGAGAGCGCCTGCCCGCCTGGAATCCTGAATGCCATTCCAGAACCAGATGCCGGCCCCCAGCCCCTCCTCCCTCTCAGCCGATACACCCAACGGTCGCAGCATGAGCTATTTTCCCCACACTTTTGGGGGAAACAAAGTGCGTCTTATAGGGCGAAAAATACGGTACCTGACTAGAGGGACGGCCACACTGGATTTAGTGTTACTCAATGGACCTGACAGAACAACAGATGAACACCTGGGAAAAAGTGACCATAAAAAAATAATCTTCCAATTGTCATTCAAAAGAGTGTTTGTTCAGGGAGGAACAAAAACACCAAACTTCAAAAAAACAAAATTTAGCCAACTAAAAGAGGTCATAGGCCTAACTAACTGGGACAAAGTCCTCAAAAATAAAAGCACAGCCACAAAATGGGATATTTTTAGAAGCATCCTAAAAGGAAAAAAATAGAATATATAAAAGACAAATAAAAGCAGCCAAGCTAAAGACAGGGAGATTCATTGCCAAAGAGATTAAAATTCTTTAATTATATAAATCGTAAAAATTATAAATCTGAAGGTGTTGGCCCTTTACAGAGGGTGGAGTTGCATAACAGGCTGAACTGGATGGGCAGATGTCTTTTTTCAGCCGTATAAACTATGTTACTATGTTACTTTCACTACAACGGGTATAATTGTAGCCTGTTTGCAGCAAAACACATTCATTAACAGAGGTATAGTACAGCAGTGTTTACAGTAAAATATTTTTGCCATAACTACATGGTATCTTGAATTAATATAACACATTCACTAAAGCACATATAGTAATGCAGAGTTTGCAGTAAAATGCTTTTGCTGGGAGTATGTGGTATCTTGAAGTAATACAACACGTACACTAAAACCGGTATAGTAATGCTGTTTTGCTGTAAAAGACCTTCAATAACATGATAATGCAGTGTTTGCAGCAACATGTGTTTGCTGTAACTACACAGTATATTGAAGTAAAACGACACATTCACTAAAACATATATAGTAATACAATCTTTACATAAAATTTTCACTAATATGGGTATAATACAGTGTTTGCAGTAAAATGTTTTTGATATAACTACAGTAAATGGTATCTTGAAGTAATAGAACACATTCACTAAAATGGGTATAGTAATCTTGTGTTTGCAGTAACTACATGATATTTGAAGTACTACAAGTTCACTAAAATGGGAATAGTAATGCAATTTTTGCAGTAAAACACTTTCATTAAAATGTTATAGTAATGCAGTAATTGCAGTAAAATATTTGCTCTGACTATACGGTATCTTGATGGAATACAACACGTTTACTAAAATGGGTATGGTAACATGGTGTTTGCAGTAGGATGCTTTTGTTCTAATTACACAGTATCTTAAATACATGTTTACTAAATTGGTGTCATGTTCTGGGGGTCAACAGAACAGCTGCAAATATCACATTCACAAGCAAACAAAAACCAGGCAAATGAATCAGAGAAGACAAAACAAGACTTTATTAACATGACCAAACATGAAAGACATAATTCTGGACAGACAGGCAAGGTAAACAGTGGCAAATGGATCACCATTAGACCAAGTGCACTGGTTTGATTTGGGACCAAACCCTAAGGCCATTGTCTAAGTGAACCCTCGATGTTCACAGTATCCCTGATGGTGGTGATAGACTTTCCTGAGGGTTCACCAGTAGAGTTGAGCGAACACCTGGATGTTCGGGTTCGAGAAGTTCGGCCGAACTTCCCGGAAATGTTCGGGTTCGGGATCCGAACCCGACCCGAACTTCGTTCCGAACCCGAACCCCATTGAAGTCAATGGGACCCGAACTTTTCGGCACTAAAAAGGCTGTAAAACAGCCCAGGAAAGAGCTAGAGGGCTGCAAAAGGCAGCAACATGTAGGTAAATCCCCTGCAAACAAATGTGGATAGGGAAATTAATTAAAATAAAAATAAAAAAAATAAAAATTAACCAATATCAATTGGACAGAGGTCCCATAGCAGAGAATCAGGCTTCATGTCAGGAGAGAATCAGTCTCTTCATGCCATAGCAAAGAATCTGGCTTCATGTCAGCAGAGAATCAGTCTCTTCATGCCATAACAGAGAATCTGGCTTCATGTCAGCGCAGAATCAGTCTTCATGTCATAGCAGAGAATCAGGCTTCACGTCACCCACCACTGGAACAGGCCACTGTCAAATATTTAGGCCCCGGCACCCAGACAGAGGAGAGAGGTCCCGTAACAGAGAATCTGGCCTTATGTCAGCGCAGAATCTGTCTTCATGTCATAGCAGAGAATCAGGCTTCACGTCACCCACCACTGGAACAGGCCACTGTCACATATTTAGGCCCAGGCACCCAGGCAGAGGAGAGAGGTCCCGTAACAGAGAATCTGGCCTTATGTCAGCGCAAAATCAGTCTTCATGTCATAGCAGAGAATCAGGCTTCACGTCACCCACCACTGGAACAGGCCACTGTCACATATTTAGGCCCAGGCAGAGGAGAGAGGTCCCGTAACAGAGAATCTGGCCTTATGTCAGCACAGAATCTGTCTTCATGTCATAGCAGAGAATCAGACTTCACGTCACCCACCACTGGAACAGGCCACTGTCACATATTTAGGCCCCGGCACCCAGACAGAGGAGAGAGGTCCCGTAACAGAGAATCTGGCCTTATGTCAGCACAGAATCAGTCTTCATGTCATAGCAGAGAATCAGGCTTTACGTCACCCACCACTGGAACAGGCCACTGTCACATATTTAGGCCCCGGCACCCAGACAGAGGAGAGAGGTCCCGTAACAGAGAATCTGGCCTTATGTCAGCGCAGAATCAGTCTTCATGTCATAGCAGAGAATCAGGCTTCACGTCACCCACCACTGGAACAGGCCACTGTCACATATTTAGGCCCAGGCACCCAGGCAGAGGAGAGAGGTCCCGTAACAGAGAATCTGGCCTTATGTCAGCGCAGAATCTGTCTTCATGTCATAGCAGAGAATCAGGCTTCACGTCACCCACCACTGGAACAGGCCACTGTCACATATTTAGGCCCAGGCAGAGGAGAGAGGTCCCGTAACAGAGAATCTGGCCTTATGTCAGCACAGAATCTGTCTTCATGTCATAGCAGAGAATCAGGCTTCACGTCACCCACCACTGGAACAGGCCACTGTCACATATTTAGGCCCCGGCACCCAGACGAGGAGAGAGGTCCCGTAACAGAGAATCTGGCCTTATGTCAGCACAGAATCAGTCATCATGTCATAGCAGAGAATCAGGCATCACGTCACCCACCACTGGAACAGGCCACTGTAACATATTTAGGCCCAGGCAGAGGAGAGAGGTCCCGTAACAGAGAATCTGGCCTTATGTCAGCACAGAATCTGTCTTCAAGTCATAGCAGAGAATCAGGCTTCACGTCACCCACCACTGGAACAGGCCACTGTCACATATTTAGGCCGAGGCACCCAGGCAGAGGAGAGAGGTCCCGTAACAGAGAATCTGGCCTTATGGCAGCACAGAATCAGTCTTCATGTCATAGCAGAGAATCAGGCTTTACGTCACCCACCACTGGAACAGGCCACTGTCACATATTTAGGCCCCGGCACCCAGACAGAGGAGAGAGGTCCCATAACAGAGAATCTGGCCTTATGTCAGCACAGAATCTGTCTTCATGTCATAGCAGAGAATCAGGCTTCACGTCACCCACCACTGGAACAGGCCACTGTCACATATTTAGGCCCCGGCACCCAGACAGAGGAGAGAGGTCCCGTAACAGAGAATCTGGCCTTATGTCAGCACAGAATCTGTCTTCATGTCATAGCAGAGAATCAGGCTTCACGTCACCCACCACTGGAACAGGCCACTGTCACATATTTAGGCCCAGGCACCCAGGCAGAGGAGAGAGGTCCCGTAACAGAGAATCTGGCCTTATGTCAGCACAGAATCTGTCTTCATGTCATAGCAGAGAATCAGGCTTCACAACACCCACCACTGGAACAGGCCACTGTCACATATTTAGGCCCCGGCACCCAGACAGAGGAGAGAGGTCCCGTAACAGAGAATCTGGCCTTATGTCAGCACAGAATCAGTCATCATGTCATAGCAGAGAATCAGGCATCACGTCACCCACCACTGGAACAGGCCACTGTAACATATTTAGGCCCAGGCAGAGGAGAGAGGTCCCGTAACAGAGAATCTGGCCTTATGTCAGCACAGAATCTGTCTTCATGTCATAGCAGAGAATCAGGCTTCACGTCACCCACCACTGGAACAGGCCACTGTCACATATTTAGGCCCAGGCACCCAGGCAGAGGAGAGAGGTCCCGTAACAGAGAATCTGGCCTTATGGCAGCACAGAATCAGTCTTCATGTCATAGCAGAGAATCAGGCTTTACGTCACCCACCACTGGAACAGGCCACTGTCACATATTTAGGCCCCGGCACCCAGACAGAGGAGAGAGGTCCCATAACAGAGAATCTGGCCTTATGTCAGCACAGAATCTGTCTTCATGTCATAGCAGAGAATCAGGCTTCACGTCACCCACCACTGGAACAGGCCACTGTCACATATTTAGGCCCCGGCACCCAGACAGAGGAGAGAGGTCCCGTAACAGAGAATCTGGCCTTATGTCAGCACAGAATCTGTCTTCATGTCATAGCAGAGAATCAGGCTTCACGTCACCCACCACTGGAACAGGCCACTGTCACATATTTAGGCCCAGGCACCCAGGCAGAGGAGAGAGGTCCCGTAACAGAGAATCTGGCCTTATGTCAGCACAGAATCTGTCTTCATGTCATAGCAGAGAATCAGGCTTCACGTCACCCACCATTGGAACAGGCCACTGTCACATATTTAGGCCCAGGCACCCAGGCAGAGAAGAGAGGTCCCGTAACAGAGAATCTGGCCTTATGTCAGCACAGAATCTGTCTTCATGTCATAGCAGAGAATCAGGCTTCACGTCACCCACCACTGGAACAGGCCACTGTCACACATTTAGGCCCCGGCACCCAGACAGAGGAGAGGTTCATTCAACTTTGGGTTGCCCCGCAATATAATGGTAAAATGAAAATAAAAATAGTATTGAATGAGGAAGTGCCCTGGAGTAGAATAATATATTGTTAAGGGGAGGTAGTTAATATCTAATCTGCACAAGGGATGGACAGGTCCTGTGGGATCCATGCCTGGTTCATTTTTATGAACGTCAGCTTGTCCATATTGGCTGTAGACAGGCGGCTGCGTTTGTCTGTAATGACGCCCCCTGCCGTGCTGAATACACTTTCAGACAAAACGCTGGCCGCCGGGCAGGCCTGCACCTCCAAGGCATAAAAGGCTAGCTCTGGCCACGTGGACAATTTGGAGACCCAGAAGTTGAATGGGGCCGAACCATCAGTCAGTACGTGGAGGGGTGTGCACAGGTACTGTTCCACCATGTTAGTGAAATGTTGCCTCCTGCTAACACGTTCCGTATCAGGTGGTGGTGCAGTTAGCTGTGGCGTGGTGACAAAACTTTTCCACATCTCTGCCATGCTAACCCTGCCCTCAGAGGAGCTGGCTGTGACACAGTTGCGTTGGCGACCTCTTGCTCCTCCTCTGCCTTCGCCTTGGGCTTCCACTGGTTCCCCTGTGACATTTGGGAATGCTCTCAGTAGCGCGTCTACCAACGTGCGCTTGTACTCGCGCATCTTCCTATCACGCTCCAGTGTAGGAAGTAAGGTGGGCACATTGTCTTTGTACCGGGGATCCAGCAGGGTGGCAACCCAGTAGTCCGCACACGTTAAAATGTGGGCAACTCTGCTGTCGTTGCACAGGCACTGCAGCATGTAGTCGCTCATGTGTGCCAGGCTGCCCAGAGGTAAGGACAAGCTGTCCTCTGTGGGAGGCGTATCGTCATCGTCCTGTGTTTCCCCCCAGCCACGCACCAGTGATGGGCCCGAGCTGCTTTGGGTGCCACCCCGCTGTGAACATGCTTCATCCTCATCCTCCTCCACCTCCTTCTCCTCGTCCTCCAGTAGTGGGCCCTGTCTGGCCACATTTGTACCTGGCCTCTGGTGTTGCAAAAAACCTCCCTCTGAGTCACTTCGAAGAGACTGGCCTGAAAGTGCTAAAAATTACCCCTCTTCCTCCTCTTCCTCCTGGGCCACTTCCTCTTCCATCATCGCCCTAAGTGTTTTCTCAAGGAGACATAGAAGTGGTATTGTAACGCTGATAACGGCGTCATCGCCACTGGCCATGTTGGTGGAGTACTCGAAACAGCGCAACAGGGCACACAGGTCTCGCATGGAGGCCCAGTCATTGGTGGTGTAGTGGGTCTGATCCGCAGTGCGACTGACCCGTGCGTGCTGCAGCTGAAACTCCACTATGGCCTGCTGCTGCTCGCACAGTCTGTCCAGCATATGCAAGGTGGAGTTCCACCTGGTGGGCACGTCGCATATGAGGCGGTGAGCGGGAAGGCCGAAGTTACGCTGTAGCGCAGACAGGCGAGCAGCGGCAGGGTGTGAACGCCGGAAGTGCGAACAGACAGCCCGCACTTTATGCAGCAGCTCTGACATGTCGGGGTAGTTGCGAATGAACTTCTGCACCACCAAATTCAGCACATGCGCCAGGCAAGGGATGTGCGTCAAACCGGCTAGTCCCAGAGCTGCAACGAGATTTCGCCCATTATCGCACACCACCAGGCCGGGCTTGAGGCTCACCGGCAGCAACCACTCGTCGGTCTGTTGTTCTATACCCCGCCACAACTCCTGTGCGGTGTGGGGCCTGTCCCCCAAACATATGAGTTTCAGAACGGCCTGCTGACTTTTACCCCGGGCTGTGCTGAAGATGGTGGTGAAGATGTGTGGCTGACTGGATGAGCAGGTGGAAGAAGAGGAGGAGGAAGCTGAGTAGGAGGAGACAGGAGGCAAAGAATGTTGCCCTGCGATCCTTGGCGGCGGAAGGACGTGCGTCAAACAGCTCTCCGCCTGGGGCCCAGCCGCCACTACATTTACCCAGTGTGCAGTTAGGGAGATATAGCGTCCCTGGCCGTGCTTACTGGTCCACGTATCTGTGGTTAGGTGGACCTTGCCACAGATGGCGTTGAGCAGTGCACACTTGATTTTATCCGACACTTGGTTGTGCAGGGAAGGCACGGCTCTCTTGGAGAAGTAGTGCCGGCTGGGAACAACATACTGTGGGACAGCAAGCGACATGAGCTGTTTGAAGCTGTGTGTGTCCACCAGCCTAAATGACAGCATTTCATAGGCCAGTAGTTTAGAAATGCTGGCATTCAGGGCCAGGGATCGAGGGTGGCTAGGTGGGAATTTACGCTTTCTCTCAAATGTTTGTGAGATGGAGAGCTGAACGCTGCCGTGTGACATGGTTGAGATGCTTGGTGACGCAGGTGGTGGTGTTGGTGGTACATCCCATGTTTGCAGGTGCCAACGTTCCTCCAGAGGCGGAGGAAGAGGCCGAGGCGGCGGCAGCAGCAGAAGAGGCCGAGGCGGCGGCAGCAGCAGAAGAGGTAGCAGGGGGAGCCTGAGTGAGTTCCTTGTTTTTAAGGTGTTTACTCCACTGCAGTTCATGCTTTGCATGCAGGTGCCTGGTCATGCAGGTTGTGCTAAGGTTCAGAACGTTAATGCCTCGCTTCAGGCTCTGATGGCACAGCGTGCAAACCACTCGGGTCTTGTCGTCAGCACATTGTTTGAAGAAGTGCCATGCCAGGGAACTCCTTGAAGCTGCCTTTGGGGTGCTCGGTCCCAGATGGCGGCGGTCAGTAGCAGGCGGAGTCTCTTGGCGGCGGGTGTTCTGATTTTGCCACTGCTCCCTCTTTTGCTACGCTGTTGGCTCGGTCTCACCACTGCCTCTTCCTCCGAACTGTGAAAGTCAGTGGCACGACCTTCATTCCATGTGGGGTCTAGGACCTCATCGTCCCCTGTATAGTCTTCCACCCAGTCTTGATCCCTGACCTCCTGTTCAGTCTGCACACTGCAGAAAGACGCAGCAGTTGGCACCTGTGTTTCGTCATCATCAGAGACGTGCTGAGGTGGTATTCCCATGTCCTCATCATCATGAAAAATAAGTGGTTGTGCGTTAGTGCATTCTATCTCTTCCACCCCTGGGCAAGGGCTAGGTGGATGCCCTTGGGAAGCCCTGGCAGCAGAGTCTTCAAACAGCATAAGAGACTGCTGCATAACTTGAGGCTCAGACAGTTTCCCTGATATGCATGGGGGTTATGTGACAGACCGATGGGCTTGGTTTTCATGCGCCATCTGTGCGCTTTCTGCAGAAGACTGGGTGGGAGATAATGTGAACGTGCTGGATCCACTGTCGGCCACCCAATTGACTAATGCCTGTACCTGCTCAGGCATTACCATCCTTAGAACGTCATTGGGCCCCACCAAATATCGCTGTAAATTCTGCTGGCTACTGGGACCTGAGGTAGTTGGTTCACTAGGACGTGTGGCTGTGGCAGAACGGCCACGTCCTCTCCCAGCACCAGAGGGTCCACTAACACCACCACGACCATGTCCACGTCCGCGTCCCTTATTAGATGTTTTCCTTATTGTTCCCGTTCACCACAATTTTGAGAATGGCAAATTTGGGAATAGTTTTTCAACCCAGAACAAAAAATGTGCTTTTACGGTCACTACAAATACCTTGACCAGCTAAAACAGTACAGATTTGGTTAAATAGAAATGTGAGGCCTGTTTTTTTTTGCGCTGTGTGACAGGTATAGGTTTAATCACAGAATTAGACTTGTATCAGCACTGTAGCGTGTGTGTTAAATTTTTCTGAATGACACTATCAGCACCTTCAATGTAAGATATCCTTTTTGGGATAGATTTCAAGTAGGCCTCATATACCAGAAACTAGTTATTTTGAGAATGGCAAATTTGGGAATAGTTTTTTAACCCAGAACAAAAAATGTGCTTTTACGGTCACTACAAATAACTTGACCAGCTAAAACAGTACAGATTTGGTTGAATAGAGATGTGAGGCCTGTTTTTTTTTGCGCTGTGTGACAGGTATAGGTTTAATCACAGAATTAGACTTGTATCTGCACGGTAGCGTGTGTGTTAAGTTTTTCTGAATGACACTATCAGCACCTTCAATGTAAGATATCGTTTTTGGGATAGACTTCAAGTAGGCCTCATATAGCAGAAACTAGTTATTTTGAGAATGGCAAATTTGGGAATAGTTTTTCAACCCAGAACAAAAAATGTGCTTTTACGGTCACTACAAATACCTTGACCAGCTAAAACAGTACAGATTTGGTTGAATAGAAATGTGAGGCCTGTTTTTTTTTGCGCTGTGTGACAGGTATAGGTTTAATCACAGAATTAGACTTGTATCTGCACGGTAGCGTGTGTGTTAATTTTTTCTGAATGACACTATCAGCACCTTCAATGTAAGATATCCTTTTTGGGATAGATTTCAAGTAGGCCTCATATAGCAGAAACTAGTTATTTTGAGAACGGCAAATTTAGGAATAGTTTTTCAACCCAGAACAAAAAATGTGCTTTACGGTCACTACAAATAACTTGACCAGCTAAAACAGTACAGATTTGGTTGAATAGAAATGTCAGGTCTATTTTTTAGGCGCTGGGTGACAGGCTCAACTTCCCCCTGATGTAGTATATGGCCAAAAAATAACCACACTATTGATGGTTAAATGCACTTGGGTGACACAGGCTCAGCCTGCACCAGATGTAGTATATGGCCAAAAAATAACCAGACTGTTGATGGTTAAATTCACTTCGGTGACACAGGCTCAGCCTGCAGCTGATGTAGTATATGGCCAAAAAATAACCAGACTGTTGATGGTTAAATGCACTTTGGTGACACAGGCTCAGCCTGCAGCTGATGTAGGATATAGCAAAAAATAACCACACTATTGATGGTTAAATGCACTTGGGTGACACAGGCTCAGCCTGCACCAGATGTAGTATATGGCCAAAAAATAACCAGACTGTTGATGGTTAAATGCACTTCGGTGACACAGGCTCAGCCTGCAGCTGATGTAGTATATGGCCAAAAAATAACCAGACTGTTGATGGTTAAATGCACTTTGGTGACACAGGCTCAGCCTGCAGCTGATGTAGGATATAGCAAAAAATAACCACACTATTGATGGTTAAATACACTTGGTGATAGCTTGTGCTGGCGCACCACAAGCCACAAAATGGCCACCGATCACCCCAGAAAAAATTGATCTAAAAACGCTCTGGGCAGCCTCAAAAAAGTGAGCAAGTCGATATTAGCACTTCAATGATCCACAGCTGCAGATCGATCACAGAATGAAGTCTTTTGGAGGAGTTAATCTGCCTAATCTCGCCCTAACGTCGCAGCAGCAACCTCTCCCTATGCTTGAATCAGCAGAGTGACGTGCAGCGCTACGTGACCCAAGCTTATATAGAGGCTGGGTCACATGCTGCACTGGCCAATCACAGCCATGCCAATAGTAGGCAAGGCTGTGATGGCCTCTTGGGGCAAGTAGTATGACGCTTGTTGATTGGCTGCTTTGCAGCCTTTCAAAAAGCGCCAAGAAAGCGCCGAACACCGAACCCGAACCCAGACTTTTACGAAAATGTTCGGGTTCGGGTCCGTGTCACGGACACCCCAAAATTCGGTACGAACCCGAACTATACAGTTCGGGTTCGCTCATCCCTATTCACCAGGTCAATATCTCCCGATGCACTTGGCCAAAACCTGCAAGATAATCAGCGCTGGTGAATAACACCAGCGGTCCAGTCACAAAAACAAAACTGGAACCCAAACAACCAGAAACATAGGACACAGTTCAGATGCAAGACATATGCTGGAACACAGATGAGATCACAGACATGGAACAGGCAGATGCCTGAACCCCATGCGGAATGGATGCATGGCGATCACAGACAGAGCTGATAAGACATGAGACAGGCAGATACCTGAACCCCATGCATGGCGGTCACAGACAGGTGACAGGCAGATTATTGAAGATAGGGGGCAGCACTGCCTTGTGATGGCTGCGGTGCACGTGTCAAAAGGTCGGCGTCCCAGCAAACAATGTAAAGATGAGGACCGGCACTCGCAAATGGAATTTTCACTGCTGTGGTTTATTCAGTCACTTTTAAAGACATAGTGACGCGTTTCAGCACATGGAAAGTGCTTTCATCAGACCATACAACACACTACTATCATTGTGTCTTATATACATTCAAAAGGTAAAGGGACTGACGTCATGAGATGTAAGGCTCCTCCCACATGGAGGCCGATACAGGTTCAGTTGTGTGCATACCATAGGAATCAATGTAAAGCGGTGGAAAAATTCAAGTCCGCTGAAAATCAAACATAAATCTAAGTATAAGCATTATGCATATTATGCAAACATGATCAAGCATTAGATAAAGCCAGAAATATTGTAATCCCTGTTGAGGCCTCTTGGTTCCACCGTTTGAAGTCGGTGGATCCAGTACGCCTCTCTCTTTAGGAGCATTTTATTCCTATCGCCACCGCGGCGGGGTAATGGCACATTTTCGATCACTTGAAATCGCAGTTGGGATATTGCATGTCTTTTCTCATGAAAATGGTGCGGCAAAGGAAGCAATAAATTCTCAGTACGAATAGTGGACTTATGTTTGCTTAATCTGTCTTTGATGCGCATAGAGGTTTCACCCACATAGAGCAAACCACAGGGACATTTGAGGATGTATATGACGTGTTTGCTGTCACATGTGAACATGCCCTTAATTGGGATCTGTTCACCGGAATGAGGATGTGTAAGATAGGCACCTTTAATGACACTTGAGCAATTGTTACAGTTCAGGCATGGGAATGTGCCCTGACGTGGAGTGGTCAGTGTGGTTTGTCGCAGACTTGGTTTAATGGTGCCTATGTCGGCCCGAATAATTTTATCCCGGATATTATCTGATCTTTTGAAACACATCATGGGCGGAGTCTGGAATGCCTCTATCTGGGGGTATGATCTTGAGACTACGTGCCAGTGTTTATTAATAATGCCTCTGATTTTCTGTGTCCATGGGTGATATTTCACTACTAATGGGATGCGGGGGGGGGGGGGGGGGGGGGGTTTGTTTTCTCTTCCTGTGGTTGATCGAGTTTTTTCTTTTGAGTTTCTAGTAGATGTCTGGGGTAGCCTCTATTGAGAAATTTATTGGTCATCTCTTTCATCCTAGTTTTACATGTGTCAGGATCCGTGACGATCCTTTTTACACGTTGGTACTGTGAAAAGGGGATACCTTTTTTAATTGCTGGGGGATGAGAGGCGTACTGGATCCACCGACTTCAAACGGTGGAACCAAGAGGCCTCAACAGGGATTACAATATTTCTGGCTTTATCTAATGCTTGATCATGTTTGCATAATATGCATAATGCTTATACTTTGATTTATGTTTGATTTTCAGCGGACTTGAATTTTTCCACCGCTTTACATTGATTCCTATGGTATGCACACAACTGAACCTGTATCGGCCTCCATGTGGGAGGAGCCTTACATCTCATGACGTCAGTCCCTTTACCTTTTGAATGTATATAAGACACAATGATAGTAGTGTGTTGTATGGTCTGATGAAAGCACTTTCCATGTGCTGAAACGAGTCACTATTTCTTTAAAAGTGACTGAATAAACCACAGCAGTAAAAATTCCATTTGCGAGTGCCGGTCCTCTTCTTTACATTAGGTGACAGGCAGATGTCTTGACTTCATGGAGAACGGATGCATGGCGATCACAAGCAGTGCTTCGCAGATAGGAGACAGGCAGACCACATACGGAATGGATGCATGGTGGTCACAGACAGAGCTGCACAGACATGAAATCGGAACCCATGCGGAATAGGGAGCAAGGCATTCCCCAACAGACAAGGCCAGATAACATTGGACACCAAACATACAGACAAGAACCTAGGTGACATTGAGACATTGATGAATTATCGTACCAGGCAACCACACAGATCAGGGCAAATGGCAAACACCAAGGTCAGGAGCATGCACCCTGCACATAGCCAAGCTGGAGAAAGACTACCTCAGGCACACAGCTCACTGGCCTATATAATCAGGTCAATTAAAGGGGTTCTCTGGGCTTTTCATATTGATGACCTTTCCTCAGGAAAGGTAATCAATATCAGGCGCCATGCCAGTGCTGCCTCCTCTTCACTGTTTACCTTCTCGCCGTGGCCTCTGCAGTGGTGAGCAGGTGTAATTACGGCAAGAAGGTAAACAGTGAAGAGGAGGCAGCGCTGGCATGGCGCGCCTCCTCTTCAACAGCTGATCGGCGGGGGTGCCGGACCCCGCCGATCTGATATTGATGACCTATCCTGAGGAGAGGTCATCAATATTAAAAGCCCAGAGAACCCCTTTAAGGCAGCTGATTAATCCTACGTGAACACAGAGCAAACAAGTAACACAGAGGAAACAAGTTACAGGGAATACACAGATACACAGGACACAGTTCAGAAACAGAAGGCGACAGCCAGCATGCACCACCCAAGCAAACAGCATACATGAGAGTTGTCCCACAACCAGTACACAAGGGCAGAGGCAGCCAACATACACAGCAACCAGGGTTGCCAACCAGAATTTTTATTTTTTCTGGATAATTTGTCACACAATTATAACCAATACTTTTTAAAGGGATTCTGTCACCTACCTGACCGGTATCAAACAGGTGACATTGTTCAGTGGGGCACAAAGACATGACACAGATGTTACCCGTGTTTAGTTCTTCAGATGCTTCAAATCGCCCAAAAAGTATTTTTTATCATATTCTAATGAGCCGTTGCAAGTGCCCAGGGGCGGAGAGTTTTCTGAAAGTGCCCAAGTTCCCCCGCCTCACTCACGCTTAAATCCGCCCCTCAGTAAGCTCAGGCCAGCCCTGTGGCTCTGTTCGCGCATCACTGCCGGGCCCGGGCATGCGCAGTGTTCTGCCCACTGTGGTCAGAGGCACAGAGATATGCAGTGTGCATGCGGCAATTTCACGCCAGTAACTGGTGCATGCGCACTCCTTATCCCTGTCCCTCTGCCCACAGTGGGCAGAACACTGTGCATGCCCGGGCCTGGCAGTGATGCGCGAACAGCCTATAGGGAAATATGATGTCACAGAGCCACAGGGCTGGCCTGAGCTTACTGAGGGGCGGAGTTAGGTGCGAGTGAGGCAGGGGAACTTGGGCACTTTCAGAAAACTCTCCGCCCCTGGGCACTTGCGATGGCTCATTAGCATATGATAAAAATGACTTTTTGGGCGATTTGAAGCATCTGAAGAACAAAACACGGGAAACATCTGTGTCATGTCTTTGTGCCCCACTGAACAATGTCACCTGTTTGAAACCGGTCAGGTAGGTGACAGACTCCCTTTAACCTCCTCAGGACCGCCGTACGCAGGATTACGTCTTTGCGGCGGTCTTGTTACTCTGGGTGGACTCTCCGGTGCATCCTCTCGCGAGACGCGAGATTTTGGGCAAAGCCGGCCCGCGCATGCACATCGCGGGCCGGCAAAATTTAAAAGACAAATTCGTCATCAACTTGCCAGCCAATGATCGTCGCTGGCAGGTTGATGATTTTCAAAAAATCGAATCAGAAGCCAGTTAACACATTATATTTATAAATATAATGTGTTAAATGGCTTCTGTGCTCCTCTGCTGGTCCTTTTTGTCGGTTGGTCCCAGCAGAGGAGCACACATCACAGTGAGTACCCACCAACACTACATTTAGCCCCCAGATCACCCTCCATCACCCCAATTAACCCCTTGATCGCCCCTGTCAATCACCTAGTGAAAGGGAAAAAAGTGATCAGTGTAAACTGTCACTTTTTTTTTTCACTGGTATTGACTGATAGTTTTAGGATAGTTTTAGGCCCCTTGGATAGGTAGTTAGCGATCGTTTAGCGCCCAGCCCACCGCACCGCAGTTACTGATTCGCTGATTAGCGTATCGCTAATCAGCATTTGTACTTTTATAGTATCTGTAAGTGATCAGAACTGATCACAGTCAGATCTATAATAGTATTAGTGTCACCTTAGTTCACCATTTACCCAAAACACAGTGTCTGGCCTGATTGGTCGCCCACACGTGCGTTCACCCACGCCCACCCCGCCGCAGTGACAAAATTATTTAAATTTTTTTATCACTGCACAATCACTTTACAAGCGCTGCGGCGATAAAAAAATCAGTTTTGATATTTTTTATCAATCGCAGCGGCCTCCAGTACTTCGCTAGCCTCCCATTTGTAAGACAGGCTTGCTTTTTTTCTTGGGTAGTCTCAGGGAATACCCCCTAAATTTAGTTGACCAAATGGCAAACAAGGGGTATTCTTCTGAAGAGGCCTACAGGATTCTGACCCAGTCGGATGAGGAATGGGAACCCTCATCTGATGAATCTAGCGGGTCAGAATATGAACCTGTAGAAAGCAGTGGCAGTCTGACCCAAAGTTCGGACGAGGAGGTGGAGGTTCCTGATAGCACCAGGCGTACCCGGCCCTATGTTGCTACACCACAGGTTGCACAGGATCCGCTTCAAGGGCAGCAGAGTGGGGCTGGCACTGTCGAATTACGTGGTGAGGCATACACCAGCAGCGCAGCCCATCCTGGACCTAGTACCAGCACTGCCGTACAACATGGTGAAGTGGCGAGCACCAGAAGGGCAGTTGAAGCTGGTACGATGGCACGTGCATTAGTTCCCCCGTCGCAGCCACCGCACAGACAGGCCCGTAGAGCCCCTAGAGTCCCTGAGGTGCTGGCAAACCCTGATTGGCAGCCCCCAACTTCAGCCGCAACAGTAGTTCCCCCTTTCACCGCCCAGTCTGGAGTTCGGGTTGAGACAACTCAGATCGGTTCGGCACTGGGGTTTTTTGAGCTGTTCTTGACTGCGGAGCTCTTGGACTCTCTTGTGGCAGAAACAAACCGATATGCCACTCAATTTATAGCCGCCAACCCGGGAAGCTCTTATGCCCAGTCTTTCCGGTGGAAACCCGTCCAAGTTTCCGAATTTAACATTTTTCTGGGCCTTCTCCTCAACATGGGCTTAAACAAAAAGCATGAATTGCAGTCATATTGGTCCACAAACCCAATTCATCACATGCCCACGTTCTCTGCTGCTATGTCCAGGACACGATTTGAGACCATCCTACATTTCCTGCACTTTAGCGACAACAGCACCTCTCGTCCCAGAAGCCACCCAGCTTTTGACCGGCTCCACAAAATTCGGCAGATTTGTATACCCCTGAGCAAAACATCTGCATAGACGAGTCCCTTATACATTTTACCGGCACCTTGGCTTCAAACAATACATCCCAAGCAAGCGCGCCCGGTATGGGGTCAAATTGTATAAGCTCTGTGAAAGGGCCACAGGCTATACCCACAAATTTTGGATCTATGAGGGTAAAGATCAGACCCTGGAGCCGGTCGTTTGCCCTGACTACCTGGGGAGCAGTGGGAAGACAGTCTGGGACTTGGTGTCACCCTTATTTGGCAAGGGGTACCATCTTTATGTGGACAATTTTTACACAAGTGTGCCCCTCTTCAGGCATTTGTTCCTAGAACAGATTGGCTGCTGTGGCACCGCGCGACCTAGTCGCCGGGGCTTCCCCCAACGGCTTGTTACCACCCGTCTTGCAAGGGGGGGAGAGGGCTGCCTTGTGTAACCAAGAACTGCTCGCGGTGAAATGGAGAGACAAGCGTGACGTTTACATGCTCTCCTCCATTCACGCAGACACGACAATCCAAATTGAACGAGCAACCAGTGTCATTGAAAATCCCCTCTGTGTCCACGACTATAATTCGCTCATGGGAGGGGTGGACTTCAATGACCAGATGTTGGCTCCTTATCTACTTTCACGCAGGACCAGACGCTGGTATAAGAAGGTGTCTGTATATTTAATTCAATTGGCTGTATTTAATAGTTTTGTTCTCTACAGTAAGGCTGGGAGAACAAGATCCTTCCTCAAATTTCAGGAAGAGATCATCGCGAACCTCCTGTATCCAGGAGGTTCCGTGCCTCATCCACCAGTGTAGTGAGCCGTCTACACGAGCGACATTTCCCCAGTGTCGTTGCTAGTACCTCAAACCGACCTCCACCCCGAAAAAAATGTTGTGTCTGTAGCAGGAGTGCCCTGACCACCCTGCCCTATGCTTTGGGGAGTGTTTCCGGAAGTACCACACACAGGTACACTTAGCATAGGGATTGCATTTCACAGGACAGGCACACAGGGCTATTAGGGCCCTTTCACTCACAGCTGCTGCGAACCTCTCCTTTCACCTGGGACAAAGTGCATAATGTACTTCGCCACATCTCTGGGCGATTTGCTCTTTGCACATTGTCCCATGGGGAAGGAGAGGTTTGTCCGATAAAGGTAAAAAAAAATAAAAAATCACTGGTAAGCAAAAAAGTTAACGTTCTGTTCAAAAAGTTAAATAAAGTTTATATGTTCCGTTTAAATGTTTTTATAAAGTTAATACATTTATTGCGTTGTGGCCTGGTTTTTTCTTTTTTGTTTGTTTTTTTTTACCTTCTAGGTGGACCAACCGATCAACCAGCTGCAGCACTGATGTGCATTCTGACAGAAGCATTGCGCTTCTGTCAGATTACACAAAAGTCGGTGTATGCGGCGCTGCAAGACGAGATTTCTCCTCTGCAGTAAAAGATACGTTTGGGGAGGCTTATGAGCTGAGGGGGAGGTGGTGTTCATATACTTTGGCAAACACTTTGTATATATATAAAAAAAAAAATACCGGCAATGATTTATTCATCCACATCGATTGATGTGAATGGAGAAATCGGGTTTGCCAGGGCATACAGGCTAAGTGGGTTTGGATGTTGGGCGGAGCTCCTATGTCCTTTGTCCTGGCAGACGCCTTTCCCCTCCTTTTTTTTTTTTTGGCAGAGATTTTTTCATCCACATTGATCAATGCGAATGAAGAAATCTGTGCCGTTCATTTTTTTCTTTCAGCCCAGAGGCTGAACGGAAAAAAAAATATATCATTACCTGTATGCTCAATATAAGGAGAATAGCAGAAACTCCTAATGCTGGCCATACATGTAATGATTGCGGAGACCCTCAAATGCCAGGGCAGTACAAACACCCCACAAATGACCCCATTTTGGATAGAAGACACACCAAGGTATTCCCTGAGGGGCATATTGAGTCCATGAAAGATTGAAATTTTGTCCCAAGTTAGCGGAAAGGGAGACTTTGTGAGAAAAAACAAAAAAAAAATCTATTTCCGCTAACTTGTGCCAAAAAAAAAATCTTCTATGAACTCGCCATGCCCCTCATTGAATACCTTGGGGTGTCTTCTTTCCAAAATGGGGTCACATGTGGGGTATTTATACTGCCCTGGAATTTTAGGGGCCCTAAAGCGTGAGAAGAAGTCTGGGATCCAAATGTCTAAAAATGCCCTCCTAAAAGGAATTTGGGCCCCTTTGCGCATCTAGGCTACAAAAAAGTGTCACACATGTGGTATCGCCCTACTCAGGAGAAGTTGGGCAATGTGTTCTGGGGTGTCATTTTACATATGCCCATGCTGGGTGAGATAAATATCTCGGTCAAATGCCAACTTTGTATAAAAAAATGGGAAAAGTTGTCTTTTGCCGAGATATTTCTCTGACCCAGCATAGGTATCTTTAAAAAGACACCCCAAAACACATTTCCCAACTTCTCCTGAGTACAGCAATACCACATGTGTGACACTTTTTTGCAGCCTAGGTGGGCAAAGGGGCCCACATTCCAAAGAGCACCTTTCGGATTTCACAGGGCATTTTTTACACATTTTGATTTCAAACTACTTCTCACGCATTAGGGCCCCTAAAATGCCAGGGCAGTATAACTACCCCACAAGTGACCCCATTTTGTAAAGAAGACACCCCAAGGTATTTCGTGATGGGCATAGTGAGTTCATGGAAGTTTTTTTTTTTTGTCACAAGTTAGTGGAATATGAGACTTTGTAAGGAAAAAAAATAAAAATAAAATCATCATTTTCCGCTAACTTGTGACAAAAAATAAAAAGTTCTATGAACTCACTATGCCCATCAGCGAATACCTTAGGGTGTCTACTTTCCAAAATGGGGTCATTTGTGGGGTTTTTCTACTGTCTGGGCATCTGGGCATTGTAGAACCTCAGGAAACATGATAGGTGCTCAGAAAGTCAGAGCTGCTTCAAAAAGCGGAAATTCACATTTTTGTACCATAGTTTGTAAAAGCTATAACTTTCACCCAAACCATTTTTTTTTTACCCAAACATTTTTTTTTTTTTATCAAAGACATGTACAGCAATAAATTTAGAGAAAAATTTATTTATAGATGTCGTTTTTTTGGAAAAATTTTACAACTGAAAGGGAAAAATGTCATTTTTTTGCAAAAATTTAGGTAAATTTTGATTAATAACAAAAAAGTAAAAATGTCAGCAGCAATGAAATACCACCGAATGAAAGCTCTATTAGTGAGAAGAAAAGGAGGTAAAATTCATTTGGGTGGTAAGTTGTATGACCGAGCAATAAACGGTGAAAGTAGTGTAGTGCAGAATTGTAAAAAGTGGTCTGGTCATTAAGGGTGTTTAAGCTAGAGGGGCTGAGGTGGTTAAGGACTAACTGCAAAACCATATTGAATGATAAAAATCATAAGTAATACATGTGAATACCTAAAACAAAGTATACTAAGTGAAGATATCATAGATAATAGTGGTGTCCTAACCAGAATAAAGTAATTACTAGAAAGAGAACAAGGACCCTTAAAACATCATTTTTAATTGAATTAATAAAAAAAAAGGGACCTATAGTAAAAGGTCACCAATAGGACAACCCATATGCCCAATCAATCAAAAACAGGTACGATATATATCCGATTCCACTAGATACCAGATCAGAGTATCGCTACCAACAAAAAAAAAAAAAAAAAGAAAAAGTGGGAGGGATAGGGGGCACAAAGTGAAGGCACAAAAGGGTGAGGAATAGGTCTAGGAGTATTTTCCCTATACAGACCGTAGTATAACCTTACCCCGGAGGCAAATCCTGAAGGTGGGATTACCTTGGACTATTTGGGGATTAAGATTGGTGTTCCTATAAAGAGGTTTTATGAGCTTAATTTAGCCTCGGTCTTGAACAAAGTAAAGTCTAAAATATGCGTTTTTGCAGAAACTGATACTGGCACAGACGGATCGAATAGCGCTGGTTAAGATGATTATCTTGCCTATTGTGATGTACCCGATGTGTGCTTCCCCAGTTTGGATCGATGATATCTTTTTTTATAGACTGGAGACTCTTATTAACGATCTAATATGGGGAAGGAAGAGGGTGAGGATAAAACAAAGATATCTATGGTTGTCGGAATCAGATGTTGGGCTATCATTCCCTTTCTTTCAGGGATATTATTTATGTGCACAGGTTCAATGTTGCTGTAGTTTTACAGATAGTTTACTAGCACGATATTTGTCGCAGGTATTGGAAAAACCAATAGAGAATATTTTTACATGTTTGGAGTCTGGTTATTTGGGGGTGAGGAAGACCCTATTGATTCCTTGGACCCTACAAATGGTTTGGAATAAGCTTAAGAGGATTTTGAAAGTCTGCTACCCTTTTGCTTTCACTCCTTTGTGGGAGAACAGGAATTTGACGGAATTCTTTAAAATCACAGATTTTGTTTACTGGTTACGTGGGGGGTGGTTAATGTGTGTCATCTTTTTGAATGTGGACACTTTAAAACTTTTTCTGATTATAACGTTAGTGATAGTACATTATTAGATGTGTTTATGTATTCACGTTTAAAACACGCCTATGAGGCCTCTAGGAATAAAGGGTATATTTGTCTACGGGAGAATGTATTTTTTGATTTCTGTTATGCCCAGACAGATGAGAGGGTTAAGATAGCTAGTTTATATAGCAAACTTCGAACAGCACTAACAACTGTAATTCTATATAAAAGCTTAAGTAAATGGGAGCAAGAGTTGCATTGCTCACCATTACAATGGTCTAGTATACTGTATATAGGAATGTAAGAAAGGCTACACTCTCTAATGCCCATAGATTAATCCAATTTAAGATCCTTCATCGGTTGTACTACATGCCAAAAACCCAAGCGAAATTCTCCCAAAATAAAGGCCGAGACTGCTGCTGCCCGAAATGTGGGTATGTGAACGCGGATTTCAGGCATTTACTTTGGGAATGTAGTAAAATAAAAAGATATTGGGAACAAGTTTTTGTAGCCCTACAAAAGGAGGCCTCTTCGAGGTATAGCCCTGGGATGGTGACAGTGTTGCTGGGTGATTATGCTTTAGATATGGAAGTCCCGACCCGGGTTAGACAGATCTAGATGAGGGGTCTGATAGTGGCAAAAGTTATTTTAGTTAGATATTGGGGTTCTGTCTCCCCACCCTCGTTAAATGAATGGAGTCTGCACCTCCAACAAATTAAAGTTTATGAGGATATGGAAAGGAAACAAACAGCGGCACCTAAGACTGTTCAGACATAGTCATTAGTGAAACTGTGTCGGTTTCTATCAGAGTTGAAGTGACGACAGCCAATGGGGTGGGAAGGGGTGGGTGGTTATAGTATTATTGTATGTAGTAACTGTGAATTTTCAGTCCAATTTATAATTTCTGTAGGATTTGGTTACATGTTATAGGATAGCTGACTGATGTATAGTGCCTACCCTGTATTGACTGTTTTTTCTATTATAATATGTGCTGTTTTGTTTCATGAAGAAAACAAAATAAATATATTTATAAATAAATGAATAAATAAAAAAAAAGTACACAAATAGTCCCACAACATGGACAGTGATATACAAGAGGGGGATCATTGGCAAAAATTCCCACAAAAAAAATATGTATTTTAATCAGGGGCCATTTGTATGCATCTTAAAGGGAAACTCTCAAAAATGTGCCCTGCTGGAGCCTAGAAATTTTTTATTTCCTATCGGTTTGATGTATACAAATGTGCAGCACTCCACGTTTTTGTATCCTGCAGTCTATAAAAAAAAATGCGTAAATTTAACGTAAATTTTTTTTCTACCATGGAACTGTATGGTGAACGGACGCCACTGTACGGCATCAGTCTGAGGCATCTGTTAATGCATACATTTTTGGCATGCATTAAATGGATGGCAAAAATAGGATGTGAACCCAGCCCTAGTGTCAGAATAAGCACCAGTAAACATTGGAGCAGCGTGGCGGAGAGAGGAGGCCGCCATGTACTGACAGAGCGCTACCTGGTCCTGGTGGTCAGGGATGAGGACTGTGTTTCCCAAGGATCATTTTCTACTAGGAAATACAAGGCACAGTATAATACACTAGAATCTATATAATATAAAGATATTAGCCCTACCCCCGAATGATAATACAATGAGGTGATCATTTATTATATAGAAATACGTCTATGTTAGGCGTATTTCTGACACAGATTGTGGCGCAAAGGTCCTAAGCACCGCAATCTGCATATTTATCCCCCTCATGTCAGGTCTAACAAAGGATGGCGTGGGCAGGGAAAAGGATACAGTTATGGCCATCCAGATATAGCATAACACCACCATACATTGACCGGATAACACCTCTACACAGTGACCGGATAACACCGCCATACCGTGACCAGATAGAAGAGTATAAGAGGGCACAGTACAGGGAATGACTAGGGGCACTGCACAGGGTGTGGTAAGAGGGCACAATGCAGGGTATAAGGGGCACAGTACTGGGTGAGGAGCACAGTACGGGGTGGGGGGCACAGTCACATGACCCTGTGAAATTAGAAGGTCCTTATGGTGAATGGGGTTCATACGCTACCATAATGAGAGGCAGAGGAGTGAGACAGGGATGTAATTATGTGGCTAGAGATAAAAAAAAATAACTGTTAGGCAATAGGCATTCATCTGACAGCACAGAACTTAGGTTTCTGTGGCTGGAGGTACATTAGGTGGTCACAGGATAAAAATTTAACTGTTGGCCAGTACAGGCCCCAAAAATTAGGCAATAGGCATTCACCTGACAGCAAAGAACTTTGGATTCTGTGGCTGGAGGTACATTAGGCAGTCACAGGCTAAATATGTAACTGTCGGGCAGTACAGGACCCAAAAATTAGGCATTCAACGGACATAAAAAGCCTTTTATGCTGCTGTATTTACCTAAGACAGTGACCATGATTTGTTCTGGGTGGTGGCGGATATTTGTGGGCTGTCATGAGGAGATTCAATCAAACGTGGAAACGTGGTCACATGTGGTGAATTCCTCCGAGATCCATGCCTCATTCATTTTTAGAAATGTGAGGTAGTCCACACTGTCATGTGGGGTGTGATATACCTATAATATAAAACAAAGTCATTGGAACAACTAATTGCAACTTGTGTGATATACCAGTTGCCCCCAATAAAATCTGATTGTGGCAGGGGTGCGATATACCTAGAATATCATTTCTATATAGTGCATTTGTATTGTGCAGCATTTGTGTGCGGTTCTGCTGACATACCGCAGCTATACAGAGGGACAAACGCCATTGGAACAACAAATTGCAACAGGTGTGATATACCAGTTGCCCCCCAAAAAATCTGATTGAGGCAGAAGGTGATACACCTAGAATATAATTTCTATATAATGCATTTGTATTGTGCAGCATTTGTGTGCGGTTCTGTTGAGATACTGCAGCTATACAGAGGGACAAATGCCATTGGAACAACTAATTGCAACTGGTGTGATATACCAGTTGCCCCCCAAAAAAATCTGATTAAGGGGTTCTATATACCAGTTTCCTCAAATACTGCTCTTCTATGGGGACTTTGTTACAGGATAATTTTTAAAATGATAGGCAGAGGAAGAGGCAGGCCATTCCGCAGGGGAAGTAGTGGTCGGGCAGATGCACCAGGCCGAAGCCTAAGTGGGAAGTTGGAGAAGGTGCGTGCGATTACGTCAAAGGACACACCAGAGTTGATTGAGTGGCTCACTCAGCCTTCCGCTTCTGCACCCTCCTCACTCTCTGCTGTGTGCACCCCCAAAGACAACACCACCACCACCATAGCCCCTCCACTTGAGTCAGAGGAATTATTTTACCATCAATTACCAGACCTTACCGATGCGCAGCCATTCTTGGCATCGGATGAGGAGGTAGCAACGGCCGCCACCCAGCGGTATGACGACAGTACCCAAATCAGCCCAAGGAGGGTGGTCCCCGCTGTTGCTGCCTACTCCGAGATCTAATGTCAGTGGTGGTGTCAGTGGTGGTGAAGACATGTCTATGGACATTACGTGGGTGCCCACAAAAGAGGAAGAGGAGTGGATTTCAGAGGGCGAGACGGAGCAGCAGATAAGGAGGAGAAGCAGGCAGACCTCGCAGTGCACAGGAGGCAAAAAAAAGGCTGCAAATGTATCTGGAGCGAGCAATCCACCATGCACGGTTACATCTTGCGCTCCCAGGCACATGGCTCCGCAGTGTGGACTTTTTTTTAACGTGTCAGCTGCTGATATTAGTGTTGCCATTTGCAGCCTTCGCTGTCAATGCATAAGTCACGGTAAGCCCAACACTCACTTAGAGACGAACGCCTTAAGAAGGCACCTGGCATCCCATCACCAAGCCCAGTGGGAGCAATGCCGTCAGAACTCACAAAGTGCTCCACGTCCTGTCTTTTCTCCTTCTCCTCCCATTTGTCATCCACTCCACCTTTCACCGTCCCATTGTCACGTTCATCTGGCACAAGGCAGGCTTCCATGGCCCAAAATGTTCGAGCTTAAAAAATTGATGACGTCGGATAATCCTCCTGCCCAACGGCTGACCGCTGACTTGTGGGAACTGCTAGCCCACCAACTACTGCCATATAAATTGGTGGACTGGGAGGCCTTTAGAAAATTTGTGGCCATCGGCACACCGCAATGGAAGGTCCCTGGAAGGAAATATTTCTCCTAGAACTGCATCCCTGAACTATATGGCCAAGTTCAGCGGCAAGCTAATATATCTCTGGCACACAGTGTCGGTGCCAAGATACATCTGACCACAGACATGTGGTCTAGCAAACACGGGCAGGTAAGGTACATAACTTTTACTGCTCACTGGGTGAACCTTCTTAAGACCGTCAAGCATGTAACCCGTGGCACCCGTGTGGATTTTGGTGTTACCGCAATGGATTGAATGAAGGCCTGCCTTTTCCTCTCCTCCTCCTACTCCATCCTCTGTCTCCTCCTCGGCTGACTCCTCCTTTTCCACTGCTATCTCCTCTGCACCCCCCAAGCTCCCCATAACCTATTCGACGTGCCAGGTGAGACATTGATATGCTGTGCTGCGGCTGCTGTGCCTGGAAGCCAAGAGCCAAACCGGTCCTGCACTCCTTTCAGCTCTGCGGTCACAGGCCGATCAGTGGCTAACCCAGCTCAAATTGACAGTTTGTAAAGTAATGTGCGACAACAGTACCAATCTGCTGAGCGCGCTGAAACAGGGCAATATGACACACGAGCCGTGCATGGCACACGTCCTTAACTTAGTAGTACAGCAATTTCTTGCCAAATACCCCAGGGTCCAGGAGGTCTTGCGGCAGGCCAGGAAAATCTTTGGCCATTTTAGAAGATCTTACACGGCCATGGCTCGCCTTGCTGATGTTCAGCAGCGACACCACTTGCCCGTCAGACATCTGATTTGTGACTGACCGACGCTCTGAAACTTCACCTTGTATATGCTTGATAGGCTTCTACAGCAGAAGTGTGCTGTTAACAACTACCTGTATGAACTCTGCGGCAGGACAGGTTCTGGGGAGCTTGTTTTTTTTTCACTGCATCAGTGGCTGCTCATGCGCGACGCATGCAGACTTCTGCGGCCATTTGATGAGATCACCAAACTGGTCAGTCGCAGCCAGGGCACCATCAGTGACATCGTACCTCACGTCTTCTTACTGGAGCGTGCATTGCGTTGTGTCATTGATCAAGCCATCGAGTAGCAGGAAGATTATTACGTCGCAAAGCTGAATGAATTCCCAGTGGGGGCTACTCCATCTGAGACAAGTCAACAAGATTTCTGAAGAGGAGTCAAAGGAGGATGGTGCCTGGGGGGAGGAGGAGGAGCAAGAGGAGCAGGCTTTAAACTTTCTGGGATCCCAGGTGTTGTCCGTGAATGGCGGGAGAAGACCAAAGACGACATTCTCCTGGGCGATGAGTAGGAGCCAGGCCGCTCCACCACTTCCAATTTTATATTTTTTTTCAAATCTTTTTACAACACAAACAATAAGAACATCACAGAAAAAACCCCTCCGAACCCCCCCTCCCCGAAGTCCAGGTGCAGTTCATCTTGGAATCATCTTGCAGCAAAGTTCAGTATACGATCAAACCCGCTCTCACACTTCATGCCATCCTGCTCATATACGCTCCATTCATTTACCCAACTAGACCCAAGTTATGCGCGACCTATCACCTTCTCCTCTCGCTCTACCTTCACACTACACCCCTAAATAACCAAATCAAAATGGTCGATCCATGCATACCAAATTTTGTTAAACTTTTTGTTATTTCCCCTCTTCTGATACACATAACTCTCAAGTTTGACCAAATTGTGTATCGCCTCCACCACCTCCTGCACCTCCGGTGGGTCTTCAGCAATCCAACGGGATGCTATCCGCTTCCTGGCCTGATATAGAACACGCTGTATTGCCAACTTAACCTCCTTCAGCCCCGAAATTCCACCATTAAATCCCAATACACATATTAGAGGTGATTGTTCAATCGTGACCCCATAAACCTTCTCAATGAGGTCCGCCACATCATTACAGTATCTGCGCAACCGCGGACAGTTCCACATTAAGTGTATGAGGTCAGCGGACGCAATCCCACATCTAGGACATTTATCATCGGCACGAAACCCTATTTTATGCAACATTTTCGGGGTTCTATATGCCCTATGAAGCAGCAGCAATTGTGAAACCCGATGGGCCTCACTTACCGCTACATCAGGGAAGTCAGCAAGCACTTTTTCCCATTGGTCCTCTTTCAATTCCGGTATATCCTTTTCCCATTTTCCAAACAGGTGCAATGGATTTTTTTTAAGTATAGCATCCATTAGGCTCAGATAGTGCAGCGATATCACTCCCCCAGAACCGCCCCCAGTAGCCGTGAGGTCAACAATCAGATGTTTCTGAGCGGGCAACAACTTCTCCCGCCGCTCCTGCACTTGCACGGCATGTCTCACTTGCAAATAAACATAAAAAAGAGCTTTAGGCAAGCTAAACTCCTGTTGCAGAGCAGTAAATTCTTTAAGGGATGTACCCTCGAATAGCTGACATAGTCTGTCCAGACCAAATTTCCTCCATGCCCTAGCGCTGGAGACCTTATTGAGTTCATCATACATGATATTCGGCCATATGGGAGTAAATTTCGTATATCCCGTAACACCTGCCATTTTCCTTGTCTTCCACCATACCTTATGGATCATGCCCAGCAACTCGTACCTCCTCCCTATTTCCCTGAAAGTGCCGTCCTCTAGCGCCGATAGAAGGCATCCCCTTTTAAGCAAGTATTTAACTATTCTACCTGTTTTATTAACCTGTTCCTCCTCGCCCCAACCCCTGATGTGCTGCATTTGAGCCGCCAAATAGTACACCATTGGATCGGGGACACTCAATCCTCCCTGGGTCTTAGGTCTGCACAGGGTGCTCAGTTTTATACGGGGGATCCCTTTCTTCCAGATTAGATCCCTAAAAATGGCGTTCACGGTGTAAAACACCTTCATTGGGATCCACACGGGAGCATTATGCAGCACATACAGGAGCTGGGGCATAAGAATCATTTTAATCAGGTTTGTTCAGCCAACAATAGATAACGGAAGCTTAGACCATGCCTGCACCTTCTTCCTGAATTTGTCTAGTAGTGGCGCTACATTTAGATCTATAAAGTCCCCACTATTTCTGGAGACCTGTATTCCTAGGTATTTGAAACTAGACACAGTCTGCAACCCACCGGTCCTGACAAGATCCAGAGAAACATCTCCAGCCAGCGGATTGTTCTTTTCTGTCCGGTGAATGCCTAATGTTTGGAGCCTGTAGTCCACTGGCCTACTGTAAAATTGATATCCAATGGCCGTCTAATAAACCTTCCGGCCACAATCATTTGATATTTTCTGTCTGGTGAATGCCTAATGTTTGGGGCCTGTACTCCAGTGGCCTACATTAAAATATTTATCCATTGACCGCATAATGTACCTCGAGCCACATAATCACAATTTATTTTATGTCAGGTTAATGCCTAATCTTTAAGGACTGTACTCCCGTGGACTAAAATAAAAGAATTCTGAGAATGTTCCTTTAAGACACATAAAAATGGCCCCTGATTAAAATACATATTTTTGCCATTGATCCCCTTCTGGAATGTCACTGTCCATGTTGTGGGACTATTTGTGCACTTATTGTAAGCATTTGGTGGCTACAAATATATCCTGAAGGTTTTTCAGGTTCGCCTGCCATTAAAGTGAAGGGGCCCGCCGAGAACTTGCGGTTCGCGAACATTTGAATGCGTTTGCGCAATCACAAATCGCCCCGGCCGATGTTCGTCCATCACTAGTTGTCCGAGCTTTTTCTATTGATGGCCTATCCTCAGGATCCATTAATATCAGATCGGCGGGGGTCCGACACCCTGCTCACTGCAGTGTGTCTATGGGACAGCAGCAGAGGACAGGAAGAGAGAAGGGAGACCGCACGTGCGCACTGTGCGTGCCATCTCCTCATACAGCTGATTGGCGGGGTTGCTGGGTGTCGGACCCCGACGATCTGATATTGATGACCTATTCTGAGGATAGGTCATAAATATTAAAAGTCTGGATAACCCCTAATACTGATAGATAATGGATAAATGTATAACACGTGGATAGCACGTCCATGTTTTGTTTTTTTTCTACATTGTTCACATAATATAGAAACATTCTTCATGCTCTGCTCATGTGCACTTTAACATTAAGGTTCTTTATTACCAAAGAAATGATTTATAGACTCTCCCTTATTGTTGATATTTTGTGAAATAAGTGACAGATATAAGACTGTTGTGTCAACTGTTGAAGAACACACAAGAGATAAGCCTCTCCCTTGCAAATGCAGGGCTGAAAGACTGCATCTTTCATCGCCCAAACTTGCTGAAAAATCTACTTATTTATGCATTTATACGCCTGTGAGAGCCGTGGTAAATCAGTGTGAATGAACACCAAAGCTTGTAAGTTTTACAGTTTCTTCTCTTACCAATTAAATTTTCAAAACTCCGGCTTGTAGAGTCAGAATTTAAACCAGTCACCATCAACCAGGCAGAAACATTTATAATAAGGTAAGGATCACTTTTAAAACCTCAAGATGAGGAAGGGGAAAAGGGTCATCTGGGAGAATGTTTTGCTGTATTATAATTTAGAAGCGCTGCACAATATGTGCCATGGGGAATAAACACCACTCTTGTGTTCTGTGGATTTGAAAATTCCTGTTCCTGTTCAAACAACATATTGGAACTGTATGCTTTCATTTTAGAGCTGGAAAGCTTAATCAATCATTGAACTGTAACATGTCAGTAGCAAACTATTGTGGAGTGCTTGATGCTGTGGATACTCATTGTAACTAAATAACTAAAAATAAGTATGATAAACAGCAGGTGCTGGAAGATATTGCAAAAGTTTCCCACATTTGAAAGTTTAAAAGAACGTCATTTACAATTAAACGTTGCATTTCTAAGATATCAAAGGGATAAAAGTACAGACAGATAACATAGGTTTTTGTATCACTAGACTAAAAAAATCTAGTGATTTAAGTGAGAAATACAATCGAACACATATTAAACAAACATATTTAATTGAATTGTAATACTTGTCACATACAGTTGTTATAAAAAGTCTACACACCCCTGTTAAAATGTCAGGTTTCTGTGATATAAAAAAAAATTAGACAAAGATAAATAATTTCAGAACTTTTTCCACCTTTAATGTGACCTACAAACTGTACCACTCGATTGAAAAACAAACTGAAATATTTTAGGTGGAGGGAAGAAAACAAAAAAACTAAAATAATGTGGTTGCATAAGTGTGCACACCCTCTTATAACTGGGGATGTAGCTGTGTTCAGAATTAAGCAATCACATTCAAAATCGTGTTAAATAGGATTTAGCATACACCTGCCATAATGTAAAGTGCCTCTGATTAACCCCAAATAAAGTTCAGCTGCTTTAGTTGGTATTTCCAGAAAATTTCTTAGTTGCATCCCACAGCAAAAGCCATGGTCCACAGAGAGCTAAAAGGTATCAGTCAGGAGAAGGGTACAAAAGAATTTCCAAGGCATTATATATACCATGGAACACAGTGAAGACAGTCTTCATCAAGTGGAGAAAATATGGCACAACAGTGACATTACCAAGAACTGGACATCCCTCCAAAATTGATGACAAGACGAGAAGAAAACCTGTCTGGGAGGCTACCAAGAGGCCTACAGCAACATTAAAGGAGCTGCAGGAATATCTGGCATGTACTGGATGTGTGGTACATGTGGCAACAATCTCCTGTATTCTTCATATGTCTGGGCTATGGGGTAGAGTGGCAAGATGAAAGCCTTTTCTTACGAAGAAAAACATCCAAGCCAGGCTACATTTTTCAAAAACACATCTGAAGTCTCCCAAAGCATGTGGGAAAAGATGTTATGGTCTGATGAAACCAAGGTTGAACTTTTTGGCCATAATTCCAAAAGATATGTTTGGCACAAAAACAACACTGCACATCACCAAAAGAACACCATACCCACAGTGAAGCATGGTGGTGGCAGCATCATGCCAAGGAGCTGTTTTTCTTCAGCTGGAACTGGGGCCTTAGTTAAGCTAAAGGGAATTATGAACAGTTCCAAATACCAGTCAATATTGGCACAAAACCTTCAGGCTTTTGCTAGAAAGCTGAACATGAAGAGGAACTTTATCTTTTAGCATGACAACGACCCAAAGCATACATCGCAATCAACAAAGGAATGGCTTCACCAGAAGAAGATTAAAGTTTTAGAATGGCCTGGCTAGAGCTCAGACCTGAATCTGATTGAAAATCTGTGGGGTGATCTGAAGAGGGCTGTGCACAGGAGATGCCCTCGCAATCTGACAGATTTGGAGTGTTTTTGCAAAGAAGAGTGGGCAAATCTTGCCAAGTCAAAATGTGCCATGCTGATAGACTCATACCCAAAAAGACTGAGTGCAGTAATAAAATCAAAAGGTGCTTCAACAAAGTATTAGTTTAAGGGTGCGCACACTTATGCAACCATATTATTTTATTTTTATATTTTTTCTTCCCTTTACCTAAAATATTTCAGTTTGTTTTTCAATTGAGTTGTACAGTTTATAGGTCACATTAAAGTTGGAAAAAGTTCTGAAATGATTTGTCAAATTTTTTTTATATCACAGAAACCTGACATTTTAACAGGGGTGTGTAGACTTTTTATATCCACTGTAGCAGATAGAAGATAGATAGATAGATAGATAGATAGATAGATAGATAGATAGATAGATAGATAGATAGATAGATAGATAGATAGATAGATTTACATGTGGATTACAGCAGACATGTTTATTACTGGGGAATTTATAGGCACAATTTTGATCAATTCTAAAGTCAAGCAGGTCCTGACAGGATGAATGTCAATTGAAAGACAAAAGATGGAAATTTAGTAATAGACAATGTTAGTGGACCAAGAATACTTTTATTTATCTGGAATAAAAATGTCTGAATGAAATATAACAATATATAAAAGGGGTCGGGTGGAGGAACGAAAATCAAATTTGAGCCACTGGTCATATTGTGCATTTAGATCAAGCATATAGTAAAATAACTGAAGTGAAAGAACAATCTAATGTTGAACGGAGAAATATATCTCCCCTGATAATAAATAATAGCACTTGTAATAACTAAATTAGAGATTATTCAATTGAAGCCTCGAGTGTGTATGTAATTACAGTGGGATGCGAAAGTTTGGGCAACCTTGTTAATCGTCATGATTTTCCTGTACAAATCGTTGGTTGTTACGATAAAAAATGTCAGTTAAATATATCATATAGGAGACACACACAGTGATATTTGAGAAGTGAAATGAAGTTAATTGGATTTACAGAAAGTGTGCTATAATTTGTTTAAACAAAATTAGGCAGGTACATAAATTTGGGCACCACAAAAAAGAAATGAAATCAATATTTAGTAGATCCTCCTTTTGCAGAAATTACAGCCTCTAAACACTTGCTGTAGGTTCCAATGAGAGTCTGGATTCTGGTTGAAGGTATTTTGGACCATTCCTCTTTAAAAAACATCTTTAGTTCATTCAGGTTTAATGGCTTCCAGCTCTCTTTAAGTCACACCACAGATTTTCAATTATTTTCAGGTCTGGGGACTGAGATGGCCATTCCAGAACATTGTACTTGTTCCTCTGCATAAATGCCTCAGTGGATTTTGAGCAGTGTTTAGGGTCATTGTCTTGTTGAAAGATCCAGCCCCGGCACAGCTTCAGCTTTGTCACTGATTCCTGGACATTGGTCTCCAGAATCTGCTGATACTGAGTGGAATCCATGCGTCCCTCAACTTTGACAAGATTCCCAGTCCCTGCACTGGCCACACAGCCCCACAGCATGATGGAACCACCACCATATTTACTGGTAGCAGGTGTTTTCCTTGGAATGCTGTGTTCTTTTTCCTCCATGCATCACAACCCTTTTTAAGGCCAAATAACTCAATTTTAGTTTCATCAATCCACAGCACCTTATTCCAAAATGAAGCTGGCTTGTCTAAATGTGCTTTAGCCCACCTCAAGCGGAGGAAAGGCTTCCTCTGCATCACTCTCGCATACAGCATCTCCTTGTGTAAAGTGCGCCGAATGGTTGAATGATGGACAGTGACTCCATCTGCAGCAAGATGATGTTGTAGGTCTTTGGTGCTGGTCTGTGGGTTGACTCTGACTGTTCTCACCATTCGTCGCTTCTGTCTATCCGAGATTTTTCTTGGTCTGCCACTTCGAGGCTTAACTTGAACTGAGCCTGTGGTCTTCCATTTCCTCAATATGTGTAACAGTCCTACAGGCTCACCTGAGTCAGAGGACCGCTGGCTGGAGGTAGGAGTGGAGCCCAGTGGCAAGGACCGCAGGCAGGTAGTAAGCGTGGTCAGACAATCCGGATGGCAACGGTGGTAGCAGTTCAGTAGGTAGGGATAAGGCAGAAGAGTAGTCGGTAGGCAGGCGGTGAGTCAGGGCAGGCGGCAGTAAGCGTGGTCAGACAATCCGGATGGCAACGGTGGTAGCAGTTCAGTAGGTAGGGATAAGGCAGAAGAGTAGTCGGTAGGCAATTCCTGGTCAGCAGTGGACTTCCAGCAGTAGCAGGAGCAACAGATGAGGAGAAGCTTGATCAAGGCTCAGGAGCTCAATAATCAGCAAACTGGAGTGCAAGGGGCTGGACTATATAGGGAAGTACCAGGTGTGGGGAATCAAGGGTAATGAGCAGGGCTAGGCAAGACTGAGGTTAACTAATAGGCTTCAGGGAGGAATGTCCAGAGAGGACGGTAGCCTAGTAAGCAGGGCTACCGCCTGGGATGTGGCTGGTCACGGGTTCGAATCCCGACAGTACTCCCCCCCTTCCAAGGTGACCTCCGGGCACCGCAGGGGCAGGCTTACCGGGGTGCCGTTGGTGGAACTCTTTTACCATTCTGGGGGCGTGGACATTTTCTTCTCGCTCCCAGGAGTTATCCTCGGGAGGGTAATCCTCCCACCCAATTAGGTATTGTAGTCTTCCCCGGTGGATCCTGGAGTCGAGAATCTTTGCGACAACGTATTCTTCTTCACCCTGTACCCTCACAGGTGGTGGAGGGGGCGAGTGGCGGCCTGTGAAGGTGTTCTCCACGTATGGCTTGAGGAGAGAGCAATGGAAGACAGGGTGCACCCTAATGGAGTCCGGGAGGTCGAGCCGGAACGTGACCTCGTTGATTTGTGCGGTGATCCGGAACGGACCCATGTATCTTTGGGCAAATTTTTTGGAGGGGACCTTCAATCTGAGGTTCCTGGTGGACAGCCACACCTTGTCTCCCACATGGAAGCCCGGGGTGGGTTTGCGACGTCTGTCTGCTCCCTGTTTAAAGCGCCTCTGGGCAAGCTGGAGGTTGTCTATAATGTTCTCTTGTGCCTCCTGTAGGGTTGTTAGGCGTTCGGCCACTGCTGGGAGGGTGGAGGCAACGGGTAGGTGGGGAATGAACACCGGGTGCAAGCCTGTGTTAGCAAAGAAGGGGCTGTGCTTGGTTGAGCTGTGCTCAGCATTGTTGTAGGCGAACTCGGCCGTGGGGAGATGATCAAGCCAGTCATCCTGCAGGTGGGAGCTGAAACAGCGTAGGTATTGCTCTAGGGTCTGATTAGTTCTATCCGTCTGCCCGTTTGACTGAGGGTGGAAAGCAGAGGACAGGTTCACTTTAACCCCGAGCGCCAGGCAGAAGTTCTTCCAGAACTTTGAGGCAAATTGTACGCCTCGGTCGGAGACCACGTCATCCGGGATCCCATGCAGCCTGAAGACCTCTCTGAGAATAAGATCGGCCGTCTGTTTGGCTGTGGGTAGGCCTTTGTAGGGGATGAAATGGGCCATCTTGGTGAGACGGTCGACCACGACCAGGATGGTGTGCATCCCTTTTGAAGGAGGAAGGTCTACCACAAAGTCCATGGAGATCGAGCCCCAGGGGCGGGAGGGAATCGGGAGGGGTTGTAACAGACCCACGGGAGAGGAACGAGGAGTCTTATTGCGGGCACAGACCGTGCACGAGGAGATGTACCTCTTGATGTCCTCCTTGTATGTTGGCCACCAGAAGGAGCGGGAGAGAAGCTCCTGGGTCTTTCTTGTGCCAAAATGGCCGGCCACCTTGGAGTCATGGTTGAGTTTGAGCACTTCGAGCCGTGCGATTTCTGGTACATATAGTTGTAGGTCCTGATGAAACCAATGACCGTTCTTAAACGTAAGGCTGACATTGCCTGTGGGGTGGGAGAGGAAGGGGTCATTTTCATATCCTTCTTTGATTGTGCCCAGGAGTTCTTTAGAGTAGGTGGCCCCTACGACCCTTCTCTCGGGTAAGATGTTATTTTGGCCCTTGTTACTCTGTGAGGGCTCGGAAAACATTCTGGAGAGGGCGTCAGCCTTGCCGTTTTTTGATCCAGGGCGATAGGTGATGAGATAGTTGAAGCGGGAAAAGAATAGGCTCCATCTGGCCTGTCTGGCTGAGGTTCTCTTAGCGCTGCGGATGAACTCGAGGTTCTTGTGGTCAGTTAGTACTATTATGGGGTTGGTGGCTCCCTCCAGCAGGTGTCTCCACTCGGAGAAGGCATCCTTGATCGCCAGTAGTTCTTTGTTCCCGATGTCATAGTTCTTCTCGGAGGGGGACATCTGGCGGGAGAAATATGCGCACGGGTGTAATAGCATCCTCTCCCCTGTCCGTTGTGACAAAACTGCCCCCACCGCAGAGTCTGATGCATCCACTTCGACTGTAAATGGGAGCTCGGTGTTCGGGTGGATTAGGATTGGGGCAGAAGTGAAGAGGAGTTTCAACTTGGTGAAGGCCTCCTGGGCCTCGGGTGTCCAGGAGAAGGGGACTGCCTTCTTGGTGAGTTGGGTGATTGGTGCTATGACCTTGGAGAAGTTCCGGATAAACTTCCGATAGAAGTTGGCGAAGCCAATGAATCTTTGTATCTCCTTCTCGTTTTTCGGAACGGGCCAGTTCATCACAGCTTGGACCTTCCCCGGGTCCATACTTAGGGCCGCTGGGGAGATGATGTATCCGAGGAACTGAGTGGTGGTTCGCTCAAACTCGCATTTCTCTAGCTTAATATAGAGAGAGTTCTGTCTGAGCCTCTGCAGTACCCTGCGGACGTGTTCGCGGTGCTGCTCGAGGTCTTCAGAGAAGATCAAGATGTCGTCCAGGTAAACGAATACAAACAGATCCAGCATGTCCCTGAGGACGTCGTTAATGAAGTGCTGGAAGGTGGCGGGAGCATTGCAGAGTCCGAAAGGCATGACCAGGTACTCAAAATGACCATAACGTGTCCGGAAGGCGGTCTTCCATTCGTCCCCAGGGCGGATTCGGACGAGGTTGTAGGCCCCTCGAAGGTCGAGTTTGGTGAAGATCTTCGCTTCCCGGAGTCTCTCAAGGAGTTCGGAAATCAGTGGGAGCGGGTACCGTTTTTTTACGGTTATGTCATTAAGCTTTCTGTAGTCTATGCAGGGACGCAGGGAGGAGTCTTTTTTCTCTACGAAGAAAAAGGGGGCTCCCGCGGGGAGGTGGAAGGCCGGATGAACCCCTTCCTCAGGTCCTCGTCCAGGTACTCTTTCAGAGCCTTGAGTTCAGGCTCTGAGAGGGAGTAGATACTGCCAAAGGGTATTTCGGCCCCGGGCAACAGTTCTATAGGGCAGTCGTAGGGTCGGTGTGGTGGCAGCTTGTGTGCGTTTTTCTTGTCGCAGACATCCTGGTGGTATCTTCGGGTGGAAGGACGGGTCTGTGGGAGCAATTTAGCGAGCAGAACTCGGACGGGAATTGTATGCAGCGGGTTTCCCAGTCTACCGAGGGGTTGTGGGTGGCCAACCAAGGGATGCCCAAGATCACCGGGAACTTCGGGGAAGCGATCAGCGAGAAGTGGATCTTTTCGCGGTGATCGGGTTCTATGAGGAGTTGTAGTTCGGTGGTCTCGTGAGTGGCCGGCCCCGAGGAGAGTGGGGATCCGTCGACGGTTTCCAGGTCAACGGGGGCTGCCTTGATTGTCAGTGGAATGTTCTTTTCGCGGGCGAAGGTTAAGTCCATGAAGTTGCCTCCCGCCCCGGAGTCTAACATCGCTGAACAGGGGAGTTGTCGCCCCTCAATGTCGATGAGGATGGGAATGATGAAATGGGATCCATGAGCCGCCGTATTGTTATTTTCCGGGGCTGCTGACGGAGTTGGAGTCTGTGGTTGCTCCTTTAGTTCCGTGACGGCAATAGTCTTTCGGATCTTATGAGGACATTTGATGGCAAAATGACCCGGCTCCCCACAGTAGAGGCAGAGGTTTTCGGCCAGCCGTCTCTCCTTCTCAGCTGTAGATAGAGACCTACGTAGAGCGTCGACCTGCATAGGTTCAGTTGCTGATTGGGGGTCGCGCTGGGCGTTGGAAGAGAAGGAGTAAGTGGGTCTGTGGTCCGAGGACCAGAGTCTTTCTCTCTTCCTCTCGGAGAGTCTTTGATCTATCCGGATGCATAACTGAATGAAGTCATCCAGATCGTCCGGGGCCTCAACTCTGGCGAGTTCGTCCTTTATTAATTCTGACAGGCCTCGCCGGAATTGGCTCCTCTGTGCCGCTGGGTTCCAGGTGGTGTCCGTGACCCAACGGCGAAACTCGGCTGGGTATTAGGCGACGGAGCGTCTCCCTTGCCGCAGACCATGTAGTCGCGCCTCAGCTGTCGCACAGCGGTTGGGGTCGTCGAAGACTTGGCTCATGGCGGTGATGAAGTTGTTTAGGTCGTCCAGGAGCTGACTGTTAGTCTCCACGTAAGGTGATGCCCATGCTAATGCTTCTTCCGTCAGGAGATTGACCATGAATAGCACCTTCTTTTTCTCGGTGGTGAAGGGGGCCGGGTACATCTGAAAATAGATGCGGCATTGGTTTAGAAACCCCCGATACTGGCGTCTGTCGCCGCCGAATCTTGATGGGAGTGGCATGCGGGTGTCTGCGGCCGCGCCGCGGACGTCCAGGTGTTGCCTCTGTAGTTCAATAATCTCCCTTTGCTGGCTTTGGACTACGCCTTGGAGCTGGGCAAATTTCTCCTGATATGTAGTACCAAATTCTTGAAGTTCGGAGACCTGCTTACGCAGAGTGGCCATTGCGGACTCCATAGTGTGGCTGATTATTCTGTAACAGTCCTATAGGCTCACCTGAGTCAGAGGACCGCTGGCTGGAGGTAGGAGTGGAGCCCAGTGGCAAGGACCGCAGGCAGGTAGTAAGCGTGGTCAGACAATCCGGATGGCAACGGTGGTAGCAGTTCAGTAGGTAGGGATAAGGCAGAAGAGTAGTCGGTAGGCAGGCGGTGAGTCAGGGCAGGCGGCAGTAAGCGTGGTCAGACAATCCGGATGGCAACGGTGGTAGCAGTTCAGTAGGTAGGGATAAGGCAGAAGAGTAGTCGGTAGGCAATTCCTGGTCAGCAGTGGACTTCCAGCAGTAGCAGGAGCAACAGATGAGGAGAAGCTTGATCAAGGCTCAGGAGCTCAATAATCAGCAAACTGGAGTGCAAGGGGCTGGACTATATAGGGAAGTACCAGGTGTGGGGAATCAAGGGTAGTGAGCAAGGCTAGGCAAGACTGAGGTTAACTAATAGGCTTCAGGGAGGAATGTCCAGAGAGGATGGTAGCCTAGTAAGCAGGGCTACCGCCTGGGATGTGGCTGGTCACGGGTTCGAATCCCGACAATATGTTCCTAACTGTGGAAACAGACAGCTGAAATCTCTGAGACAGATTTCTGTATCCTTCCCCTAAACCATGATGGTGAACAATCTTTGTCTTCAGGTCATTTGAGAGTTGTTTTGAGACCCCCATGTTGCTACTCTTCAGAGAAAATTAAAAGAGGGAAACTAACAATTGACCCCCTTAAAAACTATTTCTCATAATTGGATTCACCTGTGTATGTAGGTCAGGGGTCACTGAGCTTACCAAGCCAATTTGAGTTCCAATAATTAGTTCTAAAGGTTTTGGAATCAATAAAATGACAACAGTGTCCAATAAACTTAATTTCACTTCTCAAATATTACTTCTCAAATATCACTCCTATATGATATATTTAACTGACATTTTTTATCGTAACAACCAACGATTTATACAGGAAAATCATGATGATTAACAAGGTTGCCCAAACTTTCGCATCCCACTGTAGATCATACATAATATCTTGTGCACCTTAGATTAATTTTTTATTACTATATCATCCTGTAGGGGTACAAACTACTGTACTAACAAAATCTGCCTTAGTAATATATGCGCACTATACATGCAAACACTGCAATACAATAAATATTGTATGTAATAGACCTTCATGTCAATGCTTGGTTGTCACCTGAACTAATCATACAAACAAGCGTACTAATAACCATTTGTCCCCCTTCCAGTATTCACTGGCCATGAAACAACCAGATAACCCCTTTAAGGACAGGACCAATTTTTTTTATTTTTGTGCTTTTGTTTTTTCCTCCTTCCCTTCCAAGAGCTATAGCTTTTGAAAATACCCCTATAAGGACTGGGCCAATATTAATTTTTGGGTTTTTGTTTTTATCTCCTTGCCTTCCCAGAGCCATAACTTTTGAAAATTTTCATTCACACAACCATATGAGGACTAAATTTTTGCAGTATATATTGTATATTTTATTAACACCATAACTTGTATTGAAGAAAGGAAAAACATCTTTGTGGGCTAAGACCAAAAAAAATGCAATTCTGCCATTTTTTGGGGTTTTGTTTTTATCGCTTTCACTGTGTTCTCCAAAAATATACAAATATACAAAAATAGGTAAATTGGCTTCCTATGAAGTTAATCCAAAAGTGCATTGGCAAAATAGCTTCCTACGAAAATGACATTGTTTATTGTGTGTTGGAGTTGAGAGCCTACATGGCAGCCACTGACTTCCCAAGGAGTTGCCCCACGCTTTGAGTGCCTATGAGAAAAGCACATTACAAATGTTTGTCATTGCTAAAAATCACATGATTACCTTTAGCGTTGAGCAAAGCGAGCTTCGGATTCTTCATCTGGTCGCTTTGTTCAAAACTTTGGAATAATACTGTACGGAGATCCGTCTCTGTACAGTATTAGAATGTATAAGCTCCGATGAGCCGAAGTTAGTTATTCACAAAGTCGCGCGTAACTTCATTGAATAACTTTGGTAGTTGATTTTTTAAGTGGAAAACCATTTTAAAACTTGAAACTGATCTCAGCTTCGATTCCGACTAGTACTTCGGAACTGAAGCAGAGTTTGGTTTTAAGTTTGAAAGTGTTTTTTCACCTTAAAAATCAACTACCGAAGTTATTCAATGAACTCACTCGTGACTTTGTGAATAACTAACTTCAGCTCATTGGAGTCCATACATTCTAATACTGTACGGAGATGAATCTCCATACAGTATTATTCCGAGGCTTTGAACGAAGTGACTTCGGATTAAGCATCCGAAGCTTGCTTCGCTCAATACTAATAACCTTATTCTGTGGGACAGCATGATTACATTGCTATTAACTTTGTCAATTTTTTTGTCATAGTTACATACTGTAGTTGTTAAGGTTAGAAAAATACAAAAGTCCATCAAGTCCAACCGGTAATCCTGCTATATTGACCCAGGAGAAGGCAAAAAAAAAAAAAAAACTATGAGAAAAAAAAACCTTCCCCACTCCAGATGTGGCAAATCCCTGGATCAATGTCCATCTTCCTTTTAACCTGTTCTGGACACATGACGTACCGGTACGTCATGTGTAGCTCCGATCACCGCCTCGCGGCGGGCGGTGATCGGAACTGGGTGCCTGCTCAAATCATTGAGCAGGCTCCCTGGGAATATGCGCCGGGGGGTCCTGTGACCCCCCACGTGTCGGCGATCGCAGCAAACCGCAGGTCAATTCAGACCTGCGGTTTGCTGTGCTTCCGGGTTATTCGGGTCTCTGAGGACCCGATAACCCGGAACAGGATGGTAATCGGTGGTGTGATAATACACCACCAATCACTTTCCTGTGATCCTGAGAGGCTATGGTGACATCGCCTCTCAGGATCAGCTCTGATTGGTTGCAGGGGCCATTTAAATTACTGCACGGATCATCAGAGCCAGCACCCCAGCACCCCCATCTGTGCCCAGCAAGGTACAAACCGGATTCCAAAAAAGTTGGGACACTAAACAAATTGTGAATAAAAACTGAAAGCAATGATGTGGAGATGGCAAATGTCAATATTTTATTTGTAATAGAACGTAGATGACAGATCAAACGTTTAATCCGAGTAAATGTATCATTTTAAAGGAAAAATAAGTTGATTCCAATTTTCACGGTGTCAACAAATCCCAAAAAAGTTGGGACAAGTAGCAATAAGAGGCTGGAAAAAGTAAATTTGAGCGAAAAATACGTTGATTCCAATTTTCACGGTGTCAACAAATCCCCAAAAAGTTGGGACAAGTAGCAATAAGAGGCTGGAAAAAGTAAATTTGAGCCTAACGAATAGCTGGAAGACCAATTAACACTAATTAGGTCAATTGGCAACATGATTGGGTATAAAAAGAGCTTCTCAGAGTGGCAGTGTCTCTCAGAAGCCAAGATGGGTAGAGGATCACCATTTCCCACAATGTTGCGCAGAAAGATAGTGGAGCAATATCAGAAATGTGTTACCCAGCGAAAAATTGCAAAGACTTTGCATCTATCATCATCAACTGTGCATAACATCATCCGAAGATTCAGAGAATCTGGAACAATCTCTGTGCTTAAGGGTCAAGGCCGTAAAACCATACTGGATGCCAGTGATCTCCGGGCCCTTAAACAACACTGCACCACAAACAGCAATGCTACTGTAAAGGAAATCACAGAATGGGCTCAGGAATACTTCCAGAAACCATTGTCAGTGAACACAATCCACCGTGCCATCCGCCGTTGCCAGTTGAAACTCTACAGTGCAAAGAAGAAGCCATTTCTAAGCAAGATCCACAAGCTCAGGCATTTTCACTGGGCCAGGGATCATTTAAAATGGAGTGTGGCAAAATGGAAGACTGTTCTGTGGTCAGACGAGTCACGATTCGAAGTTCTTTTTGGAAATCTGGGACGCCATGTCATCCGGACCAAAGAGGACAAGGACAACCCAAGTTGTTATCAACGCTCAGTTCAGAAGCCTGCATCTCTGATGGTATGGGGGTGCATGAGTGCATGTGGCATGGGCAGCTTGCATGTCTGGAAAGGCACCATCAATGCAGAAAAATATATTCAGGTTCTAGAACAACATATGCTCCCATCCAGACGTCATCTCTTTCAGGGAAGACCCTGCATTTTTCAACAAGATAATGCCAGACCTCATTCTGCATCAATCACAACATCATGGCTGCGTAGGAGAAGGATCCGGGTACTGAAATGGCCAGTCTGCAGTCCAGATCTTTCACCTATAGAGAACATTTGGCGCACCATAAAGAGGAAGGTGCAACAAAGAAGGCCCAAGACGATTGAACAGTTAGAGGCCTGTATTAGACAAGAATGGGAGAGCATTCCTATTTCTAAACTTGAGAAACTGGTCTCCTCGGTCCCCAGACGTCTGTTGAGTGTTGTAAGAAGAAGGGGAGATGCCACACAGTGGTGAAAATGGCCTTGTCCCAACTTTTTTGGGATTTGTTGACACCATGAAATTCTGATTCAACATATTTTTCCCTTAAAATGGTACATTTTCTCAGTTTAAACTTTTGATTTATGTTCTATTCTGAATAAAATATTAGAAGTTGGCACCTCCACATCATTGCATTCAGTTTTTATTCACGATTTGTATAGTGTCCCAACTTTTTTGGAATCCGGTTTGTAAAAGGAGTGTGCTTCTTCTTAGGGCTAACATCAACCTGTAAGGCTGAGGTCATGCTTGATTTATTTGGTCAGTTTTGGCCCCATGACTGTCCAAATAAGTGAAGTGTGCAGTGATTCTAAGTGCAACGCCAGTCATCTGCATGTCATATGGACTCACAGTATTATTTCACTACCACAGCAGACTCCCTATGTGTGTTACTGCAAGGCACAGTGTTCTACACCACTATAAAGGCTTTCTGTAGCCAGGAAATCGACATTTTTTTAACACAATCAGGCTTAAATTTATTCGGATTGAACCAATTTTTTTTTTAATTCGGCAAACCGGCGAATCAAATGTTTGAAAAATTTGCTCATCTCTAATTCTAAGGCTACTTTCACACTGGCGTTTCTGGGTCCGCTTGTGAGATCCGTTTCAGTTCAGCCCCAATGCATTCTGAATGGATAAGGATCCATTAAGAATGCTTCAGTTTGGCTCCGTTGTGCTTCCATTCCGCTCTGGAGGAGGACACCAAAATGCTGCTTACTTGGATAGATAGTGCTGTTAATAAATTTGTGTTAAGTTCTTTCTATTATGAATACTGAGGGTATCATTTTGCACCATTCTGTTTTAATCACCCTGTATTATGGTTTGTAGGGTTGAGCGAATTGAAGTATCCAAAGTAGACTAAGATACAAATTTCTGGGAAAATTTGATTTGCAGCGAAGTCGAATTTCCTCGTGCTTCGTGGTAACAAATACATTTTCCCTGAAATGGCGTTAAGAGAAAAAAACATATATGTACCTCATCCATTTGAGCGTGAAGAGGCCACTGCGGATATCTTGATTGAAGATCCCATGTAAAATCTAGTGCTCGGTGACGTATGATGTCAACACGCCGACCGGCGTGATAACGTTCTCACATACCGTGCAAGATTTTTCACGGAATCTCAAATCAAGATGGCTGCTGTGGCCTCTTCACATTCAAGTGGATAAGGCCCTAGATGCCGCGATCAGCGATGAATGCTGAGGGGTTCAATGACCGGCAGCGGTGAAGTCGCTGTTCTCAGTCCTTGTGCCCACTAATTACAAAGAAATGTGTTTCAGGACAAAGTAATTTATCATGAAGTGAATTTCTTTGTGAGATTCGGAGAAGCAACCGAATTGAATTTTAGTAAACTTCGCTCAACACTAACAGTTTAAGAATTTTTTGTTGTTTTTATAGCATGTGTATATTTTGCAGCACTGTTCATCAGTCCTCCTAATCCCTAAATAGGTTCACAATCACATTGAGATAATAAATCTATTAGCATGGCTTATGAAGTGTGGGCGCAAATGTCATTGTTCTGCTAATCAGAGCAGCGGTGAAGAAAGGAAATTGTCAGGGCTGGGATAAGTGTCCGGCCCTGTCAATCTTGCAGCAGGTAGGCACTTCATCTGCGGTGGAGAAAGCCCCCCCACTGGGGAGAAAGACCTGCTGATGAGACTAATCGATTCATTTTGCTCATCTGTATTTGATAGCTAAAGTTGGAGATTTATTTAGTGTCGGCAAAATTTATTTTTAATTATTGAAAATTGTGGGCAAGTGTACAATATATCTATAATTATCACTTTTTTGTGGTCCGTGAATAGGCTGCTGAATTTAATTGTATGAGGAAAATGATTAAACTTTAAATGCTAAATGTTTCCATAGAAAACTAGCGTTTCCAGCCAGCTGTTTTTGACAGAATATTGACGTATAATGATTAACATCCTGTGACAAATAGGAGAGAAGCAGCCGTTCTAGAATAAATGTGTGCATACTTTGCAATGCCATTAATTAAGTGTCTCGGCAAAAAAACTGAGCAACAGAGAGCATTAATCTAATTAGCTGTTTGTACCATGTTTGTTCGCTGAGCAGCACAAAGTCCCTACTAAGCAGATATTGTAGATGACTTATTGTCTGTGTTAGGAGCTGTGCAGCCAACTAATCCTGCGCTAGGGGGATGTCATTTCACCGAGGTGGTCTTTTCAAGTGTACTTCTACTCAACTATTCTGGTTACATTTCCAGTGCTTTTATGTTCGGCCTTCATTCTTCGCCCACTCCCTGCTATTCCAACAAAGCTATGGTTAAACTTTTCCCTGATTCCGCATTCTGCTGCATTGATGTGCTAAAGGGGTCGTCCAACGAAAAGGATTCTACATTTTTCAAACTGGCACCTGGATCTAAATACTTTTCTAATTGCCTATAATTCTGTATATTCTCAGTATAGCACAATCTGCTTTTTTTCTTTCACTTTCTCTCTATTCACCTCTCTGAGGTAGATGCACATACTCAGTTCCCGCCATGAGCTGTAACTATTTTTAAAAGCTGTGACAGTTGCAGGAAAAGAGCTACAGCAGAAAGGACACATCCCCTGAGAAAGGACACATCCCTGAGCTGAATACCTAGAATACATTTACAGCAGTTGGAGTAGTGAAAATGAATGGTGGTGGGGGTGGTAAGCTTTGGAATTATGTAAGGTACAGGGCTGGTTCTAGCTTTATTAAAAAAAAGAGCTTGTCATCATGTACAATGTGATGTCTGATTTTCAATTCTTTTATTTTTATTTTTTTATTGCATTAATCATGGGAGAAGCCCTTTAATCAAGACCTTGAACAGTACCTAGTCAGTTCCCTCAATCAGAACCTGAGGAGCTTTACACATTTCACAAGTGTATTCATGGATGATGACCCATGCTCTGTTGGATTTTTTTATCAAGTTGCCATTTTCCAAGTTTGTTTCCTGGCATTTGTGGTGTAACTGGTGATCTGTGATAGTATCCTACCTTGTCTTTGGGTTACTATGTTTGTTTTGTTTCTGGACTGCTGCAATTGCTCCAGTTTGGTCTGAAGTTTTTTCTACTCTCCCCACCTGTATGAACTGTCTCCTAAAATTCCAGTGTTCAAGACTAATGATGAGCGTACCTGGACAGCCATGTTCGGGACCATACCAGTCTGTGTCTGCGTTTGTTGGTCGTAGTTTAAATAAAGCTTGTTAAAAGGCTGCAGCGATTGAGCTGTGGGTACTTGGAAGCCATCACAGTCATGCCTAGTATTTGCATGTCTGTGATTGGCCGGCGCCCAATATGACCATGCGTGCATAAATGACGGATCACATGGTGCGCTGCCATTCTGCTCTGACTAGTGTAGGGACAGGACGATGCTGCAGGCGAGGAGAGTGTTAGGCATTTATTAATTTTAAAAAGTGTGCTTGTGACCTGTAGGCATTATTGATCGGTGCAATACAGCTCCTTTGCACCAGTGACGCAGAAATGCCATACTTAATAGCACTGTTCAGTCTGAGGGTGACCTGTTGGCATTTTTGTTCAGTGCAATCCTACTGTGAAATATAATAGTTAATGAGTCTGTTAATTGTGTGGGTGAGGCATACCTATTGTTTGTGGTGGAAAAAAACTTTACTTGCCACCATCACAGAGAAATATAATAGTTAATCAACCTGTTAATTGGATCAATGAGAATGGGAAATATAACAGTTAATCAGGGAGGCGAGACATACCAAATTTTTTTTTGTGCTAAACATCTCTTTTGCATCCGTGACACAGATATACAATTGTTTGTCTGTCAGCCAATTTTGAGGGTGACCATAACAAAATGAGGAGAGCATCAACATGGGAGGTGGCCGTAGTTGTGGGGCGGCTGGTGTTGGTGCTGGTGGAACTCCTGCTGCAGGGAAAGGACATTGTCGATCTGTGTCAGCTATGTGCCAAAATGAAACACCTTCCTCTGGTGCACGCAGGCGACAGGACTTTCTGCGTCATTTTGTAGGCCTGAATACCGCTCTATGAATGGTGAGGCCAGAACAAATAGATGCGGTAGTAGATTGGATGGCTGAGAGTGCCTCCAGTTCCCTCACATTGTCTTCCACCCGGTCCACTGCTGAAAGCGCAGAGTTGGAACTGACGACCCATGGGCATCCGTCTTCCACCTCAACCCCTTGCACATCAGCCAATCAGTCTGGGCCTCAGGTCATGCAGCAGTCACTTATGCCGGAGGCCTAAATGTTCTAAACCTGAGCACCACCTGCAAGATCTGGTATCTAACCGCAAAGCACGAGCTGCAGTGGAGTAGACACTTCAAGAACCATGAAAGATCAGAGGCTCCTCCTGCTCCCTCTTTTGCTGCAGTCTCAGCCTCTTTCTCCCCCTCTGGAGCGACAGGGGCACCTGCCACCTCTCAAACAGAGGATGTGGCAGCAACAACACCACCTCCACCACCGTCACCATCACCAAGCATCTCCACACTGTCCCATGGAAGCGTTAAGCTGTCCATCCCCCAAACCCTGGAGAAGGAGGAAGTACTCCCCTAGCCACCCGCGAGCACAGGCCCTGAATGCCAGCATTTCAAAATAGTTGGCCTTTGAAATGCTGCCATTCCGTCTGGTGGAGACGAAGAGTTTTAAAAATGTCATGACAGCAGCTGTCCCACGGTACGTGCTTCCCAGCCCATCAGGTGTGCACTGCACAACGCCATCAGTGGCAAGGTCCACATAACCACTGACACGTGGAAGAGTAAGTACGGGCAGGGACGTTATACAGTATCTCCCTAAGGGCTCATGCACACAAACGTATTTTCTTTCTGCTTCCGTTCAATTTTTTTTGCGTGTGCATTCCGTTTCCGTATTTCCATTCCGTAAAAAAGTAGTGCATGTCCAAATCACGGTCTGAGGCCCCATTCAAGTCAGTGGGTCCGCAAAAAATAAGGAACACACACCACATCCGTATTTCATCTGTATTTTGCGGATCCATACTGTAGAAATGCTATGCCCAGCCCATATTGCTCATGTGTTTGGTGATTATTTAGTTACTGTTTCCGTTTCCGATCTGCAAAAAACTGATCACATACGGAAACCATACAGATATGTTTTTTGGAATAATGGAACAGAAGAGGACTTAAATCAGAGAAAAAAAAATTCAGATACGGAACATCGGATCCGTGAAAAATGGACCGCAAAACAACAACGGTCGTGTGCATGAGCCCCAACTGTGGACTGGGTAGATGTAGTGGCGGCTGGGCCTGAGGCGGACAGCGGTTTGGCTCATGTCCTACTGCCACTGAGGATTGCTGGATGTTTCACGGTGCCTCCTGTTGCCTCCTCCTCCTAGTCCGCTTCCTCCTCCGATTCCTCTTCTACTGCCTCCTCATCACGTCAGCACAACACCTGCACCACTAACTTCAGCACAGCCAGGAGGAAATGACAGCAGGCTGTTCTGAAACTCGTATGTTTTTGGGAAAGACCCCACACCATGCAGTCCCGCCCTGGTGGTGTGTGACAATGGGAGAAATCTCGTAGCAGCTCTGGACCTACCCGGTTTGAAACACATCCTTTGTCTGCTGCATGTGCTGAACTTGGTAGTGCAGATGTTCCTACAAAATTACTAGGGATGTCCCTATACCGATACCAGTATCGTATCGGGGCCGATACCGGACATTTGCACGAGATATTGCAGCCTTCTCATTGGCCCACAAGCAAGAAGCAGTGAGGCATCATGGGTACTGATGAAAAAAATTAAGATATAGCACTATATTCTAGATATTTGCGAATTCTCGAAGTGCCAATATTTGCACTAAAAATTTGCGATTAGAATATTCGCGATCAACACTAGTAGTTTATTCTTCCACCTACAACGCCACGTCCACAGCCTCCTCAACTTCCTACTCCACTTGGACCTCCACCTCTTGTTACAAGATTGTTAATTTCTATTTTGTATTTTATGTTGTCATTTCCCTATCCACATTTGTTTGCAGGATAATTGTACTGATCTTACGCCCTTTTGCAGCCCTCTAGTCCTTTCTATGACTTTTTTACAGCCATTTTAGTGCCCCATTGACTTTAATTGAGTTCCTTGTTCGGGTCAAGTTTCACATCCCAAACCGAACTTTGAAACAAAGTTCAGCTTAACCCCTCAAACGCAGACATCCACTGGTCCGATCATCCCTATTCAAGATGATTTATTTGCCCCTCTTCATGTTAATTCCAAGACATTTGACTTTTTACACTTGCTCCTTTACTGTCTAAATATCTGCATCTGTTCCTGCAATGTCTGGACTGTCTCTTGCAGTTCCATTACCTTCTCCAGAGATTTCTAGCTTTCCTCCATAGCAATTTCTAAAACCTGTAAATTTTTTGTACCTGTTTAAGTCAGGCCAGAACTGTCTCATAATGTACCTGGACCTGCATCTTGCACCTATGCTTCCCACAGTGTGCTGATGACCCCTATACTTGAGTATTGTCCTAGTGAAGCCACAGTCGGTGGTGATGTGTTTAATCTGCTTATGTAACATCTGATGCTATTGTCTTAAACTACGGTATATTGTGCTGCATTACCATAATGAAGCATTATTGTGGGTAAGAAGTAGAATGTCCTGATTAATTTATGTAAAGGTGAATCTTAATAGCTAGATAGCAAACTCAATATCCTGTTCTAGAGAGTTATGACCCTGCTGAGATCAGAGGAAGGTGGTGGATAGTGCAGCTCCTGAGTCATATTGGAGTGGGCTCAGCTAGTAGGTGCGAGATCTGTAGTTTGAACACATCTGGCTCCTGGAGTTTCAGCATCCACACTCATCCTTTTTCTGGATCCACCATACCTTGAAGGCACTGTATAAGGCCTCATTATGTGCCAGCTGTTCCGTGCACTGAGGACCTCAATTTGCGGTCCCCAGTACACTGGCACCATCCGTGTGGTTGCCGCAGATGGATCAATGGGTCCATGATCCGTCCGTACCGCAAAAAAAATAGTACAAGCTCTATGTTTTTGTGGTGTGGAGGCACGGAGAGAAACCCCACGGAAGCACTCTGTAGTGTTTCCAAAGAGTTCCATGCCTGTCTTCAGCACAGCTCATTACAGATTGCGGATCTATTGAAGTGAATGGATCCGCATCTGTTATATGGTGTGCACACGGCTTGTGCCTGTATATTGCAGATTTAAATTATTTTTATTTTTTTTTATCAACAATTTTTATTGATTTTTTGTTTTTAATACAAACGAAAAGAATAAAGGAAGAGAAAAGAAAAAAGAATAAATCACTTACAAGAAGCAATTGTCATATCCTGACACAGCAGGGGTTGGTACAAGTGCAAACAGTGTAATAGTTATACAGAGAGGGTGAGCAAAATTCTGATTTAAGGGAATAATAGTATAACCGCAAATCAGTAGACTATTAGCAATTCAGCTGGTATGAAGTCCAATGTATCAAAAGGTAATAGCTCCCTGTTATTCAAGGAGGGGCTAGTTATGAGAAGTTTCGGTGTCTCCTCCAAGCCGACCAAGTCAAGAGGAATTTCTTCCTGGTACCCAACTCCCAATTAGAAAGCTCCTCAAGGCGGTAAATTTGATCAACCTTGTTTGTCCACTGTTCAGTGGAGGGGATTTCGTCAGATCGCCATTTTGTGGGAATAAGGAGACGGGCCGCTGACAAAAGGTGTAAAAGTAGTCCATGACTTTTATCGTATTTGGATATATTTAGAGATAGAAGGGCTATTTCCGGTGAGCATGGGGCAGAAGAACCGCTTATAGAGTTACTAATGCGGATTATCTGTTTCCACCAACTCAATAGAGGAGGGCAGTTCCACCAAATGTGCATGAAAGTGCCTCTATCCGAGCCACATCTCCAGCACAAGTCTGGTACGCCAGGGTACATGAGAGCCACTTTATCGGGTGTTCTGTACCATCTGGACAGAATTTTGTAACCATTCTCCTGTACCCTGACGCACCTTGAGGACCTATGAGGGGTAATCAGCAGTGAATCAACCTCCATGTCAGAAAATTGTTTGCCTAAATCTTTTTCCCATAATCCTATGTATGAGGGTTTAACTCTCGTGTGGGGCTGGATGAGCTTTTTATATATGAAGGAGATTAGTTTGGGGGGATAGGTGGTAGAGGAAATCAGATTCTCAAACCATCCAGAGGTATGTGACATGGGGGTGGATTTGGAGTAACTGAGCAGCTCATCTTTAAGATATTTGAGAGCAAGAAAATTTGCGGGCAGTATACCACTTGTGGAGGCAAGAGTAGATTCAGGGGGAACACAGCCATCACCATCTAGTAGCTCCAATAAAGGAGTAGATGAAGATCTAATCAGGGAGGGGATGGAGGATTTTACTTCCTTAGGGGCGAGTGAATATAAATCCTTGATTTGAAGGAGGTGAGACAAAGGAAGTTGGTCAACATAGTTGGAGGAAAACCACTTCCATACATTGATGGTAGACCTTATTAGAGGGTTAGTCATATGGGGAAGGTGAGATATAGGCTTACCTGAGAGCAGAAGAGATCTAATAGAGGACGCAAAGTTGGAGTTTTCAATATGGAGCCATATTTTATGTGTAGGAGAACGTATCCAATCAACCACTCTACAGAGGTGTATCGCCTTCATGTATAATTCTGGATCAGGAAGGCCTATACCTCCTAGTTTTTTCGGTCTTATGAGGGAGGAAAGTGAAATTCTGGGCTTTTTCTTATCCCATAAGAACTGTCGTATAAGGGCATTTAATTTAATGAAAAAAGAACGGGGGATAATGATAGGGAGAACCTGGAGGAGGTAAGTCAGTCTTGGGATGACCAATGACATTACAATGTTTTTCCTTCCAAACCAGGAAAGGAAGTGTTTTTCTAGTGAGTCCAATTGAGCGACCATAGACTTTAAAAGGGGGGTATAGTTCAAATGGAAAAGGTCTGGCAAGTGGGCATTAATCTTAATTCCTAAGTATGTTATGAATTGGGTCGTCCAATTAAATGGGGAATTAGTTTGGAGTTTTTTAACGGACGCAGGGGATAAACCAATATGTAGAATCTGAGACTTTTGGGGGTTGACCTTAAAGTTGGAGAATGAACTAAAAACATCTAGCGTATGGAGTATTTTATTCATGGAGGTACTAGGGTTAGTGGTTAGGATCAAAAGATCATCCGCAAAAGCGGCTAGTTTATGTTCATGTGAACCAATCTTTAACCCTTTAATGGAATCTTCTTGCCTAAGTGCTTGCATGAGAGTTTCCATAACTAATACGAAAATAAGGGGGGAGAGAGGACAGCCTTGGCGTGTGCCATTTTTAATCTGGAAGTTATTCGAAATATGGTTATTCACTAGGACCGACGCGGAAGCATTTGAGTACATTACAAAGATAGCTTGAATATAAGTTTCAGGAAATCCAAATTTCTGCAAGGTAAGCTTTATATATGACCAGTCAATGCAATCGAATGCCTTTTCCGCGTCGGTACCTAGGATAACCAAAGGAACTTTTTTATTGGAGGCGTAAAATAGGGCGTTCAGAATCTTAGTAGTGTTGTCTTTCCCTTCTCTTCCCCTGACAAACCCTACTTGGTCAGGGTGTATCAATACAGGAAGGATATGTTGTATTCTGGTTGCTAACATTTTAGCTAATAATTTTAAATCTGTGTTTAGAAGGGATATTGGGCGATAATTAGCACAGTTAGTAAGATCTTTTCCCTCCTTAGGGATGATCGAGATCACAGCTCTCGTCATGTCTGTGGAGAGGGGAAAGTTTAGAAGAGTTTGGTTACAGACCTGGAGGAGGAAGGGGGCTAAAGTATTATGGAAAACGGAGTAGTAAACAGTCGGGAGACCATCAGGGCCGGGACATTTATTCTTTGGGGAGGACTTTAGGGCCCTGAGAAGCTCTGTGAGTTCAAAAGGCTTTGAAAGGTCTTCCTTCTGGGACAAGGTCAAAGAAGGTAATTTGAGAGTATCCAGGAAAGAGTTGGGGTGGCAAAGTGTTCCAGAGGCTGAAATACTATCAGAAGGGGGGGGCAAATTATAAAGGTCTTTGTAAAAAAGGCGAAATTGTTCCGCAATAGATTCAGGAGAAAAAAGTTGTTGTCCTTGGAGGGATTTGATAGAGGTTATATATCTAGCATTTTTTCTTCTTTTAATTCGGGTTCATGAGGAATCTTGAGGCTTTATTGCCGTGGGCATAGAATTTTTGTTGGGAAGAAAGGTAATATTTAGCTGATTTTTTATTTAAGATATTTTTCAGCTCAGATCTATTAGCCAATAGTTCGGTGAGATGTTGAGGGTCCAGCGACCGTTTATGCAGGTTCTCTAAGCTATGAATGCGATCTAATAGGGATGAGAAATGTTTGTCAGCTAACTTTTGTAGGTGAGAGCACTTGCTTATGAAGTGTCCGCGTATATAAGCTTTGTGGGCGTCCCATAATGTCTGCGCGGAAATTTCAGGGGAGTCATTGGACTTAAAGTATTGCTCTAAAAGGGAGGTGAAAAAGGAAACGTGGCTAGTGTCGCTCAATATGGACTCATTTAGTCTCCAACCGGAGGACTTACCATATCCAGGTTGAGGGTGGAAGGAGCAGAAAATTGGAGAGTGGTCTGAAACGGTAATGTTTCCAATCTGGGGGTCAGAGGATTGGTGTAAGAAGTCTTTAGGCACGAAGATGTAATCGATTCTGCTGTATGAATGAGAAGGAGCCAAATAAAAGGTGTAATCAATACCAGTCGGATTCATACATCTCCATATGTCAACTAATCCCAAGTCATGTAGTTTACTTTTGACTTTTTTAGTAGTTTACCCGAAATAGAAGACTTCTTGGATGAAGTGTCCGAGATCGGATGTAAGGCTAAGTTTAGGTCCCCAGCTAGGATAACTGTACCTTCTTTGATATTTTCAACCATAGACAGAACTTTCAAAAGCCAAGAGACTTGGTCGTAATTGGGGGCATAGACATTAACCAAAGTGAACATTTTGTGTCCAATAAGACCCTTTAAAATAACATATCTTCCCTCGGTGTCTGCAATGTGAGAGGAGTATTGAAAAGGGAAGTTCTTTTTTATACCAATGCTGACTCCCCTGGAGGCCGCCCCATCAGAACCAGAATGATACCAATCAGGAAATTTAGAGTAGGAGAGATCAGGGTAGTTTCCCTGCTTATAGTGGGTTTCCTGAAGAAAAATAATTGAGCACCTCTCCCTCCAGAGAAGGGAGAAGATCTGGGATCTTTTAGAGGGTGATCTTAATCCCTTCACATTGAAGGACGCGAGTTTAAAATCCGTCATTGTGGATTAAATGTGAAGGTATGGGCAGGGAGGATTTCGCAATTATTTTTGGCATCAGAGATGGAGAAAAAAGTGTGATTGGCGGCCCCAAGAGGAGTCAGGACCCAGCACAGCACAACACCGAGAACACCCGCACAGTGTGTCAATATTTCCTGACTGTGAAATAGCAGAAAAATAAGAAAAAATAAAAAGAAAATTACAAACGCATAACTAAAACTAAAACAAGGTCGCGTTTGGGCAACCAACATTAATGTGAATTATAATTGACACTTATCAATTAGAAGAGCGGGGGGGGGGGGGAAAGGAGGTAATAACCCCATATAGAGCGACCTGCTAAAGGACGACAGAGTATATGCTGTTGAGACCATTGGAGTGGAGCGAAAAAGGGAGGAGGGTGTGAGAAGGGAAAGAGGGAAAAGGGAAGAAGGGGGAAAAAAGGTGGGACGGGAGGGAGGAGGAGAAAATAAGTAGAGATAAAGGTGAATCAGGATGGAAAGAGGGAGGGAAGGAAGGAAGGAAGGAGGACAGAAGAGGACATGAACAAAGGCATCATAAGGTTAATGACATCAATTGTCCATCAGACATTAAGAGGTGGACCATGCAATCCTCTTAGGCGTCAGGGGACTGTTTCTTCTCTTTGCTCTCTGTTGTTTAGGAGTGCCTGCTCTTTCCCAAGGTGCCATCTTCGGTAATTCTGGAAGAGAGGTGATATCAGTAACAGAGTCCCAGCAGGCTATATCTAGAGAAGGGACGTCTGAGGATGAGAGGAATTCTTGTAGGTCTGCATAGGTCGAGATTCTGATATAATTCCCAGAGTAGCTGAACGATAGTCCAAATGGAAAGGTCCATCTGTAGAGGATACGCTTCTCTCGCAGAAAATCAGTGAGGGGTTTAAGGATTTTTCTCTTTTGGAGCGTAACAGGAGCCAAATCCTGAAATATTGAGATGGGTACGTTGCTATAGGTGACGGATTTCGTCTGTCTTGCGGCCGCGAGAATTCGTTCTTTATCGGCGAAGTTTAGGAAGCGACAAATTATGTCTCTTGGGGGCTCATTACCTTTCGGTTTGGGCCTAAGAGCCCTATGCGCTCTTTCAATTAAGATGTTAGGGGGATCTTCACTGCTTAGAAGTGAGGCTGCAACGGACAGGATCGCTGGTAAGATTTCTTCATTAGATACGTATTCTGGTATTCCTCTAAAACGCAGATTGTTCCTGCGTCCACGATTTTCCTGGTCTTCCAGGTTGTTATAGAGGGCATTCATGTGCGCTTGGCACAATGTGAGAGATTGGGTGATCGCTGTGCTATGTTCAATCACAGCGGCCTGTGATGTTTCTAGAGATTCTACCCTATGGCCTACATGCTGGATTTCTTGTGTGAGGCCAGATATTTCCTGCCGGAGCGGCAGTAAAGCTTCAGCCAGAGCTTGCTTTATAAATTTCCTGGATACTGGTAGTGCCCGAGGGGATCCGATGTCCCCTGCTTCACTCTCCACCTCCGACTGTCCCTCCTCGCCGCCATCAGAGGTGCGTTCACTCGGCGGCGCCATCTTGGGTTCTTTAATCCCTGGAGCAGCCGCTTGCTTTTTAAGGTATTTAGCCATACCTGAGTTGGGATTCGGAGCTTTAGGAATGGCACCTGGGTCGAGGGGTCTCTGTCCTCCGATCTTAACCATGTTAGGAGGTCTCAGTAGCTTGCGATATCTTCGTTCTCAGCAGGTCTAAGCACGGAGCTCAGCCAGAAGCGACCATTCGGCTCAGGCACAAGCTCCGCCCCCCCAGATTTTAAATTTTTAACGGTCACTTGGACCAAGCGTATTTTTGCAACTCCTTCGACTAGTAATTTTAAAACTCAATTTTATTATAATCCTTTTAAAACCAACATATTACTTGGGAACATGTTAAAACACAGGGTGTTGTATTTTAGGCAGGAGTAAGTCAGGGAGCCCACTATAAGTTTCTGGTATAGGAGATCCTATATCACTAGATGATTAAAATCATTATGAAAGTCTAGGTACATGAGATACAAGATGTGCACATGAAAACTGGCCACTGACCCTGAAATTGTTACTCCTGATGAAATTGTTACTCCTGAAGGTTTTAACATGTTCCCAAGTAATATGTTGGTTTTAAAAGGATTATAATAAAATAGAGTTTTAAAATTACTAGTCGGAGGAGTTGCAAAAATACGCTTGGTCCAAGTGACCGTTAAAAATTAAAAATTATGGTAAATAGTTGCGTAGCAACTCCTCTGAGGGATTTCTTTGTTTGTTATTTTTGATTGTATATTGCAGACACACTGTTCGAAGGCTTGATTGAATTGGAATGAGGCCATACTGTGAAAAGGGGACAGGATTGTATGTAAATAGCATTACCCAAAGTTTAAGAATCAATATTTACTGGGGAGCCCAAAGGAGATAGCCTTGGTAGCACTAGAAGAGGGCAGATACCTACTACTCGCAGCACATGCCACTTATATTTAGATAAACTGTATTTGAGAGATTGTAAACTGCCATTCTATCTTTTGAACCTATATTCTGAACATAACTCTTGAAGGGGTTGGCTGAGTTATTTTTTTGGTACTTTGTATGTTTCTAACTAATCAAATGTAAGGGGTTTACAATGCAGTTACTTCATCTGCAGTGGCTCCTTTCTCAGATTTCACTGACCTGTGATGTCAGCTTCTCTCCCTGCTCTGATGATATCTCCTATAGAAGCCTGAGGGAGCAGATTGGTGCCTGTGCATGAGACGTCACTGTGCTGGCCACGCCCCCTGCACTGCCGTCTGCTGCTATGTGCCCTGTGTCTCCCTTCCACTATATTCTTCAGGAAAGGTTAACCCCTACTGTTGCACAGACTCAGGGCTGGAGACTTTGCTGAGCAGCTGTAGGCAGTGAAGAGACCCAGTGCTGACAAACTGGAAGAGTTCTGCAGAGCATTGCAGAAGAACAGGTAAGGGGAAGATCCTGTGTGTATCAGCAGTGTCAATGTACAGCTGAGACTTATAGTCCTACACATACAACATGCTGCTGAGTATCCCAGCAGTCAGAAATTTCACTTAGGGCAGAACTTTTATTCACTCCCTTTGCAGAGCAGGGGGAGGTGCATAAATATTCATGAGGAAAACCTCAGAGATTGTTGTTACTGCAAGTAAACAAAGGGGCAGGAAAATGAGAAAATATTTTTTTTTTGCCCAAAACTTGCCTAGCTTGTGTAAATATTGCTGACCATTAGATTTAAAGTGCTATATATTGTTTTACATAACTCGGACAACCCCTTTAACCTCCTCCGGACACAGGGCGTACCGGTACACCCTGATGTCCCGGTACTTAAGGACAGAGGGCGTACCGGTACATCCTGTGTATTTCCGATCACCGCCGCACGGCGGACGGTGATCTGAACAAGGTGACTGCTCAAATCATTGAGCAGGCACCTTGAGTCAATGCGCAGGGGGGGGGTCCCGTCAATTCAGACCTGCGGTTTGCGGCTTTTACCTGGTGCGGCAGCGCGCGGGGGGCTGCTATCGGGTCCCCATGCGGCTGTAGGCATCGTGTAGGCTTCCCGAGGCATCGGTGCTGCCTTCCTGTGTGACGAGCCTGTGAGATCCAGCCCCTTGGATCTCACAGGCCGGAAGCTGTATGAGAAATACTCACTGTATTACTCATACAGCCAATGCATTCCAATACAGAAGTATTGGAATGCATTGTAAAGGATTAGACCCCCAAAAGTCCCAAAGTGGGACAAAATATAAAGTGAAAAAAAAAGTTGAAAAAATAAAGTTTTCCCCCCCAAAAATTTAAAGTTTCAAGTAAAAATAAACAAAAACGTCATTTTCCCCAAATTAAGTAAAAAAAAATTGGTAAAAAAATAGGGGGGGGGGGGGAGTAGACATATTAGGCATCGCCGCGTCCGTATCAACCGGCTCTATAAAAATATCACATGATCTAACCCCTCAGGTGAACTACAAACTGTGATAAATAAACCATTTTTTGTCACCTTACATCACAAAAAGTGTAATAGCAAGCTATCAAAAAGTCACACGCACCCCAAAATAGTGCCAATCAAACCGTCATCTCATCCCGCAAAAATCATACCCTACCCAAGATAATCGCCCAAAAACTGAAAAAACTATGGCTCTCAGACTATGGAAACGCTAAAACATGATTTTTTTTTGTTTCAAAAATGAAATCATTGTGTAAAACTTGCATAAATAAAAAAAATCATACATATTAGGTATCAGTGAAGAAGAGTTGTCCAGCCTTACTTTGAGAAGTTCCAATTGCACTTTATTCAATATCAAAATTTAAAAAGCATCCAGGTACAGGTATCATATTAGGTATCTATACCTATCATATTAGGTATCGTCGCGCCCGTAATAACTTGCTCTATAAAAACATTACAGGACCTAACCCCTCAGGTGAATACCTTAAAAAAAAAAAGACATTTTTTGTCACCTTACATGACAAAAAGTGTAATAGCAAGGGATCAAAAAGTCATACGCACCCTAAAATAGTGCCAATCAAACCATCATCTCATACCGCCAAAAATAATACCCAACTTAAGATAATCGCCCAAAAACTGAAAAAAACTATGGCTCTCAGACTATGGAAACACTAAAACATGATTTTTTTTTGGTTTAAAAAATGAAATCATTGTGTAAAACTTACATAAATAAAAAAATGTATACATATTAGGTATCGCCACGTCCGTGACAACCTGGTCTATAAAAATACCACATGATCTAACCTGTCAGATGAATGTCATAAATAACAAAAAATAAAAACGGTGCCAAAACAGCTATTTCTTGTTACCTTGCCTCACAAAAAGTGCAATATAGAGCAACCAAAAATCATATGTACCCTAAAATAGTACCAACAAAACTGCCACCCTATCCCGTAGTTTCTAAAATGGGGTAACTTTTTTGGAGTTTATAATCTAGGGGTGCATCAGGGGGCTTCAAATGGGACATGGTGTCAAAAAAACAGTCCAGCAAAATTTGCCTTCCAAAAACCGTATGTCATTCCTTTCCTTCTGTGCCCTGCCGTGTGCCCGTACAGCAGTTTAAGACCACATATGGGGTGTTTCTGTAAACTACATAATCAGAGCCATAAATATTGAGTTTGGTTTGGCTGTTAACCCTTGCTTTGTAACTGGAAAAAAATTATTAAAATGGAAAATCTGCCAAAAAATAACATTTTGAAATTATATCTCTATTTTCCATTAATTCTTGTGGAACACCTAAAGGGTTAACAAAGTTTGTAAAATCAGTTTTTAATACCTTGAGGGGTCTAGTTTCTAGAATGGGGTCATTTTTGGGTGGTTTCTATTATGTAAGCCTCACAAAGTGACTTCAGATCTGAAGTGATCCTTGAAAAGTGGGTTTTTTGAAAATTTCTGAAAAATTTCAAGATTTGCTTCTAAACTTCTAAGCCTTGTAACATCCCCAAAAAATAAAATATTGTTCCCAAAATGATCCAAACGTGAAGTAGACATATGGGGAATATAAAGTAATAACTATTTTTGTAGGTATTACTATGTATTATAGAAGTATAGAAATTGAAACTTGGAAATTTACTAATGTTTCCAAATTTTTAGGAAATTTGGTATTTTTTTATAAATAAAAATGAATTAATTTGACTCCATTTTACCAGTGTAATGAAGTACAGTATGTGACAAAAACTCTCTCAGAATGGCCTGGATAAGTCAAAGCATTTTAAAGTTATCGCCACATAAAGTGACACTGGTCAGATTTGCAATAAATGGCCTGGTCCTTAAGATGAAAATGAGCCCGGTCCTTAAGGAGTTAAGTAACATTTTAAGCTGTGCTTGGTTCACCATTATCACATCGAACTGCCTTCATTGTGCATCAACACCTCCATACAATATCAACCCCTACATTTAGGGGCACAACCCGGGGAACAACTACCACCTTTATCTCCAGCAGAACTTTCCATTGTCATTACATCAGTCAAGGGCCTGTGAGAAACATAGGTGACCCTTAAACACCATGGCCATCACATTGCAACCACCAACTTGGGGCCTAGCCACTGTCACTGCTCCAGTCTCTATCGTGAAACACTGGGTTGCTGCACTTGTAGGATAGATGCCTGTTCTGGAGAGTGCACTCCAGGGAAGGGGAATTCTCCTGCCAACGCATCTGCTGCTTTCATGTTCCACTGGCATCATTGCTTTCAAAATGTCTCACAAGCCCAAGAAGGTTTTCTGTCCTCTTCATGTTCTTGGCATCAGCCTCTCATCCTGTCCAGTCATCCAACCCTGTGATAAATAGGTTTGTTAATTTTCCATTTCAAGGACCCTCTAACCTTGAGACTAGTCTGTCATGTCTAGTTTTGTTTTTTCCCTACAGCCACATCTGGTAATGACCTCTGGTGCCACCAATGCCTATGCTTCTATGAGCAACTAGTGTTAAGAGCGAATATTCTAATTGCAAATTTTGATTGCAAATATCAACACTTTGAGAACTCTCGAAAATCTAGAATATAGTGCTATACATTCGTAATCGCGAATATTCTAGTTTTATTTTACATCAGTACTACCTCTTCTTGCTTGTGGGCCAATGGGAAGGCTGCAATATCTTTGTCAGAGCTTAGCAACATCCCTAGCAACCAATAGGAAAGTTGCCTACCCTTTACTATATAAGAACCTCCCCAGCAGCCATTTTCTGCTGTTTTTTGCCGTTCTGAGAGAGACCAGTATCATTGCTGTGCTCTGTGCTTTGCATGCTCATCTGGATCCTTCAAAGAAAAGGGGATTACTCAGCACATTCCAATGCACAGGTGCACGCTGCCATGGCAAAAAATTGGGATGTGCTGACTAACCCCCTTTTCTTTGCAGATTTACAGTGCTGGAGATGTGGCACTCCAGCGAGTTGTGCACTCCTGATTAGCCTGTCTGCCCCATAGGCTGACTTTAATTAGTCTCAGTATAAAGCTGTGGCCTGCTCTCACTACATTCATTGGAAGCTGCCTGGCACAAGGAAAGGTATGGAGTGGGCTCGGCATGCATGTTGGTACCTGCATCCCTTGTAAGTAATGGAGGCCATTATGGCACCAAAAATGGTAAAAGGCACAGTGGACCCAGCATGCATGTGGATCCAACACTTCCTGAACTTTATGACGGCCATTATGGCGCATAACAGGTAGTATTTAATGTTAGGATCCATCTTACAGAGTTCGCCTTGACGTTTGGCAGACGGGCTCAGATGGTTTTGTACAAAATGCATTTGCCAAGCATCTCACTTTATAAATAAGTGTATCATTAGCGCTATAATATTTTTTGTGACTATGGCATTATAGTACTTTATCTGGTATGCAGGGTCATGTTGCATTGTCTTATTTTCTTTTTTTCTCTTCCTCTGGATCCTTATTTAATTACATTAGTTAGTTAGCTCCTATATATAATACAGATAGTTAGTGGGAGATAGTCAGTGTAGGTTAGATAGTGATATAGTATAGCTGATAGGTTCCAGTGCAGGGTGTTAGGTAGTGTGATAGGAATTACTGTGCTGTGATGTCTTTGTCTTTCGTCTTTGGGGAAAAAAAGAAAAAGTAATTTACTGTCTGTTTTTCTGAAGAGAAAGAGATATTTCTATGCTGTCCATACCCATACGTACATGCTACAGACATAGTGCTGTGGTGTCACAGCAATACTTAGTGCACCAATCAGTAATATCTACTCAGACTTGTTAAAATGTAAAGTTGCATGTATTGCGCCAAAAATATGCGCATCATTAGTGCCGATTTGTGCAATCGCAAATATATTGGAGCACTCTATCAGGAGTTCTTCCTCACAAACACGAAAGTTGGTGCAAACCATTTTCTCCAGTCTCAGGAAACGTCTAGCAGCTTGACAAATGTAGCAAGAATGACCCACGCCTGTATTGCGCGCGCAATACGAGCAAATTACATTGCCAATTTTTCCAATCAAGAATATAATGACTGGAGATCGCGAATTCTAGAATTTGTGAATTTATGCGAATATTGGGCCATAAATTCACAAAATATCGCGAAAACTAATATTGTCTATGCCGCTCATCACTATGAGTAACCTGAAAAAATACACATGAAACAAACCCTCATGAAAGTTAGAGACAAAAGTCCACTGTCATAAGGCCACATGGAAAATTACCAACACAGAATAAAGCCCCACTGAAAAAGCCCAGACAGAAAGATGCACAGGTATTTTATATTGTCATCTGTATCTTGATATCTTACAATAATTCACTGCTTTTTAAAGCAGCCTGTGTAATCACTTCACCTGCCAAAAAATAAAATAAAAAAATTGAATAGAAAGTGGTCAAAAGTCATAGACACTCCCAATGGTATCAATAAAAAAAATAAAGATCATCCCACAAAAATGAGCCCTCAGACAGCGCCCTAGAAGTAAATGTAAAAAGTTGTAAAAAAAATATATACCGGTAGTTTTTTCAAAGTTTTTATTTTTTAAGTAGTAAAACACAAAAAAACTATTAAAAAAATGTGGGTAACCAGAAAAAAACACACATGAAAAAAGCCCACACGAAAGTTACTTACAGATTTAAAAAAAACACTGTCTTATATGCACACAGGAACAATGTTCATATGGAAAAATAATCCCACGTGGAAAATTGCCCAGACTGAAAAAAGCCCACATGGAAAATTGCCCAGACTGAAAAAAGCCCACATGGAAAATTGCCCAGACTGAAAGAAGCCCACATGGAAAATTGCCCAGACTGAAAGAAGCCCACATTGCCCAGACTGTAAGGGTACTTTTACACTAGCATTAAAGTTTTCCAGTATTGAGTTCCGCCATAAGGGCTCAATACCGGGGGAAAAAAACGCTTCAGTTTTGTCCCCATTCATTGTCAACGGGGACTAAACTGAACTGAACAGAATGCCCCAAAATGCATTCCGGTCCATTTAGTTGCGTTCCCAGACCAGAGAGCAAACCGCAACATGTTGTATTTTGCTTTTATCCTGGGAAAAACTGAAAAAACTGATCCGTCATGACCCCCAATGCAAGTCAATAGCGACGGATCAGTTTTCTCTGACACAATTTGCCATAATAGAAAATGGATCTGTCCTCCACTGACTTTCAATGGAGTTAATGACGGATCCGTTTTGGCCATGTTAAAGAAATGTTAAAGACAATACAACCGGATCCATTCATAACTGATGAATCTGGTTGTATTATCAGTATCAGAAGCGTTTTTGCTGGACCCTGCCGGATCCAGCAAAAACGCTAGTGTGAAAGTAGCCTTAAAAGCCCATATGGAAAATTGCCCAGACTGAAAAAGGTCCACACGCTCTGGCAGCTGTCATAGCTCCATAGCAATCTGGACACTGCTATTCCTACACAACAATCTAGACTTCCTTATACCTCACAAACCTGTTTATGTTCTCTGCACATTTCTGTTCAGTACCAAAGGATCCATATTTTGTATATTATTTATACCAATCTAAACTGTTACTCGTTGATTGCAATAAAGCAATCTTTCATGGTTACAATCTGGACAGTATATAGTGCAAATACAGCCGTGATGGCTAACCTCCAGCTGTGGTAAAACTGCAGCTCCCAAGATGCACACTTGCTTGACTGTTTTTCAGAACTCCATAAAAAAATGGAGCATGCTGGGAGTTGTAGTTTCACCACAGCTGGAGTTCCGGAGGTTAGCCATCAATGCTATACAGCAATAAAGACAACGAAGACTAAGCAGACTTTAATGCATACAGCAGCCTGCCTACTACATCGATTACTACTGGGATGCACTAAAACATTTAGCAAATCATTCTTTCATTTCTTTCTAATAATAGATTCAGAAGTACCCTAACTAGACACTGATGAAGTGTCATCTCTAAACATCATCGGAAAATGGTACGCGATTGCTGCAAGTGCAATGCTCCAATGGGTATTACAGGTGAGGGTTATGCTTTGATAATTTGAAAAAAAGACAAGCAATCTTTTAGAGCAGTAAGTACACAGAGAATACTGAGTCAACAGAAAATCTATTTGCTTAAATCATTTAGCAACAGCCAAGTTACACTGGATGAAACATTTTAAATATTCAATACTAGATATTAAGCCCGTTACAATAACAGGCGCTAGAACAGTAGTGCATAAACATTAGTAGGAACAGTCTATATTAAATGGCAGGGGAACTTGACCACATTGTATGGCTGAGACTGCTGGCACTGTGATTGGTGGCACTGACTGATGGCTGAGATGGCTAGCACTTACTGCTGGCACTGACTGGTGGTGCTGAGACTGCTGGCACTGTGACTGGTGGTACTGAATGATGGCTAAGATGGCTGGCACTGACTGGTGGCTGAGACTGCTAGCACTGTGGCTGGTGGCTGAGACTGCTGGCACTGGGACTGGTGGCTGTGGCTGAGACTGCTGGCACTGACTGCTGACTGTGGCTGTAGAAAAAGGAATAAAAGCAGCACACACAGTCTCATCGGGTGACCAGAATGCATCAGCCGCCAAAAAACCGCGGATCCACAGCCGTCATGCCAGAAGGTTGAAATAGAAGAGTCACAGCAGCATCTCCGTTTTTTTTCTTTTTTTTTTGCAAAAACTTCACAACATGTATACAAATAAAGTGCCACGTTTCTGCTGTAACCAGACTTTATCAAGCATAATCAAACTGTGACATATACCAACATTAAAAAGGATAACCACCACCCTCCTCAAATGACACGGCACACTACGTAACTATACAAGCTGCAGCGCCGGCACCAGGATAAACAGTAGCGCGCAAATGTGACATCACACTGCATCACCGTTGCCAAGGTAACATATAAGGCTTTGCGGACATAGCAAAAACTGAGCAGAATACGGAGGATGACCTCATTTAAGTGCTTATATATCTCCTAACTGGGGGATCATCTTAATCGATCCCTGCCACGCTAAAATCCAAATTAAGACCATGTGGTTGTAGGGATCACAGGGTATATATCCACTTCAGTTCTTATTTCCTTAAGATTTTTTCTCTGTCTCCACCCCTTCTAAGGGAACCCACTGCATCAATGACTCTAAACCGCAGCTGATTAATAGAATGTCCACGCTCAATGAAATGTCTGGCAACCGGTTTATCCAGCGCACCTTTCCTTATTGTGCTCTTATGTTTGTTGATCCTTTCTCTCACCTCCATTGCAGTCTCACCCACATAGATGAGACTACAAGGGCACTGTATCATATAGATAACATCTTTTGATCGACAAGTAAAAAAAACATTAATTTTAAACGGTGGCACGGTGTATCACCCTTCATTAAATTGCTACAATTGCAACATGACAGGCACGGGAAATTGCCATTCTTTTTAGGGGCCAGATATAATTGTCGATCCACCTTTGGACCACCCACATCACATTTCACCAGCTTATCCCGTAGATTGGCATTCCTTCTGTAGGCCATAATTGGAGGGACAGAAAATTCGTTAATCTCGGGTAACCCCATCGCAGAATATGCCAATCCTTTCTCAGGATATTGGCAATCACACCACTGTCCTGTCCAAAAATGGAAACAAAAGGGATCCTTTCCATAGTCCCGTCACCAGATGTCTCAATGAGCGTGGACTCTCTATCAATTCCCATGATCTTTTTCTTTGTTTTCAATAGCAATTGTCTAGGGTAACCTCGATCAACAAACTTATTGCACATTTCATCAACTCTCCTAGAGAAGTTCCCTTCTTGTGAGACAATCCTTCTAACTCTCAATAGCTGACTCCATGGCAGGGGGTCAACCATGCGTCGCGGATGATAACTATCATAAGCCAATAAGTTGTTTCTGTCTGTCGGCTTTTGGTAGATATCTGTATGTATGACTCCGTCAATGATGTGTACCATAACATCAAGGAATTGTAATTCATTTTCTGATGCCGTAACCGTAAATTGTAATCCCGGCACCCCATTATTAAGATGAGTATGAAACTGCTGCAATTCCTCTCTAGAATCACCCCATATCATGAAAATGTCGTCGATGTAGAGCAGCCAGCACAAGAACCTCCCAAAGAATGCAGATTGGTATACCAGCTTGTCCTCCACCTCCGCCATGAACATGTTGGCGTAAATTGGGGCCACATTGTACCCCATGGCCATGCCATGCTTCTTTTGGTAAAAGGTGTCCTTAAAGAGAAAATAATTTCTCCTCAGGACAACCTCCAAGAGGCGGAGGACAAGCCGGCAAGCATTCAGGGAGAGTCCGGTGCTGGCCAAGGTCACATCGACGACATTTAACCCATAGGTATGGTCAATTGATGTGTACAACGAGACAACATCAAAGCTGACAAGCAAAAATTGTGAAGGCAATTGGATCTGCCTTAGTTTGGCCAGAAAAAATCCTGTGTCTTTGACATAGGAGGGTGCCGTAGTTGCGTGGACCCGCAACAACCTGTCAAGGAAGATCAAGATTGTGTTGAAGATGGATCCCCTGCCAGACACAATCGGTCTGCCAGGCGGATCTTAAAAGCCTTTATGTATCTTAGGGAGTGTATGTATCATGGGGGTGATTGGATGGGCATCCCTTAGATAACTGTTTAAGTCATCATCTATGACAGCTTTAAGTAGGGCCTCATCCAAGATTCCACCAATCTCCCGCATGATTTCCCACTTGGGATCACCCCCCAATACATCATATACCTCAACCTCATTCAGTTGTCTCATGATCTCTATGACATACTTGGGGGTATCCATCACAACCAAGGCACCCCCCTTATCAGCTGGCTTAATAGTAATGGATTTGTCATTCCCAAGTGCCTCAATAGCTTGTCTCTCTTGTATAGACAAATTAGTCCTGACATGATTGTTGACATCAGCTCTCATCCTCTCTATCTGTTTATGTACAATTTCAATATATGATTCAACCACATGATTATTGTGCGGTGGGGAGAAATTGCTAATACGTTTCAACTAAAAATTTTTAAAAGGCAATTCAACACCCTGTTTAGTCTTTTGAGAATGAGTACTGGTTTCCTTATTGGAGGCAAAAAAACTTTTAAGTCTTAACCTCCTAATGAACCACTGCAAGTCCAGTTCCAGATTGAACCAGTCTCGTACACCTGTGGGAGAAAATGTTAGACCTCGGCTCAATACTTGAACCTGTTCAGGACTAAGGGATACTGAAGAAATATTAACCACCAGTTGTGTCATTTCCTTAGATTGCGCCGCGTGGGTATCCTTGTTGGGACCCAAATGCGGAGGTGGTAGACTTCTTCCGGAGCCGATGATGTCTCCTCCCGCTCCTCCTACATCTCCGCTTCCTGCCTTTTTTGGAACTCCTAAAAAAGCAGATGTGCTGGATTCATCAGTAGATTCAGAATCACACGTAGTGAAACCAAAATGTCCTTGTTTAAACTTCCGACCCTTTATTCTCAGAGATCTATGTTGTACAGATGAGCTCTGCCAATTGTATACTTTACCCAATTGAAAGTCCTCCAGATCTCGATGCCACTTGTCGCATTTTGTTCTCTCAACCTCATTCCTGTGGCGTGATATACACTGCTCAAAAAAATAAAGGGAACACTTAAACAACACAATGTAACTCCAAGTCAATCACACTTCTGTGAAATCAAACTGTCCACATAGGAAGCAACACTGAGTGACAATCAATTTCAAATGCTTTGTGCAAATGGGATAGACAACAGGTGGAAATTATAGGCAATTAGCAAGACACCCCCAATAAAGGAGTGGTTCTGCAGGTGGTTACCACAGACCACTTCTCAGTTCCTATGCTTCCTGGCTAATGTTTTGGTCACTTTTGAATGCTGGCGGTGCTTTCACTCTAGTGGTAGCATGAGACGGAGTCTACAACCCACACAAGTGGCTCAGGTAGTGCAGCTTATCCAGGATGGCACATCAATGCGAGCTGTGGCAAGAAGGTTTGCTGTGTCTGTCAGCGTAGTGTCCAGAGCATGGAGGCGCTACCAGGAGACAGGCCAGTACATCAGGAGACGTGGAGGAGGCCGTAGGAGGGCAACAACCCAGCAGGAGGACCGCTACCTCCGCCTTTGTGCAAGGAGGAACAGGAGGAGCACTGCCAGAGCCCTGCAAAATGACCTCCAGCAGGCCACAAATGTGCATGTGTCTGCTCAAATGGTCAGAAACAGGCTCCATGAGGGTGATATGAGGGCCCGATGTCCACAGGTGGGGGTTGTGCTTACAGTCCAACACCGTGCAGGACGTTTGGCATTTGCCAGAAAACACCAAGATTGGCAAATTCGCCACTCGCGCCCTGTGCTCTTCACAGATGAAAGCAGGTTAACACTGAGCACATGTGACAGTCGTGACAGAGTCTGGAGACGCCATGGAGAACGTTCTGCTGCCTGCAACATCCTCCAGCATGACCGGTTTGGCATTGGGTCAGTAATGGTGTGGGGTGGCATTTCTTTGGAGGGCCGCACAGCCCTCCATGTGCTCGCCAGAGGTAGCCTGATTGCCATTAGGTACCGAGATGAGATCCTCAGACCCCTTGTGAGACCATATGCTGGTGCAGTTGGCCCTAGGTTCCTTCTAATGCAAGAAAATGCTAGACCTCATGTGGCTGGAGTGTGTCAGCAGTTCCTGCAAGACGAAGGCATTAATGCTATGGACTCGCCCGCTCGTTCCCCAGACCTGAATCCAATTGAGCACATCTGGGACATCATGTCTCGCTCTATCCACCAACGTCACGTTGCACCACAGACTGTCCAGGAGTTGGCAGATGCTTTAGTCCAGGTCTGGGAGGAGATCCCTCAGGAGACCGTCCGCCACCTCATCAGGAGCATGCACAGGCGTTGTAGGGAGGTCATACAGGCACGTGGAGGCCACACACACTACTGAGCCTCATTTTGACTTGTTTTAAGGACATAACATCAAAGTTGGATCGGCCTGTAGTGTGTTTTTCCACTTTAATTTTGAGTGGCACTCCAAATCCAGACCTCCATGGGTTGAAAAATTTGATTTCCATTTTTTTATTTTTGTGTGATTTTGTTGTCAGCACATTCAACTATGTAAAGAACAAAGTATTTCAGAAGAATATTTAATTAACTCAGATCTAGGATGTGTTATTTTTGTTTTCCCTTTATTTTTTTGTTTTTGAGCAGTGTATATTGTGCCACTTTATCCTTATGAGTAGTGAAATCATCTGCACCAATAAGGTTCTGAATCTGTGTATCAAGATTATTAAGCGTCCGCTTGATATTATCCACCTCTTTGTGCAGGTAATCTATATTTAACAGCATAAGATCAAAAGAATATCTGTTGTTAACTGCTTCAAATTTTTTACAGAATTCATCATTATTCGGGAACAAGTTAGGGCGGAGGTGGGACCTCAGGCCTCTCGGTATCCTCTCATTCCTATAATATTCCTTTAGTGTACTGATATGCAACTCCATAGTGAGCAATTTCTTGGACTCTTGTTCATGCTTACGTTTCAATAGGTCAATAGATGGAGTACTCAAAGGAAATATCTGTAGTGTCATCCCCAATCAGTCTCTGATTGTCATCCTCCGTATACATGCATACATGCTTCCGTGAAGATTCAGTATTCTTACCCGAACCTGAGGGGTTCTCCAGGTTAACACTTGTATTGTGTATAACTCCCCTGGTGCCAGCCTTCCAGATCAAGATAGTAGAAAAAGGAATGAAAGCAGCACACATTGTCTCATAGGGTCACCAGAATGCATCAGCCGCCAAAAAAACGCGGATCCACAGCGGTCATGCCAGAAGGTTGAAGTAGAAGAGTCACAGCAGCATCTCCATTTTTTTTCTTTTTTATTGCAAAAGCTTCACAACATGTATACAAATAAAGTGCGACGTTTCAGCTGTAACCAGCCTTTATCAAGCATAATCAAACTGTGACATATACCAACATTAAATAGGATAACCACCACCCTCCTCAAATGACATCAGCCAATAATATGCGTTCACCTGCCACACAAAACCAATCATGATTGGTCACAATAGTAATCCCTCTTTTGCATAAATCAACTGTCTAACCTTGGTATATTACGCCCTAGAAACACTTACTCCCGCCCGACAATTGCGTCACCGCCTCTGTACTGCGCAGACTCGCGCTACTCACTGTTTACATGTCCCCATGGCAACCGTGATACAGATCTCGTGGAAGTCCCGCATGAGCACGGCGCGCTACGTAACTATAGAAGCTGCAGCGCCGGCACCAGGAAAAACAGTCGGGCGCAAATGTGACATCACACTGCGTCACCGTTGCCAAGGTAATATATAAGGCTTTGCGGACATAGCGAAAGCTGAGCGCCGGGAGCAAGGGTCCATCTATCCAATAGTACATAACATATAAATTACCACCTCCAACAAATTGGGGCAGAACACATATATGACAGTGATAGCATGCATATGATTTGGGAATTTGGCATATATCTAGAACAGGCTGATCACACGTATCATTATAGAGGATATAACAAACGTAATTAAAATATTTTAAAAAAATCACTAGGATTATGCAGAATACGGAGGATGACCTCAATCAAGTGCTTATATATCTCCTAACTGAGGGATCATATTAATCGATCCCTGCCACACTAAAATCCAAATTAAGACCATGTGGTTGTAGGGATCACAGTGTATATATCTACTTCAGTTCTTTTTTCCTTAAGATTTTCTCTCTGTCTCCACCCCTTCTAAGGGAACCCACTGCATCGATGACTCTAAACCGCAGCTGATTAATAGAATCTCCACGCTCAATGGAATGTCTGGCGACTGGTTTATCCAGACCAGCGCACCTTTCCTTATTGTGCTCATATGTTTGTTGATCCTTTCTCTCACCTCCATTGTAGTCTCACCCACATAGATGAGACTACAAGGGCACTGTATCATATAGATAACATCTTTTGATCGAAAAGTAAAAAAAACATTAATTTTAAACGTCTTCCCACTATAGGGGTGTGTAAATGTATCACCCTTCATTAAATTACTACAATTGCAACATGACAGGCACGGGAAATTGCAATTCTTTTTAGGGGCCAGATATCATTGTCGATCCACCTTTGGACCACCCACATCACATTTCACCAGCTTATCCCATAGATTGGCATTCCTTCTGTAGGCCATAATGGGAGGGACAGAAAATTCCTTAATCTCGGGTAACCCCCATTGTAGAATATGCCAATCCTTTCTCAGGATATTGGCAATCACACCACTGTCCTGTCTAACAATGGAAACAAAAGGGATCCTTTCCATATTCCTGTCACCAGGTGTCTCAATGAGCGTGGACTCTCTATCAATTCCCATGATCTTTTTCTTTGTTTTCAATAGCAATTGTCTAGGGTAACCTCGATCAACAAACTTATTGCACATTTCATCAACTCTCCTAGAGAAGTTCCCTTCTTGTGAGACAATCCTTCTAACTCTCAATAGCTGACTCCATGGCAGGGAGTCAACCATGCGTCGCGGATGATAACTATCATAAGCCAACAAGTTGTTTCTGTCTGTCGGCTTTTGGTAGATATCTGTATGTATGACTCCGTCAGTGATGTGTACCATAACATCAAGGAATTGTAATTAATTTTCTGATGCCGTAACCGCAAATTGTAATCCCGGCACCCCATTATTAAGATGAGTATGAAACTGCTGCAATTCCTCTCTAGAACCACCCCATATCATGAAAATGTCGTCCATGTAGCGCAGCCAGCACAGGAACCTCCCAAAGAATGCAGATTGGTATACCAGCTTGTCCTCCACCTCCGCCATGAGATGCTGCTGTGACTCTTCTACTTCAACCTGCTGACTGTGGCTGAGATTGCTTCCTGTGGCTGGTGGTTGAGACTTCTGGCACTGACTGGTGGCTGTAGTTGAGACTGGTGGCTGTAGCTGAGACTGGTGGCTGTAGCCGAGACTGCTTGCACTGACTGATGGCTGTGGCTCTGACTGGTGCGTGTGGCTGGTGGCACTGACTGCTGGCTGGGGCTGAGACTGCTGGCTGTGGCTGGTGGTTGAGACTGCTGGCACTGACTGGTGGCTGTGGCTGAGACTGCTGGCTGTGGCTTGTGGCTGAGACTTCTGGCACTGACTGGTAGCTTGTGGCTGAGACTGCTGGCACTGACTGGTGGCTTGTGGCTGAGACTGCTGGCTGTGGCTTGTGGCTGAGACTGCTGGCACTGACTGGTAGCTTGTGGCTGAGACTGCTGGCACTGACTGGTGGCTGTGGCTGAGAGTGCTGGCTGTGGCTTGTGGCTGAGACTGCTGGAACTGAGTGCTGGCTGTGGCTAAGATTGCTGGCACTGACTGGTAGCTTGTGTCTGAGACTGCTGGCACTGAGTGCTGGCCGTGGCTGACACTGATGACTGCAGCTGATTGCTGACACTGACTGGTGGCTGAGACTGCTGGCACTGTGACTAGTGGCACTGACTTATGGCTGAGATGGCTGGCACTGACTGCTGGCACTGTGACTGGAGGCTGTGGCTGGTAGCACTGATGGCTGAGACGGCTGGCACTGTGACTGGTGGCACTGACTGGTGGCTGAGACTGCTGGCTGTGGCTTGTGGCTGAGACTGCTGGAACTGAGTGCTGGCTGTGGCTAAGATTGTGACGGCGATTGGCCAGCTCGTAGGTGTGGGCTGTGCGGGCGGTGTGTGGAGCACCGTGTGATGATGGGTCGGCGTGTAGTGTGCACACTGGTGTGGGCGGCGCGGTTGCATGTGGGGCAGCAGTGATTGGGCGGCGCGCTGGTGTGGGCGGTGCAGGCGGCATGTGGAGCGCCGTGGGTTGATTGGTTGGCCACCGCGCATCCCCAGTTCAATTATCGGAGCACACGCACGGACACGCAGCCCTGAGCATGCACACAGGACTTTTACTATTATGGACTGGGATTAAAGAATAGGACACATGATGGTACAGATATTGATATTGGTTATATAGTCACCCCATTATAAGACTAAGATCCTATAAGGATGCCTTCACAAGTGGCAGAAAAATCCACCAGAAAATGTGCCACAAAAAGACTTCCTCTGTTTTATCCTATGGGTTTAAAAAGTGTCATCCCCTGCCCTGTGTGCTGCTGCAGAATAACCTCCTGCTGCATAAATAATGGTGTGCTGCCGATTTTCTAATGCAGGATGTTTCCATTCATTTCAATGTATGTGATGTAATTTGCACAAAAATCCACATCAAATTTCACAAATAAATCTGTATCCTATGTAGGAAGGCACAAGGGTCCATCATTGACGGAAGGTACGTGTCACCGAAGTTCCTGGCCTCGGTGAGATAGGAACCGGTTATTTTGTGTGTCAGCTGCAGTTAGTGCTCGCTGACACTGTTTTTTCTTAGTGTGGCTGAAAAGCCGATCCGGGCCGGTTCTTATTGGGAGCAGCCAAAGAGCAGGGTGGGTGGCTGCCAGGGTGGGTGGCTGCCAGGTTTTGGGCTGGGGTTTAAAAACCCAGCCAGAAGCTCAGCTGGGTGTGGAATGAACCTCCAGGTGATAGTGGAGCTCTGTGGTTTGGGAGCTGAGGAGTACCGCCATACTACAAGGCTGAGAGCCGCATGAGAGCCGCCAGCTGGAAGCCAGGCGCCCTAAAGCCTGCTGTGGACTGCCAGGTGACATGTTTTTGAGTTCTGTGGACTTTTGCTGTGGGAAATAGGCCTCTTTCACACTGGCGTGTGCGGCCTGTGGTCGTGCTGCGGCCCACAAAATGCGGGTCGCAATGCACGAGCACAGTCCGTGGGGCAGCCGCAGCGTATTGTGGACCCATTCACTTGAATGGGTCCGCGATCTGGCCGTTGCGCAAAAAGATAGGGCATGTTCTATCTTTTTGCGGAACGGAAGTACGGGACGAAACACCACAAAAGCACTCCGTAGTGCTTCCGTAGGGTTCCGTTCCGTGGTTTCGTTCCGCACCATTCCGCATCTCCGGATTTGCGAACCCATTCAAGTGAATGGGTCTGCATCCGTGATGCAGAATGCCCACGGAACAGTGCCCGTGTATTGCGGCCTGCATTTTGCTTAAACTGCCTACCAGAGCAAATCCCTACACCTAATACACGCATGAAAATCTTCACAAAAATCCTCACCACTGTAAAAAAAAAAAAAATGCACCTGGTTATTTTCTGATATATTTTTCCAACACTTATGAAAGCACACTAACAGTGCAATAAATTATGTTCTAATGTACATAGCTGTATTATTCATTGTTTTCATAACTTAACCAGATTTTCCTGGTACATTGTTGATGACTTTTACCTAGGAGAGGTTATCAATTTCAAATCAGTTTATAGGATAATGCTATAATAACCAGTACAGCAGCCAAGGGCAGAATGGGACCTTAAAGAGGCCCAGGAAAAAACAAAAAAAGGCCCCAGAAGGCCTTGACAGAAGGCGGCAATAAGGTAGGGTCAATACAAGTAGGCAGGAGCACAAAGAAGAAGGCAGGACCTTAGTGCAGCACAAAATACCACCCCAGCAGAACCAAATACCACAGTGCAACACAAAATACTGCCACTTCTGCAGCAATATTTTACTGTTTCACGACCCTGAGGACGGCCATACAGTTGAATGCTCAAAGCATTAATTAATGATGAGTGCATCAGATCTTTATGTACCTGGCCAGCAGCGGCAAGGAGGGCTCAGGTGGCCTCTCTGAGCATTGGCCCACTGGAAAATTTCCTTGTAGGGTCTATAGCCAGTCCACCCCTGACAGTCACTACATGCAGGTACACTTTGCAATATAAACAAGGAAGATGCTATAGTACTCGACCTAACAATGTAACCAATTCAGACAGATGATATGATTAATATTGTAATTACAATTTAAACTGCAGTGCATTCAGAAAGTCTTTAGACTCTTCAGTTTCTAAAATATAGTTTTCAGACCCTTTTCTCAGTAATTAATTTCAACACCTTTGGCAGTGATTACAGCATGATACAAATCTGTGCCTCAACGCAACCCCATCTTAGAGCTCTATAGGCTTGGTTTTTGCTCAGATATACATTGTTAACTGTGAGATTTTATATAAGCAGGGTTGTGTCTTTCCAAATTACATTAAATCAACTGAATTTACCACAAGTGGGCTCCAGGCAAGGCATAGAAACATCTCAAAGATCATCAAGAAAAATGTGAGGCCCCTGAGCTAAATTTTAAGCGTCATCACAAAGGGTCCTAATACTTACAATAGTGTTCAATAAAATACCAGTCCAATATCATTAAACTGATAAATGACTTTTTTGGTCGAAGTTATATTTTGACATAAAGTAAATAATTTTGCAAGTGTAGTAGAGTAATAGAAAAAACAATGAAAACATACCCAACAATTAGGACATGTACAGTCAGGTCCATAAATATTGGGACGGAGAGGTTGCTGTGTGGAGCAGGGACAGACTCTTAACAACACCAAACGCTAGCTAATAGGGCCACAAAAGTCCTTTTAAGGACTGGTATAGGTGTGCTACTGATAGTTGTGACTTACTGATGGGTGTAATATACTTATAATATACTTTCTAACAAAGAAAGTACACTGCTCAAAAAAATAAAGGGAACACAAAAATAACACATCCTAGATCTGAGTTAATTAAATATTCTTCTGAAATACTTTGTTCTTTACATAGTTGAATGTGCTGACAACAAAATCACACAAAAATAAAAAAATGGAAATCAAATTTTTCAACCCGTGGAGGTCTGGATTTGGAGTCACACTCAAAATTAAAGTGGAAAAACACACTACAGGCTGATCCAACTTTGATGTAATGTCCTTAAAACAAGTCAAAATGAGGCTCAGTAGTGTGTGTGGCCTCCACGTGCCTGTATGACCTCCCTACAACGCCTGTGTATGCTCCTGATGAGGTGGCGGACGGTCTCCTGAGGGATCTCCTCCCAGACCTGGACTAAAGCATCTGCCAACTCCTGGACAGTCTGTGGTGCAACGTGACGTTGGTGGATAGAGCGAGACATGATGTCACAGATGTGCTCAATTGGATTCAGGTATGGGGAACGGGCGGGCCAGTCCATAGCATCAATGCCTTCGTCTTGCAGGAACTGCTGACACACTCCAGCCACATGAGGTCTAGCATTGTCTTGCATTAGGAGGAACCCAGGGCCAACCGCACTAGCATATGCTCTCACAAGGGGTCTGAGGATCTCATCTCAGTACCTAATGGCAGTCAGGCTACCTCTGGCGAGCACATGGAGTGCTGTGCGGCCCTCCAAAGAAATGCCACCCCACACCATTACTGACCCAATGCCAAACCGGTCATGCTGGAGGATGTTGCAGGCAGCAGAATGTTCTCCACGGCGTCTCCAGACTCTGTCACGTCTGTCACATGTGCTCAGTGTGAACCTGCTTTCATCTGTGAAGAGCACAGGGCGCCAATGGCGAATTTGCCAATCTTGGTGTTCTCTGGCAAATGCCAAACGTCCTGCACGGTGTTGGGCTGTAAGCACAACCCCCACCTGTGGATGTTGGGCCCTCATATCACCCTCATGGAGTCTTTTTCTGACCATTTGAGCAGACACATGCACATTTGTGGCCTGCTGGAGGTCGTTTTGCAGGGCTCTGGCAGTGCTCCTCCTGTTCCTCCTTGCACAAAGGTGGAGGTAGCGGTCCTGCTGCTGGGTTGTTGCCCTCCTACGGCCTCTTCCACATCTCCTGATGTACTGGCCTGTCTCCTGGTAGCGCCTCCATGCTCTGGACACTACGCTGACAGACACAGCAAACCTTCTTGCCACAGCTCGCATTGATGTGCCATCCTGGATAAGCTGCACTACCTGAGCCACTTGTGTGGGTTGTAGACTCCGTCTCATGCTACCACTAGAGTGAAAGCACCGCCAGCATTCAAAAGTGACCAAAACATCAGCCAGGAAGCATAGGAACTGAGAGGCGGTCTGTTGTCACCACCTGCAGAACCACTCCTTTATTGGGGGTGTCTTGCTAATTGCCTATAATTTTCACCTGTTGTCTATCCCATTTGCACAACAGCATGTGAAATTGATTGTCACTCAGTGTTGCTTCCTAAGTGGACAGTTTGATTTCACAGAAGTGTGATTGACTTGGATTTACATTGTGTTGTTTAAGTGTTCCCTTTATTTTTTTGAGCAGTATATATTATAGTGTATTTGTTTTGTGCAGCATTTGTGTGCAGTTCTGCTGCGATACTGCAGCCACACAGAGTGCCAAACGCTATTGCAACAAATAATTTCTACTGGTGTGATATACCAGTTGCCCCCCCCCAAAAAAAATGATTGAAGCAGGGGTGTTATATACCAATAATATACTTTCTATATAGTGCATTTGGGTAGTGCAGCATTTGTTTGCGGTTTTGCTGCATTACCGCAGCTACAGATAGTGACAAACGCCATTGGAACAAATAATTTCTACTTGTGTGATATACCAGTTTCCCCACAAAAAAAAGTGATTGAAGCAGGGGTGTGATATACCTTCTTCCACAAATGCTGCTGTTTTATAGGGACTTTTGTCACAGGATTATTTTGAAAATGATAGGCAGAGGAATAGGCACCACCACCACCATTCCCCGCCACACAAGACCTTACTAATGCACACCCATTCTTTTTTTTTTTATTAACAATTTTTATTGTTTTATCAAGTAGTTATAAGTAGCCATACAATATGTACTTTCAAGTAAGACCATAAAAATCATAGTAACAGGTGAAAGTGGTAGACATATATCTTGACCAGTATAGACCGGAGTGAGTAGGCAACACAGCTTGTACAGTCAATAACATAACCATAACAACAGTTAGACATGGGAAAGTAGTGGTATTCTTTGCATTTAGAGTAGGACAAATGCCATATCCTGAATCTTGTGGCACAGGCGAGGCGGAACGAGTTGGAGAAGGGGATCATGAGAAATCCCTATAACTTCTCCAAGGTGACCATATCTGAAGGAAAGTAGGTCTAGATCTTAGCTCCCAGTGGGAAATTTCCTCGAATCTATAGATCTGGTCAACTTTGTTAACCCAGTGGTCTACATTTGGGGTTTCAGAAGAGAGCCAATGGGAAGGCAAGAGCATTCTGGCTGCTGCTAATAGTAGAGAAAAGAGAGAGGCTTTATGTGGGTTTACTCCTCCCACCCCTAGAGTAAGCAAAGCCAGTTCCGGGGTGCAGGGAAAGGAGGTCTTGCATATCTGGTTGCTGATTTTAATTATTTCCAACCACCAAGCTTTAATTGGGTCGCAAGACCACCAGATGTGGAGGTAAGTACCTTTATCTTTATGGCATCTCCAACAGACATCTGGGGATCAAGGCTTATAAAGACAAGTCTTGTCTGGGGTCCTATACCAGCGTAATAGGATTTTATAACTTTTCCTGAATGCGAATACATCTAAAAATCTTATGTGGGGTAATCAAAATCTTTGCAGTTTCAGAGGTCGACAGGGTCCGTTATAAATCCTTCTCCCAAAGACTGATTGCAGCAGGTTTAGCACTAGAGGGAGATGTCTTAAGAGACTTATATATTGTTGATATTAATTTGGGATGGGGAAGCAGGTTGCCTATCAGCCTCTCAAACCAGTTAGCCTCTCTCAGAGGGGGAGTATTTTTTACAAGAAGGAGTGTTTCCGACTGAGCATGAGCAAGAACATGAGCAAGAAAATGCTTGAGCATGTAGTTTTGAGTGGGTAAACCCAACTTCTTGTGAAGTTCAGAATCGGAAAGTATACATCCGTCCTGATCTAAAATGACAGAGATGGGGAGCCTGGAAGACCTTAAGGGGATAGGACAGCTTTCCCTTAGTTCTTTAGGGGACAGGGCTAAAACATCTTTTAAAAGTAAGAGGAGGGATGGTAGCGCCAAAGCCCCATCACTGGCTAAGAACCACCTCCAAACGTTTATTGTGTTGCGAATCAAGGAGTTGGGAATAGTGCTGGGTATCGGAGTTGATCTGTCAGCCAGCAGAAGGGCCCGAGCAGGAGTGTGTAAGAAAGCATTCTCCAGGGTAAGCCATGCCTTATGAGTGGGGTTCCTAATCCAATCCACAGCCCTGGAAAGTTGGATAGCTTTCATGTAAATTTGAGGGTCAGGCAGACCAATACCTCCCTGGGCTCTAGATTTAGTAAGCATGTCAAAAGAGATACGCAGACTTTTCCCCTGCCATATGTATCTACGAATCAGCTTATTTAGGGAGACAAAATAAGTTTTGGGGATCGCAATAGGGAGTACTTGCATCAGGTAAGTTAGTCTTGGGATTACCAGAGACATGAGGATGTTCTTTCTCCCAAACCAGGATAGGTATGGAAAGTCCAATGAGTCCAGATGGGTGGCTATTGAGAGCAACAGGGGTTTGTAGTTTAACTTAAATAAATCTGACAGATACGGGGTAAGCTTTACCCCAAGGTAAGTCAGTTGTTGGGTGTGCCAGTTAAATGGGGAGTCCCTCTGGAGGGAGGAGAGGATTGGGGGTGAGAGGCCAATATGAAGCACCTGGGATTTGGATGGATTAACTTTAAAATGGGATAGGGAGCCAAAGTGGCTAAGTAACGAGAGTATGATACTCACAGATTTACAGGGGTTTGCTGTGAGGATCAGTAAATCATCTGCAAAGGCAGCAAGCTTGAACTCAGAACCCTCCACAGAAAGGCCTCTAATTTCATTCTCCTGTCTGAGAGCTTGTAAAAGAATTTCCATCACCAGGACAAAGAGGAGGGGGGAAAGGGGGCAACCCTGTCTCATTCTGTTCCTGATTTGGGAAGATAAGATTCCATTGACCGACACGGACGCCGAAGAGTAGGAGTACATAGAGAACATCGCGTTAATGTAGGGTTCAGGAATCTGAAACCTAGACATAGTCAACTTGATATAAGACCCGTCAACCCTGTCAAATTCTTTTTCGGCGTCCATGCCAATCAGGACCAGGGGGGTGGATTTATAGGAAGCATAGAATAGGGCATTTAAGACCTTTTGTGGTATTGTACTTCCCCTCACGTCCTCTGACAAATCCCACTTGATCAGAGTGGATTAAACTGGGTAAAAGGCCTTGTAATATAGCGGCCAGCATCTTGGCTATTAATATGAGGTCTACATTGAGTAATGCACAGCCATTCTTGGCATCAGATCAGGAAGAGGAGGTATCAATGGTCGCCACCCAGCAGTCTGAGGACAGTACCCAGATCAGCCCAAGGAGGGTGGTCCCCGCTGTTGCTGCCTACTCCGAGATCTCTAATGTCATTGGTGGTGAAAGGGATGATGATCATGTGTCTATGGACGTCACGTGGGTGCCCACAAGAGAAGAAGAGGAGGGCAGTTCAGAGTGAGAGACGGAGCAGCAGATAGGGAGGAGAATCATGCAGAACTTATAGTGCACAGGAGGTAAAAAGCAGAATGCTTATGTATCTGGAACGAGCCATGCACCCTGCATGGTCACATCTGGCGCTCCCAGGATGCCGACACATGGCTCCGCAGTGTGGGCTTTTTTTAACATGTCTGCTGCTGACAATAGTGTTGCCATCTTCAGCCTGTGCTGTCAACGCATAAGTCGCAGTAAGCCCAACACTCACCTAGGGACGACCGCCTAAAGAAGGCACCTGACCTCCCATCACCGATCCCAGTGGGAACAACACTGTCAGAGCCCACAAAGACACACTCCTGGTGCTCCACGTCCTGCCTCTTCTCCTTGCTCTTCTCTTCTCTCCTCCTATTTGTCCTCCACCTTCCACGGTTCCATCGTCGCGATCATCTGGCAAAAGGCAGGCTTCCGAGTCCCAAATGTTCGAGCTAAAAAAAATGATGACGCCAGATAACCCTCTTGCCCAACGGCTGACTGCTGGCTTGTCAGAACTGCTAGCCCGCCAACTACTGCCATATAAATTGGTGGACTAGGAGGCCACCAGAGGGCATCCGAGAGCTATATGGCCACGTTCAGCGGCAAGTGAATTTATCTTTGGCACACAGTGCTGGTGCCAAGATGCATCTGACCACAGACACGTGGTCTAGCAAACACGGACAGGGAAGGTACATAACTTTTACTGCCCACTGGGTGAACCTTCTGACGGCCGTCAAGCATATAACCTGGGGCATCCGTGTGGAATTGGTGTTACCGCCAAGGATTGCATGAAGGCCTGCCTCTTCTTCTACTCCTACTCCATCCTCCGTCTCCTCCTCAGCTGACTCCTCCTTTTCCACTGCTACCGCCTCATCCGCTGCACCCCCCAAGCTCCCCAGAACCTATTTGACGTGCCAGGTGATACGTTGCTATGCTGTGTGCGGCTGTTGTGCCTGGAAGCCAAGAGCCACACCGGTCCTGCACCCCTTTCAGCTTTGCGGTCACAGGCCGATCAGTGGCTAACCCCGCTCAATTTGACAGTTGGTAAAGTGGTGTGCGACAACGGTGCCAATCTGCTGAGCGCGCTGAAACATCGCAAAATGACACACGTGCCTTGCATGGCACATTTCCTGAACTTAGTCGTGCAGCGATTCGTTGCCAAATACCCCGGGGTCCAGGATGTCTTTTATATCTGGCCATTTTAGAAGATCTTACACGGCCATGGCTCGCCTTGCTGACATTCAGCGGCAACATCACTTGCCCTTCAGACATCTGATTTGTGACTTCCTGACACGCTGGAACTCCACCTTATATATGCTTGATAGGCTTCTCCAGCAGAAACGTGCCATTAACGGCTACCTGTACGAACTCTGAGGCAGAACAGGTTCTGGGGAGCTTGTTCTTTTTTAACCACGCCAGTGGCTGTCATGCGCGACTCATGCAGACTTCTGAGTTCACCAAACTGGTCAGTCGCAGCCAAGGCACCATCAGTGACATCGTACCTTACACCTTCTTTCTGGAGCATGCATTGCGTCATGTCATTGATCAAGCCGTCGAGGAGGAAGATGATGAAGTCGCAATACTGGATGAATTCCCAGGGGGGCTGCTCCTTCTGAGACAAGTCAACAGGAGTCTGAAGAGGAGTCAGAGGAGGATGGTGCCGGGGCAGAGGAGGAGCAAGCAGATCAGTCGTTAAACATTTCTGGGATCCCTGGTGTTGTCCGTGGCTGGGGGGAGGAGACCAAGGATGACATTATCCTGGACGATGAGCAGGAGGAAGGCCACTCCACCGCTTCCAGTTTAGTGCAAATGGGCGCCTTCTTGCTCCAGTGTTTGAAGAGGGACCCCCGTATAAAAAGCATAAAGGCCAAGGACCAGTACTGGGTGGCAACATACTTAGATCCCCGGTACAAACATAAAATGGTGGACATGTTACCACCATCACAGAGGGCTATCAGAATGCAGCACTTCCAGGCCTTGCTTCGAGAAATGCTGCATTCTACTTTTGCGGGCGCTGGCAGAGGAATTTCCTCTCACAGAGGAACAGTTGCGGATACCAATATAACAGCGCATGCAAGAAGAGGGCGGTTTGAAGATGTGTTGGTCACTTCAGATATAAAATCATTCTTGCAACCAACCCACCGACAGCTGCCCTCCGGATCCAACCTCATGGAACGCCTAGACCGACAGGTGTCCGACTACATCAGGTTAACGGCCGGTGTGGACGATCTGAGAAGCGAGAAACCCGTGGACTACTGGGTGTGCAGGCTTGACCTGTGGCCAGAGCTGGCACAATTTGCCATGGAACTCTTGGCTTGCCCCTCGTCGAGTGTCCTGTCCGAATTGACGCTCAGCGCAGCAGGGGGATTGTGACCGATAAGCTCACTCGCCTAGCTAGCGACAGTGTGGACTACCTCACATTTCTAAAAATTAATGAGGCATGGATCTCGGAGGAATTCAACACCTGTGACGACCATGTTTAATAGAATTTCCACATGCGAGCCCACAAACATCTGCCACCACCCAGAACAAATATTGGTCCCTGTCTTAGGTAAATACAGTGGCATAAAAGGCCTTTTCTGTCTGTTGAATGCCTAATGTTTTGGGCCTCGGAGGAATTCAACACCTGTGACGACCATGTGTTTCAACTATTATCATTAGTTTTTTTTTTCAAGAGGGGCGCTTTCATTAGCCATGTTTTTAATCCAATTTTATATTTTTACTTCTTTTAAACATATGTCTTTGACCTGTATTTGTACTGGCCTGCAGTAAAATTGATATCCATTGACTGTGTAATATACCTCTGGCCACATAATCTCTTGATCTTTTCTGTCCGGTGAATGCCTAATGTTTGGGGCCTGTAGTCTAGTGGCCTACAGTAAATTTTTTATCCATTGACCTCATAATGTACCTCAAACCACATAATCAGAATTTCTTTTATGTCAGGGCACATTTCAGAAAATTTCTCTTTAAGACGCATAAAAATGTCCCCTGATTAAGATCCATATTTTTTCTTGGAATTTTTGTCATTGATCCCCCTCTTGATCCCTCCCCCTCTTGATCCCCCTCTAGTATGTCACTGTCCATGTTGTGGGACTATTTGTACACTTCAACTAAGTATTTGGTGGCTGCAAATATGAGCTGAAGGTTTTTTAGGTTCGCCTTCCATTAAAGTGAATGGGGCCCGCTGCGAACTTGCTGTTCGCAAACATTTGATTGCGTTCTCGAACTGTCCCGGTCGATGTTCATACTCTGGACCAGACTAGAGGGATGGCCATACTGGACTTAGTGCTAACCAATAGACCTGACAGAACAACAGTTGTGCAGTTTGAGGGCACCTGGGAAATAGTGACCATAAAATAATAACCTTATAATTGTCATTCAAAAGAGTGTTTCATCAGGGAAGCATAAAAACACCAAACTTCCAAAAAGCACAATTTGACAAGCTAAAAGAGGCCATTAGCCTCACAAACTGGGACAATGTCTTCAGGAATGTAGCCTCAAAATGGGATATTTTTATAGGCATCCTAAACTATAGTTGTGAGAGGTACATATCCTATGGGAATAAGAAGGTCAGGAACAAGAAAAAAACAATGTGTATAAATAGAAAATAGTTAACAAATAGTTTCACCAAAGAGCATAGATAAGGAGCTCGTCAGATTTTCTGGCTGACGGAGCAGCGAGAAAATTCATACCCCTCTATTAGAGCATCTCAGCCCTGTACAGAAAAAAGGGTTCCATATTTGTAATAAAGACCAATTTAAAAAATATATATTTTAGCTCAAAATGAGTACAATGCAATAATTGCCCTGAAAGGTGTACATAGTCTTTAACGACCTACAATGACAGGGAATGTTCCACAGGATTGGTAAATGTGGTGCCAATATTCAAAAATGGGTCAAAAACAGAACTTGATCAGCAACTGCAATTACAAAACACAGAAATGTTTGAATATTTGTAATTTTGTACTTTTTTATATTTATATATTCATTTTCTAACCTCTTAAGGGTTAGTCCAATTTTTGTTTTCATTTTTTTTTCTCACCAACCCACACTCTTCCACCCTACCTTTCCAAGACTCATAACTGTTTTTACTTATCTGTTCACATAACTTTATAAGGAATTATTTTCTTTGCTACTTAATAAAAAAAAAATAATAACTTTGAAAAAGAAATACAAATTTGCTTTCCATTGCCATATCCTGACACTAACTTTGTTTTTCCTATGATGTACGAACATGTTTTTCTTGGTAACATGTTGGTGTACTTTTTGATCACTTTCTATTCATTTATGTGTGGGGTTGGGAGGGGCAAGGTGATCTAAAATTGTGTATCACATTTTTTTTCCTCTTAATTAATTCACTGCAAAGGACACATTTTTTGTATTATGACTAGAGATGAGTGAATTTTTCAAAAATTCTAATTCGCCATGTCGCCAAATTTTTTTGGGGAAAAATTTGGTTTGATCCAAATAACTTTGCGGCAAATTACGTTAAACGGCTATTTCCTGGCTGCACAGAGCCTTTATAGTGGTGTAGAACACCGTGCATTGCAGTAACATGCATAGGGAGCCTGCTTTGGTAGTGAAATAATACTGTGAGTCCATATGACATGCAGATGACAGGTGTCACACTTAGAATCACTGCACACTTTACTTATTTGGGCAGTCATGGGGCCAAAACAGACCAAATAATTCTAGTATGAACTCAGCCTTACAGGTAGATGTTAGCGCCAAGAAGAAGCGCCCTCATTTTACACTGTCATCCGCTGATTCCACATAGATGTCTACCGCACTTGTTCTTTTACAAACTGATAAAAGTAGTGCCCCCATGACAGAGTGGAGAAGGTGTCAGGAGTAAGTTTTTGTTGACGTCACTGATTATTTTGCCCTTCGCCTGATCCGTCATAAGAACAACACCCAAAAAGCGTCCCCTGATTGAGAATCTGCCTTCACATGATCAGCATTTGGTCAATAATTCATCAGTATTGCTAATGCCAAAAAAAAACAGAGTGGATCCAAAACAGAGATGGCACAGCAATGGAATATTTGCATGTCTTCTGTGTTTTGTACCCACTCCTGCTTTGGGCTACCAAATCACAAATAGTTGATTTTTGTTTGTTTTTTGAAAGGGGGAAAAAAAAATCTGCATTTATTTAAAAAACATGATATTAACACACATAAAATACAACATAGAAGGGGCAAAACAACAAGATTTAAAAGACAAACTGGAAAAACAAAGTGCTATATCAACAAGAATGGATTGATGACCAGTGTCGGGGTGACCACAAAGGTAATGTTTACGGATCAAGAAATGTATGGGGTTTTGGCTGATAACTGAAGGACAGTCCAGCAAACAAGCCGACTCCAGCTGATTCCGTGACGAGCTGGGTTGCTGATAAGTGGATTCTAACGTTTCTAAAGAAATGCGAGTAAAGACATTGGAATAAATTGTCCACTTCCTCCGTCACCTTGTCCTTTGATTTATGAATATCATTCCATAAAGTCTTGAAGTCCTCTATGTGCATGGCATCAGAAATTTTCATGCGAGGTTCGACAGACACAGAGAAAACAAGCTCTTTGGCCGACACTGATCCAAACACATCTTACCTGGTCTACATCGCTGCTAGCCAAGTAAGGTCCTGAGAACTGATCACCAGATTACCGAAACAACAGTCAAAGTTTCGTTGGAACCACGTCCCTACGATAGCCGTGAGCGCTTTGGAGCCATTATACAGGAAGGGCGGGAGGCAAGTAAATATCTTAGGCAACACCTCCAATAGTCCTTCCTCTTTGTAGTTCCTGCAGAACCAATCTGTCCACACAATCCGGTCCACTGTGCTTGTCTTGGTGAGTGGAGGTTTGGATGAAATCTGTATGAGCACAGCCAGTGGATCTCTATGCTTTCCTTTTGAGTCCGGGTAAACAGGAAAATTTGGCTTTTAGGTTCAGCTCTGAGCCCACTTCAATGGCAAGACCCTTCTGCTTCTTAGCAGCTATGTGGGCAGACAGGTGCTTGGAATACTCTTTCAGTCTAGTGTATAAGAAATGATACATTGGTGTCATGCTGTACAGACTCCATTGTTTTTGAAGGAGCAAAGCAGCCTGTGCAGGATCAAGAGTTTCCTACAAGGAGGTGCACTGCATGATTTTTCTTTTAGACTTGCTTTGCAATGCAGACCGTCGACGTGCAGAGGTCAAGCTTCCAGGAGGATACCTTGAGCTGTGAAAATGACTGTTCCTTCATGCCGATGACCTACTTCTGGCGGTTAACACCCCGTCGGTTGGTGTTTGCATATCCTAGAGATAAATGGTGTTCCCGTTCACTGACTGTAAACAGAAATATTGACAGACAAACATATCAAACTCTGCCTACATCTTTCTAGGAGCCACTTCTTCAGTCCCCTGACCAGCCAGATTTACCAGCATCTGTTCCAGGACATGAAGCAGTGGAATGACATCGTCCTCAAAGGGCCTGAGCAAATGGCAGGTGTCACGCATGAGCTGCCACTGGCTGACATCAAAGTTACACATGGTACTACTCCTGTCCACTTGGATCATCAGGAAATCGTTTATGGCCTTTCTCTGTTCGTATAGTGCGGTCCAACATATGGAGGGTAGAATTCCAATGTTGGGAAACGTCACATATCAGCCCATGTTGGGGGATGCTGTTCTGCCGCTGCAGCTCAAGGAGGGTGTGCTTTGCGGTGTACGAGTGGTTGAAGTGCATGCAAAGTTTCCTGGCCATTTTTAGGATCTCTTGCAGATGGGTGGAAGAACCCAGAAACCGCTTGACAACCAGATTAAACACGTGTGCCATGCAGGGCGCATGGCTCAGCCCTCCTTGACGCAGCGCTGACACCATGTTCTTCCAGTTGTCGGTCACCATGGTTCCGATTTTGAGTTGTCGCGAAGAAAGTCAGGATTTGATTTCTTGCTGAAGGACATGGAGCAGTTCCTACCCTGTGTGACTCCGTTCGCCCAGTCAAACCAGGTTCAGAACAGCGTGAGAGTGATGAGGTGATGAGAGGGGTTGCACATGGCTTGCATACACTACATAATTGTTGGATCTATTCTCTACATGAAAATAATGTATTTGGTGTAAATCGTGAGAGGGGCATTGCTAGAAACATTGACTTTACAAGAGATACAGAGCAGCAGAGTTTATTTTGAAATTTAAAATTTCAACACTGCGTATTTCAGCCCATACAGCAAAAGGAAATGTAGAGTCACCCATCAATTTTCCCCCCCAAAAAGCCTGTTTCACATAACACATTTCACCACCACGTAATTCGGTCCATACCACAAAAGGAGGTGTACAATCACCCATACATTTTCCAAAAAAGAGCCAGTGTCACATAAAGAATTTCACCACTAAGTTGTTCCATACTGCAAAAGGAGGTGTACATTCACCCATACATTTTCCAAAAAAGAGCCAGTGTCACATAACAAATTTCACCGAAAAAAGGGCTTTACCACATATAGGTCCACAAATAGGCCCTTAATTGAGAGGTGTCGCACATGGCTTGCATACAATACATGCCTCCCACATAATTTTTTTTTATGTATTTGCTATAAATAGCAAGGAGGGAATTGCTGGAGACATTGACTTCACAAGAGATACAGAGCAGCGGAGTTTAGCCACCTCTGTTTACTACTCCTGAATTAAAATTGGGGCAACCAGCTTCAGCTTCCTCTGATGTGTATGCCTTTGAAGTCCTTTTGTTATGGCTTTGTACAGGGAGCAAGATTCTTATGCACAATTCTAATTTAACTCCTGATCTCTAGAAACTGGACTTGGACTCCAAGGCAGAGGCTCTCCAATCATGTCTTGTGTGTTGTGGAGATCGAATGCAGACGGAGCAGATAAAAACATATGAATGTTTTCAACTTAGTGAAGCTGCTTGATTTAATTGTGAATATATGGTAAAGGGAGTTTGTTGTGTTGTAATCAGCATTTTCATTATGTTTACTGCAGGACCCACGACAACCTAATTCGGGCCATACCGCAAAAGGAGGTGTACAATCACCCATCAATTTTCCCGGTCCATACCGCTAAGGCTACTTTCACACCTGCGTTTAGGTGCGGATCCGTCTGGTATCTGCACAGACCAATCCGCACCTATAATGCAAACGCAGGTATCCGTTCAGAACAGATCCGTTTGCATTACTCTGTAAAAAAAAAAAATCTAAGTCTAAGTGTAAGACAAGCGGATCTGTCCTGACTTACATTGAAAGTCAATGGGGGACGGATCAGTTTACAATTGCACCATATTGTGCCAGTGACAAACGGATCCGTCCCCATTGACTTACACTGTAAGTCAGGATGGATCCGTTTGCAAGCAGCGTTTTGGTGTCTGCCTCCAGAGCGGAATGGAGGCAGAACGGAGCCAAACTGATGCATTCTGAACTGATCCTTATCCATTCAGAATGCATGGGGGCTAAATTGATCCGCTTTGGGCCGCTTGAAACGGATCTCACAAGCGGACCCAGAAACGCCAGTGTGAAAGTAGCCTAAAGGAGTTGTACAATCACCCATCTATTTTCCAAAAGAAAACATGGTTGAGATAAAAAATATAAAGAATATATTTGTATTTCGCCAGTAAGGGTACTTTCACACTTGCGTTGTTTGATTCCGGCAGGCAGTTCCGTTGCCTGAACTGCCTGCCTGATCAGGCAAACTGTATGCAAACGCATGTCATTTTCTTCTGACTGATCAGGCATTTTTCAGACTGATCAGTCAAAAATGCATTGCAATACCGGATCCAGATATTTTTTCTCATTTTTAAAGGTCTGCACATGCTCAGACCGGAAGGACGGATCTGGCATTCCGGTATTTTGAATGCCGGATGCGGCACTAATACAGTTTTTTTCGCCAGAGATAAAACCGTAGCATACTACGGTTTTCTCTTTTGCCTGATCAGTCAAAATGACTGAACTGAAGACATCCTGATGCAAACTGAACGGATTACTCTCCATTCAGAATGCATGGGGATAAAACTGATCAGTTCTTTCCGGTATAGAGCCCCTGTGACGGAACTCTATGCCAGAAAAGAAAAACGCTAATGTGAAAGTAGCCTAATACATGGAAAACTGGGCTGTAAAATATCTCACTGCACCACTGAATGGCAAATAGGCCCTGATTTTTTATAATTTTTACACAAAAGGCTTTTCTACAGATAAGTACAACTATGAATGTCAAATATATTTGTATTTTGCCAGTAATACACGGCAAAGTGGGCTGTAAAATCTCACTGCACTGCTAAGCGGCAACTATATTTTTCCTTTTTCTGCTAATACATGCAAAAAAGGGCTTTAAAACAGATAAGTGCACCGCTGAGCGGCAAATATATTTTACTTTTGCCACTAATACACGACACCTTTAATAATCTTTCTCTGCACTTGTAAATCGTTTTTTTTAGCACAATGCTGATTTTTTTCTATCACTGTCCCTAGCGCCTGCAGACACGTCTCTCCCTGCACTAAGTATGCTGGTGAATCTAAGATGGGTGCCGTATTTATATGGCTGTGACATCACAGGACTAGCTGGCTGCTGATTGACTGCATGCATATCAGTATGGGTGATCCCGCTTTCCCAGACTTTCTTTCTCCATGTCCTCACATGTGCAGCCGCCATTTTAGGAAAAATGTCATTCATTACTACGAAGCGCGAGGAAATTTGATTCGCTCATCTCTAATTACGATCAAGTGTTAATTCATCTGATGAAAACATTGTTGATGCAGAGACCAAAATCAGTGGCATACCCCCAATAGAGGCAAACTACGCAGCTGCTATGGGGCCCTCGAGGAAAAAGGGCCCACAGTGAACCAAAGGTCCTACCGTTAATTACATTCATTACTGTCCAGCTTTAGTATAGCATCCCTATCATTAGTAAAGAAAGCTAATGGACATATGATGATGTCATCACAGGTCCTGTACATCTAGTCAAGGAACTGCAAAAAGAATGGTGTAGTTCCCAGGTTAGATAGGAGCATCTGGCAGGACTTGTGATTACGTCATAATCATCATCATCATCCCAGGTCCTGTATATCTAGTAAAGGAACTGCACAGAACATCATCACAGGTCCTTCATCCCCAAACAGCATGGAGAAGAACCATAGGATGACCTCTCCACTGAGATTAGAATGGAGTGATACAAGGAGGTCCTCCTCCTTTCTCTTCATTTGTACCCCATTCCCTATTTTAACTCATATCTCACTCATATATAATACTGCAGACAGTTAAATCCACTATTACCTCATGTAACTCACACAATAACCATAAGATATAACTGACTACATATATCTGTACACGCTGCATCTATTATACCTTGTACTTCTCACCTCAGTACACGTCTCTCTCCCTCAGTACTGATGTGAGAAGTACAAGGTATAATAGATGTAACATGTTAATATATATAGTATATACAGTAGTGTACTGATATGTGAGCTGTAATTTATACTCCACATACCAGTACACCACTGTTTATACTATACACTGCGTGCAGAATTATTAGGCAAATGAGTATTTTGACCACATCATCCTCTTTATGCATGTTGTCTTACTCCAAGCTGTATAGGCTCGAAAGCTTACTACCAATTAAGCATATTAGGTGATGTGCATCTCTGTAATGAGAAGGGGTGTGGTCTTATGACATCAACACCCTATATTAGGTGTGCATAATTATTAGGCAACTTCCTTTTCTTTGGCAAAATGGGTCAAAAGAAGGACTTGACAGGCTCAGAAAAGTCAAAAATAGTGAGATATCTTGCAGAGGGATGCAGCACTCTTAAAATTGCAAAGCTTCTGAAGCGTGATCATCGAACAATCAAGCGTTTCATTCAAAATAGTCAACAGGGTCGCAAGAAGCGTGTGGAAAAACCAAGGCGCAAAATAACTGCCCATGAACTGAGAAAAGTTAAGCGTGCAGCTGCCAAGATGCCACTTGCCACCAGTTTGGCCATATTTCAGAGCTGCAACATCACTGGAGTGCCCAAAAGCACAAGGTGTGCAATACTCAGAGACATGGCCAAGGTAAGAAAGGCTGAAAGACGACCACCACTGAACAAGACACACAAGCTGAAACGTCAAGACTGGGCCAAGAAATATCTCAAGACTGATTTTTCTAAGGTTTTATGGACTGATGAAATGAGAGTGAGTCTTGATGGGCCAGATGGATGGGCCCGTGGCTGGATTGGTAAAGGGCAGAGAGCTCCAGTCTGACTCAGACGCCAGCAAGGTGGAGGTGGAGTACTGGTTTGGGCTGGTATCATCAAAGATGAGCTTGTGGGGCCTTTTCGGGTTGAGGATGGAGTCAAGCTCAACTCCCAGTCCTACTGCCAGTTTCTGGAAGACACCTTCTTCAAGCAGTGGTACAGGAAGAAGTCTGCATCCTTCAAGAAAAACATGATTTTCATGCAGGACAATGCTCCATCACACGTGTCCAAGTACTCCACAGCGTGGCTGGCAAGAAAGGGTATAAAAGAAGAAAATCTAATGACATGGCCTCCTTGTTCACCTGATCTGAACCCCATTGAGAACCTGTGGTCCATCATCAAATGTGAGATTTACAAGGAGGGAAAACAGTACACCTCTCTGAACAGTGTCTGGGAGGCTGTGGTTGCTGCTGCATGCAATGTTGATGGTGAACAGATCAAAACACTGACAGAATCCATGGATGGCAGGCTTTTGAGTGTCCTTGCAAAGAAAGGTGGCTATATTGGTCACTGATTTGTTTTTGTTTTGTTTTTGAATGTCAGAAATGTATATTTGTGAATGTTGAGATGTTATATTGGTTTCACTGGTAAAAATAAATAATTGAAATGGGTATATATTTGTTTTTTGTTAAGTTGCCTAATAATTATGCACAGTAATAGTCACCTGCACACACAGATATCCCCCTAAAATAGCTAAAACTAAAAACAAACTAAAAACTACTTCCAAAAATATTCAGCTTTGATATTAATGAGTTTTTTGGGTTCATTGAGAACATGGTTGTTGTTCAATAATAAAATTAATCCTCAAAAATATAACTTGCCTAATAATTCTGCACTCCCTGTATATCTGTACATACTGCATCTATTATACCTCATACCTCCCATAAAAGTACACTGCTGTATATACTGGCCAGGAACAGGTAGTGGGAGGGGCTATGAATGGGGCATGGGGGCCCAATTTAGATTGTTTCTATGGGACCCAGTGATTTCTATGTACACCCCTGACCAAAATCATTGTTTATGGGTAGCAGAATACGTTGTGAGGAAGTAGCCATCTGCTACCCAGAAACAATGATTCTCTATAGAGACAAGAGATTGCCCCAATGATTGCTAGTCCCCATACAGAGGAAATGATTGCTGCTTATAAAAGACGAGCAGGTAATTATTGAAATTGAATGGCTTGTTCCATATAATTGCCTGCTGAGTCGGTCCATATAAAAGGGCATTACATGTTCCATAAAGGTTTTACTTTAAACTAAATAGACTGTATACTTATTCAAGGAAATGTGTCATATAAAAATAATCTGTTGTTTAAATCATATTTTTATGCTAAACATTTTTTAAATATTTTTGTTGATTTCTTTTCCACGTCACTATCGATATTAAAAAATAAATAAATATAGCATGCAGCTTTCACACTGACCACTAGGCGCAAAATATGTTAAGACTTCCGGTTCCGTACAGGAAACTTTTCAGTAGCCACCTCATTATCATCACAGGCAGGTTTACAATGACAGATATTACCTCTGTATAGATAACACAGGATACACCATTCACAATAAGTGATTGTCATAGCTTATGTACTCTTTCCTAACCTCTGCACATCTCACAGAGCATGCTTAGACAAATATCTGTATAAGATATAGCTATAGCTAGATATACAGTGTCTGTCTCTCCAAACCTTTAGTTTTACAATAACTGTTTACCCACGTTTCTAATCAACTATAACAATTAACATTGTACCTTAGACCCTCTACCAGTCAAATAAGTAACAGAAGACTGCCGAGCCATTTAAAGGGAACCTGTCATGTGGATATTTGATTATAATCTAACTAATTATATACAATCATTAACTACTAAAAAGTGCCTTAGATGTATTCACTTTCTGGTGTGACAAATGGTTACCTCATAATATACACACAAAGATGCCGCATGCCGCATGCTAATGAGCTGATTTGAGTCCAGCGTGATGTCATTAAGTCCAGCGTATATTTAATTCAGAGCTATAGCCAATCCCCTGCCCACTTGCTGCTGATTTATATGGAAAATAAACGGAAAATGCAAATGTGATCGCACACTACATCCAGCACTCTGCCCTCCATGCTGGATGAGACATTGGTTTATATTTTGGCCAAAGCATAGTAAGCCACTCACCGCGTCAAGGCTGTCTCATGAGTGGTCCCTAACTCTTGTTCCTACCTGTTCATGGGCCATGACAGCCACATAAAATCCAGGGAATGCAGGTCAGCATGCAAGCCAAGTACACTTTGCTTGTAACCCCGTCCGGTGCCATTACAGCTTTCATCGGATCCAGGGATGCAAGTACCAACATGCATGCTGAACCTACCATATACTTCTCCTGGAGCCAGATGGCTAATGGTAGGTTCTATACAAGCAGACTCAGTTTTATACTGACTTTAAAACCAGCCTCAAGGACAGATTTACTGGTCAGGTGTGCAATGACTCCAAGGAGATCGCCACGCCTCCAATATATACTACAAAGAAAAAAATAAGGGGTTGGGTCAGCACAACCTGCTGCAGGTGCACATCACTATGGCGAAATACATATACAAACGGAAAATGCAAATGTGATCGCACACTACATCCAGCACTCTGCCCTCCATGCTGGATGAGACTGCTTGTATAGAACCTACCATTAGCCATCTGGCTCCAGGAGAAGTATATGGTAGGTTCAGCATGCATGTTGGTACTTGCATCCCTGGATCCGATGAAAGCTGTAATGGCACCGGACGGGGTTACAAGCAAAGTGTACTTGGCTTGCATGCTGACCTGCATTCCCTGGATTTTATGTGGCTGTCATGGCCCATGAACAGGTAGGAACAAGAGTTAGGGACCACTCATGAGACAGCCTTGACGCGGTGAGTGGCTTACTATGCTTTGGCCAAAATATAAACCAATGTCTCATCCAGCATGGAGGGCAGAGTGCTGGATGTAGTGTGCGATCACATTTGCATTTTCCGTTTGTATATGTATTTCGCCATAGTGATGTGCACCTGCAGCAGGTTGTGCTGACCCAACCCCTTATTTTTTTTTTTCTTTGTAGTATATATTGGAGGCGTGGCGATCTCCTTGGAGTCATTGCACACCTGACCAGTAAATCTGTCCTTGAGGCTGGTTTTAAAGTCAGTATAAAACTGAGTCTGCTTGTATAGAACCTACCATTAGCCATCTGGCTCCAGGAGAAGTATATGGTAGGTTCAGCATGCATGTTGGTACTTGCATCCCTGGATCCGATGAAAGCTGTAATGGCACCGGACGGGGTTACAAGCAAAGTGTACTTGGCTTGCATGCTGACCTGCATTCCCTGGATTTTATGTGGCTGTCATGGCCCATGAACAGGTAGGAACAAGAGTTAGGGACCACTCATGAGACAGCCTTGACGCGGTGAGTGGCTTACTATGCTTTGGCCAAAATATAAACCAATGTCTCATCCAGCATGGAGGGCAGAGTGCTGGATGTAGTGTGCGATCACATTTGCCTTTTCCGTTTGTATATGTATTTCGCCATAGTGATGTGCACCTGCAGCAGGTTGTGCTGACCCAACCCCTTATTTTTTTCTTTGTAGTATATATTGGAGGCGTGGCGATCTCCTTGGAGTCATTGCACACCTGACCAGTAAATCTGTCCTTGAGGCTGGTTTTAAAGTCAGTATAAAACTGAGTCTGCTTGTATAGAACCTACCATTAGCCATCTGGCTCCAGGAGAAGTATATGGTAGGTTCAGCATGCATGTTGGTACTTGCATCCCTGGATCCGATGAAAGCTGTAATGGCACCGGACGGGGTTACAAGCAAAGTGTACTTGGCTTGCATGCTGACCTGCATTCCCTGGATTTTATGTGGCTGTCATGGCCCATGAACAGGTAGGAACAAGAGTTAGGGACCACTCATGAGACAGCCTTGACGCGGTGAGTGGCTTACTATGCTTTGGCCAAAATATAAACCAATGTCTCATCCAGCATGGAGGGCAGAGTGCTGGATGTAGTGTGCGATCACATTTGCATTTTCCGTTTGTATATGTATTTCGCCATAGTGATGTGCACCTGCAGCAGGTTGTGCTGACCCAACCCCTTATTTTTTTCTTTGTAGTATATGGAAAATAACTGTCATTCAGCAGCAGGTGGGCGGGGAGAGTCAGGAGCTCATAAATATTCAGGACTCATCATTATCAGCTGGAGCTTTTCAATACAAGATGTTGGCAGATTGACTGGGTCAATTAAAGAAAGTGACCCAGCATTTTGCTAAGAGAATCAGTCACTTATTTATGTTGCCCTTAGTTAGGACACCATAAAACTGGTGACAGGTTCCCTTTAAAGTCATTGATTAGTGCCCAAGTTGTTAAAGGGCCATTAAAGGGGTTGTTTATTTAAAAGAAAACACTGAAACATTTCATTCATAACTTTCTACGCCTGGTTTAGGTGTAGAAAATGGTGTAAAGGTAAGCCAGCAAGGAAGCTGTCTTACATTTAGAACTGGCGCTATGGAGAGGCCTGTGCCTCTTTATAACTTCGGCTGAACCAACACCAGCTTAGGGCTTTATTAAGACCAGCAGCTAAAACGCTGGTCATAAATGTGTCCCAAAGTTAATATACTTATAAAAAGTAGATGGGAATTTATCATGAGGTACGATTCTGAAGTCAGTTTCTCTAGATTCTGCATTGCCATTATTTGCACCAACATTACCAAACATTGAAAGTTGTTCAATTTTTTAAAACTTCTAGAGATATTATTCGAGTATTTATAGAAACATAAAATGTGTCGGCAAATAAGAACTGTTTGGCCCATCTAGTCTGCCCAATATAATGAATACTATGAATAGCCCCTGGCCCTATCTTGTATGAAGGATTGCCCTATGCCTATCCCATGCATGCTTAAACTCCTTCACTGTATTTGCATCTACCACTTCTGCAGGAAGGCTATTCCATGCATCCACTACTCTCTCAGTAAAGTAATACTTCCTGATATTACTTTTAAACCTTTGCCCCTCTAATTTAAAACTATGTCCTCTTGTAGCAGTTTTTCTTCTTTTAAATATTCTCTCCTCTTTTACCGAGTTGATTCCCTTTATGTATTTAAAAGTTTCTATCATATCCCCTCTGTCTCGTCTTTCTTCCAAGCTATACATGTTAAGGTCCTTTAATATTTCCTGGTAAGTTTTATCCTGCAATCCATGTACCAGTTTAGTAGCTCTTCTCTGAACTCTCTCCAAAGTATCAATATCCTTCTGGAGATATGGTCTCCAGTACTGAGCACAATGCTCCAAATGAGGTCTCACTAGTGATCTGTAGAGCGGCATGAGCACCTCCCTCTTTCTACTGGTAATTCCTCTCCCTATACACCCAAGCATTCTGCTAGCATTTCCTGCTGCTCTATGACATTGCCTGCCTACCTGTAAGTCTTCTGAAATAATGACCCCTAAATCCCTTTCCTCAGATACTGAGGTTAGGACTGTATCACTGATTTTATATTCTGCTCTTGGGTTTTTACTCCCCAGGTGCATTATCTTGCACTTATCAACATTACATTTTAGTTGCCAGATTTTTGAACATTTTTCTAGTTTTCCTAAATCCTTTTCCATTTGGTGTATCCCTCCAGGAACATCAACCCTGTTACAAATCTTTGTGTCATCAGCAAAAAGACACACCTTACCATCGAGGCCTTCTGCAATTTTGCTGATAAAGATATTAAACAATATGGGTCCCAGAACAGATCCCTGAGGTACCCACTGGTAACAAGACCATGGTTTGAATATACTTTATTGACTACAACTCTGTTGTCTGTCCCTCAGCCACTGCCTAATCCATTCAACAATATGGGAGTCCAAGCCCAGACTGCAATTTATTGATAAGCCTTCTATGTGGGACAGTATCAAAAGCCTTACTAAAGTCTAGATAAGCGATGTCTACTGCACCTCCGCCATCTATTATTTTAGTCACCCAATCAAAAAATCAATAAGATTAGTTTGACATGATCTCCCTGAAGTAAACCCATGCTGTTTTTCATCTTTCAATCCATGGGATTTTAGATGTTCCACAATCCTCTCCTTAAGTATGGTTTCCATTAATTTCCCTACTATTGATGTCAGGCTTACTGGCCTATAGTTGCCCGATTTCTCCCTACTATCTTTCTTGTGAATGGGCACAACATTTGCCAATTTCCAATATTCTGGGACGATTCCTGTTGGCAGTGATTGGTTAAATAAATCTGTTAATGGTTTTGCTAGTTGACCGCTGAGCTCTTTTAATAGCTTTTGGTGTATCCCATCAGGCCCCTGTGACTTATTTGTATTAATTTTAGACAGCATCAAAAGATTCATTAGTCTTCTTTCCTAACTGAGGTCCTTTTCCTTCATTTTCCTTTGTAAAAACTGAACAGAAGTATTCATTGAGGCAGTCAGCTAGTTCTTTATCTTCTTCCATATATTTTCCTTCATTTGTTTTTAATTTTGTAATTCCTTGTTTTAGTTTCCTTTTTTCATTTATGTATCTGAAGAATGCCTTATCGCCTTTTTTCCCTGACTGAGCTATTTTCTCTTCTGCCCGTGCTTTAGAAACTCTTATAACTTGTTTGGCCTCTCTCTGCCTAATCTTATAAATTTGTCTGTCATCCTCGTTTTTTTTTATTTTTATAATTCTTAAATGCTATCTTTTTGTTTTTAATGATTTTGGCCACTTCTGCTGAGTACCACAGTGGTCTCTTTCTTTTTTTGCTTTTACTGACAAGCCTAATGCAATTTTCTGTTGCCTTCAATAGTGCCACTTTTAAGTAGTTCCATTTCTCCTGGACTCCAATGAAACTGTTCCAATCTGATAGGGACTCGTATACCAATAATCTAATTTTAGAAAAGTCAGTTTTTCTAAAATCTAAAACTTTTGTTTTTTGTTGGTGTGACTCAGTCACTGTACTTATAGTAAACCACACTGACTGGTGATCACTTGATCCCAAGCTTTCCCCTACAGTAATATCAGATACCAAATTCCCATTTGTGAATACTAAATCTAAAATGGCCTCCTTCCGGGCTGGCTCCTCAACTACTTTCTGTAGAGATAATCCCAGTAGGGAATTTAGAATATCTGTACTCCTGGCAGAACTAGCTATTTTGGTTTTCCAGTTTACATCTGGAAGATTGAAGTCTCCCATAATGATAACTTCCCCCTTCAATGTCACTTTATCTATTTCCTTAACTAGTAGATCATCTAATTCTTTGACTTGGCTAGGTGGTCTATATATCACACCTACACGAGTTACCTTATGATTATCAAGCTGCAAGGTAACCCAAACTGACTCTAAATTGTTCTCGCTAACTTGTATCAAATTAGATTTTATGCTGTCTTTCACATACAGGGCCACCCCTCCCCCTTCTTGCCTTCTCTGTCTTTCCTGTCACCCCTGCTGGAGTGAACTTGAAACAATTTATGTGAGATTTGTGCAACTTTTTATTTGTTTAAATCTTGCCTAAATTATATTACCATATCTAATCACACGCACTTTTAAACATTGGAAAACATGCAAAGTCACAAAAGCCCTCTCTTCTTTTTAACCAATATGGTGAATGTCTGAACTAATTTGTCATGTTAATATATATTTTGTAATGAGACAATTCCTCTTTTACATATATAATGTTAAATACTAAGCAATTTCCCATGCCTTCATTTTCCATCAGCAAAAGTACTTGGCCAACTTAAGCAAATAAATTTCCGCGACTCAGATAATCCACCTGTCAATAAAACTTTTCTTTCATTATTTATTGTTTCCATGCTCAGGTACATCATTATTAAAATCCCTGTCACAGATAAGGTAATAAATTCCACTGTTTCTAACAAATATGCCTTGTCTTTAAAAGAACTGATAGTTCAGTCTACAGAAATAGAGTGGGATCTCTTGAGCTTAACATTTAACTATGAAGATTTGTCTATTTCAAGAGCAGAATTTGAGTGCCAGATTTTTGGAAAGTCATTAACCATCATGGATGATTGATGGCCCTCTGCTGAGAGTTGGAATACTCTTATAAATGATAATGGTACTTTCAGGTCAAGCGAAAATAATTTGTTTGTGACTGCTTGAAGTTGCAAGCAGACAAAGTAAAAGTTCAAGGAAAACTTCTTAAGGTTTAAGCATAGTACTGAGTTTTATTAATGCTTTTATTACATGTTGTAGAATCACTTTAAGGGCTCTTTCACACGTGTGATGGACTTTTTTTTAAAAGATGGGGCTTTCTATATGGCCATTTATTTACCGTCCACTGAATAGTGTCAGATAAAAAATAGTACATGTCCTATTTCTGGCTGTTTTTACACCCAGATAGACCCATTTGAAATTAAAGGAGCCATTTTTAACATCTGTTAATTGTTTAGACAAGAGTGTACCCGCCTGATGTAGGTTAAAAATTGTACACTGTGTGATAAAAGGGGCTTACAGGGGTTAAAAAAATAAAATAAAAAAAATACTCAACTCATCGACTTGCATTAGAAGGAACACTTGCTCCGCACTGGAGGCAGAAGGACCCAATGCTCTCAACGTCGTCACGTTACATGATATGACAATGCTGAGAACATCAGTTCCTAGTGTCTCCAGTGTGTTCCCTCCCATGCAAGTGGATAAGATAAATATTTTTTTTTAATTGTTGCCAATACTGGGGGTTAGCGGCTGGTGGGATGAAATTTGGCACTATAATTACTGAAGGCACTGGGAGGAATATTACTTTTACTGGGGCAAAAAGTGTGCCTTTACTTATATTAGGGGGCACTAAAAGGACCATTACGGATACTGAGGGGGCACTATGGGGGCCATTATTTATACCAGGGGTACTATAGGGGGTTATTCTTTATACTGGGGGGCACTATTGGATGTCCAGAAGGCAATTTGGAGTCATATATACTTAGGGCATTGCAGAGGTTGGGGAAAAAAAGCTTATAAAATTCATCAGTTTTAATCATCCTTCAAAAAGGATGCAAAACGGCCATTGAAAACAGAAAATGGATACACACACTGATGCAAAATGGCCACGAAAAACTGAAGTTTATCCATGTACCGTGAAGTTAAGTTATTTTTTTCTGTTCAAGCTGTTTTTCTTTTTTTTTTAAAGATCATTTACATACTGTACCTAAAGTGTATGGAAAAAATGAAAGCAGGTATGTCTAATAAAATATTTAGGGATTAGGTATGAGCGAACTTGTGTTTTCAAGCTCGGAGTACAAGGTTACTTATGAATTCTGTAAATATTATGTGACTATTTAAATTGTAAGCCCGTTTTCATTTCCTAATTCAAGTCAGGGATGGCAGGATTTTTGGCGGGTGGATGGGACAATGAGGCGAAACTGGTATTCTCAGATGCTCAGTTGCCAACAGACAACAGGTTACCTAGCATCTCCAGCTCTTTCAAAACATTGACAAACATATATAAAGACCATATCAGGGGTTGGTGGGAAATCCAATCTCTTGAAACCTATCTTAAGTAGAGTTGAGCGAACACCTGGATGTTCGGGTTCGAGAAGTTCGGCCGAACTTCCCGGAAATGTTCGGGTTCGGGATCCGAACCCGATCCGAACTTCGTCCCGAACCCGAACCCCATTGAAGTCAATGGGGACCCGAACTTTTGGGCACTAAAAAGGCTGTAAAACAGCCCAGAAAAGAGCTAGAGGGCTGCAAAAGGCAGCAACATGTAGGTAAATCCCCTGCAAACAAATGTGGATAGGGAAATAAATTAAAATAAAAATTAAAAAAATAAAAATGAACCAATATCAATTGGACAGAGGTCCCATAGCAGAGAATCTGGCTTCACGTCAGCAGAGAATCAGTCTCTTCATGCCATAGCAAAGAATCTGGCTTCATGTCAGCAGAGAATCAGTCTCTTCATGCTATAGCAGAGAATCTGGCTTCATGTCAGCGCAGAATCAGTCTTCATGTCATAGCAGAGAATCAGGTTTCACGTCACCCACCACTGGAACAGGCCACTGTCACACATTTAGGCCCCGGCACCCAGGCAAAGGAGAGAGGTCCCGTAACAGAGAATCTGGCCTGATGTCAGCACAGAATCTGTCTTCATGTCATAGCAGAGAATCAGGCTTCACGTCACCCACCACTGGAACAGGCCACTGTCACAGATTTAGGCCCCGGCACCCAGACAGAGGAGAGCGGTCCCGTAACAGAGAATCTGGCATTATGTCAGCGCAGAATCTGTCTTCATGTCATAGCAGAGAATCAGGCTTCACGTCACCCACCACTGGAACAGGCCACTGTCACACATTTAGGCCCCGGCACCCAGACAGAGGAGAGGTTCATTCAACTTTGGGTTGCCCCGCAATATAATGGTAAAATGAAATTAAAAATAGTATTGAATGAGGAAGTGCCCTGGAGTAGAATAATATATTGTTAAGGGGAGGTAGTTAATATCTAATCTGCACAAGGGATGGACAGGTCCTGTGGGATCCATGCCTGGTTCATTTTTATGAACGTCAGCTTGTCCACATTGGCTGTAGACAGGCGGCTGCGTTTGTCTGTAATGACGCCTCCTGCCGTGCTGAATACACGTTCAGACAAAACGCTGGCCGCCGGGCAGGCCAGCAACTCCAAGGCATAAAAGGCTAGCTCTGGCCACGTGGACAATTTGGAGACCCAGAAGTTGAATGGGGCCGAACCATCAGTCAGTACGTGGAGGGGTGTGCACAGGTACTGTTCCACCATGTTAGTGAAATGTTGCCTCCTGCTAACACGTTCCGTATCAGGTGGTGGTGCAGTTAGCTGTGGCGTGGTGACAAAACTTTTCCACATCTCTGCCATGCAAACACTGCCCTCAGAGGAGCTGGCCGTGACACAGCTGCGTTGGCGACCTCTTGCTCCTCCTCTGCCTTCGCCTTGGGCTTCCACTGGTTCCCCTGTGACATTTGGGAATGCTCTTAGTAGCGCGTCTACCAACGTGCGCTTGTACTCGCGCATCTTCCTATCACGCTCCAGTGTAGGAAGTAAGGTGGGCACATTGTCTTTGTACCGGGGATCCAGCAGGGTGGCAACCCAGTATTCTGCACAAGTTAAAATGTGGGCAACTCTGCTGTCGTTGCGCAGGCACTGCAGCATGTAGTCGCTCATGTGTGCCAGGCTGCCCAGAGGTAAGGACAAGCTGTCCTCTGTGGGAGGCGTATCGTCATCGTCCTGTGTTTCCCCCCAGCCACGCACCAGTGATGGGCCCGAGCTGCTTTGGGTGCCACCCCGCTGTGAACATGCTTGATCCTCATCCTCCTTCACCTCCTCCTCATCCTCGTCCTCCTCGTCCTCCAGTAGTGGGCCCTGTCTGGCCACATTTGTACCTGACCTCTGGTGTTGCAAAAAACCTCCCTCTGAGTCACTTTGAAGAGACTGGCCTGAAAGTGCTAAAAATGACCCCTCTTCCTCCTGGGCCACCTCCTCTTCCATCATCGCCCTAAGTGTTTTCTCAAGGAGACATAGAAGTGGTATTGTAACGCTGATAACGGCGTCATCGCCACTGGCCATGTTGGTGGAGTACTCGAAACAGCGCAACAGGGCACACAGGTCTCGCATGGAGGCCCAGTCATTGGTGGTGAAGTGTGTCTGATCCGCAGTGCGACTGACCCGTGCGTGCTGCAGCTGAAACTCCACTATGGCCTGCTGCTGCTCGCACAGTCTGTCCAGCATATGCAGGGTGGAGTTCCACCTGGTGGGCACGTCGCATATGAGGCGGTGAGCGGGAAGGCCGAAGTTACGCTGTAGCGCAGACAGGCGAGCAGCGGCAGGGTGTGAACGCCGGAAGCGCGAACAGACGGCCCGCACTTTATGCAGCAGCTCTGACATGTCGGGGTAGTTGCGAATGAACTTCTGCACCACCAAATTCAGCACATGCGCCAGGCAAGGGATGTGCGTCAAACCGGCTAGTCCCAGAGCTGCAACGAGATTTCGCCCATTATCGCACACCACCAGGCCGGGCTTGAGGCTCACCGGCAGCAACCACTCGTCGGTCTGTTGTTCTATACCCCGCCACAACTCCTGTGCGGTGTGGGGCCTGTCCCCCAAACATATGAATTTCAGAATGGCCTGCTGACGTTTACCCCGTGCTGTGCTTAAGTTGGTGGTGAAGGTGTGTGGCTGACTGGATGAGCAGGTGGAAGAATAGGAGGAGGAAGCTGAGTAGGAGGAGGAGGAGACAGGAGGCAAAGAATGTTGCCCTGCAATCCTTGGCGGCGGAAGGACGTGTGCCAAACAGCTCTCCGCCTGGGGCCCAGCCGCCACTACATTTACGCAGTGTGCAGTTAGGGAGATATAGCGTCCCTGGCCGTGCTTACTGGTCCACGTATCTGTGGTTAGGTGGACCTTGCCACAGATGGCGTTGCGCAGTGCACACTTGATTTTATCGGACACTTGTTTGTGCAGGGAAGGCACGGCTCTCTTGGAGAAGTAGTGGCGGCTGGGAACAACATACTGTGGGACAGCAAGTGACATGAGCTGTTTGAAGCTGTGTGTGTCCACCAGCCTAAATGACAGCATTTCATAGGCCAGTAGTTTAGAAATGCTGGCATTCAGGGCCAGGGATCGAGGGTGGCTAGGTGGTAATTTACGCTTTCTCTCAAATGTTTGTGAGATGGAGAGCTGAACGCTGCCGTGTGACATGGTTGAGATGCTTGGTGACGCAGGTGGTGGTGTTGGTGGTACATCCCATGTTTGCTGGGCGGCAGGTGCCAACGTTCCTCCAGAGGCGGAGGAAGAGGCCGAGGCGGCGGCAGCAGCAGAAGAGGCCGAGGCAGCAGCAGCAGAAGAGGTAGCAGGGGGAGCCTGAGTGACTTCCTTGTTTTTAAGGTGTTTACTCCACTGCAGTTCATGCTTTGCATGCAGGTGCCTGGTCATGCAGGTTGTGCTAAGGTTCAGAACGTTAATGCCTCGCTTCAAGCTCTGATGGCACAGCGTGCAAACCACTCGGGTCTTGTCGTCAGCACATTGTTTGAAGAAGTGCCATGCCAGGGAACTCCTTGAAGCTGCCTTTGGGGTGCTCGGTCCCAGATGGCGGCGGTCAGTAGCAGGCAGAGTCTCTTGGCGGCGGGTGTTCTGATTTTGCCCACTGCTTCCTCTTTTGCTACGCTGTTGGCTCGGTCTCACCACTGCCTCTTCCTCCGAACTGTGAAAGTCAGTGGCACGACCTTCATTCCATGTGGGGTCTAGGACCTCATCGTCCCCTGCATCGTCTTCCACCCAGTCTTGATCCCTGACCTCCTGTTCAGTCTGCACACTGCAGAAAGACGCAGCAGTTGGCACCTGTGTTTCGTCATCATCAGAGACGTGCTGAGGTGGTATTCCCATGTGCTCATCATCAGGAAAAATAAGTGGTTGTGCGTTAGTGCATTCTATCTCTTCCACCCCTGGGGAAGGGCTAGGTGGATGCCCTTGGGAAACCCTGGCAGCAGAGTCTTCAAACAGCATAAGAGACTGCTGCATAACTTGAGGCTCAGACAGTCTCCCTGATATGCATGGGGGTGATGTGACAGACCGATGGGCTTGGTTTTCATGCGCCATCTGTGCGCTTTCTGCAGAAGACTGGGTGGGAGATAATGTGAACGTGCTGGATCCACTGTTGGCCAACCAATTGACTAATGCCTGCACCTGCTCAGGCCTTACCATCCTTAGAACGGCATTGGGCCCCACCAAATATCGCTGTAAATTCTGCTGGCTACTGGGACCTGAGGTAGTTGGTTCACTAGGACGTGTGGCTGTGGCAGAACGGCCACGTCCTCTCCCAGCACCAGAGGGTCCACTAACACCACCACGACCATGTCCACGTCCGCGTCCCTTATTAGATGTTTTCCTCATTGTTCCCGTTCACCACAATTTTGAGAATGACAAATTTGGGAATGGTTTTTCAACCCAGAAAAAAAAGTGTGCTTTTACGGTCACTACAAATAACTTGACCAGCTAAAACAGTACAGATTTGGTTGAATAGAAATGTCAGGTCTATTTTTTAGGCGCTGGGTGACAGGCTCAACTTGCCCCTGATGTAATATATGGCCAAAAAATAACCACACTGTTGATGGTTAAATGCACTTGGGTGACACAGGCTCAGCCTGCACCAGATGTAGTATATGGCCAAAAAAAAAATCTGACTGTCGATGGTTAAATGCACTTCGGTGACACAGGCTCAGCCTGCAGCTGATGTAGTATATGGCCAAAAAATAACCAGACTGTTGATGGTTAAATGCACTTCGGTGACACAGGCTCAGCCTGCAGCTGATGTAGGATATAGCACAAAATAACCACACTATTGATGGTTAAATACACTTGGTGATAGCTTGTGCTGGCGCACCACAAGTCACAGAATGGCCGCCGATCACCCCAGAAAAAAAGTGATCTAAAAACGCTCTGGGCAGCCTCAAAAAAGTGAGCAAGTCAATAATAGCACTTCAATGATCCACAGCTGCAGATCGATCACAGAATGAAGTCTTTTGGAGGAGTTATTCTGCCTAATCTTGCCCTAACGTCGCAACTGCAACCTCTCCCTATACTGATCATAGCAGAGTGACGTGCGGCGCTACGTGACTCCAGCTTAAATAGAGGCTGGGTCACATGCTGCACTGGCCAATCACAGCCATGCCAATAGTAGGCATGGCTGTGATGGCCTCTTGGGGCAAGTAGTATGACGCTTGTTGATTGGCTGCTTTGCAGCCTTTCAAAAAGCGCCAAGAAAGAGCCGAACACCGAAACCGAACCCGGACTTTTACGAAAATGTTCGGGTTCGGGTCCGTGTCACGGACACCCCAAAATTCGGTACGAACCCGAACTATACAGTTCGGGTTCGCTCATCCCTAATCTTAAGTTGAAAATTGTCCCACGGGGTTTGAGAATTCCTGTGTATCCAGTCACACGGATTCAATCTCCAGCTTTTTTAATCAGGTGGGAAAAGGAGTCCATTGAGTCGTCATTGCGTTTGATGACTCTCTTATTGGAGGAGGAGCGGATCGTATATGGAAAGAATACGACCGCTTTAAATGAACATATAGAATTGATTAAAAAATTCTCCAGTTACTCTGAATTTCCCCGCAAAGAGCAAGTGCTTCAACAAAATATTGAGAAATTCACCTCTCAATTAAAAGAGAGAAAGCACTTTCAATATTTGAGGGGTACCTCTGATTTCCAGGAAGGTCACATATTTGACTATAATATCAAACAGAATCGGATCTTGGAGTCAGTAACTGAACCTTCCTCCTCTGAACCAAAGTCTGAGGCAGAGAGCGCCAGGTCAGGTTCAGCGCAATGTACTGCACCAACCTCTGGACGTGGAAGAGGGAGGAGCAGAGGGAGGAGGTCTAGGGGATCCTACCAAAGGGGCAATTTTTTAGGAAGGGGCCCACCACTCTACGATTACCTCCTCAGGGACAGGAAATAATCCCTGAGCAACCATCACAGGATTCCATCTCCAGTGATGAGATGCAAATCATTAACATCTCCAATAGACCATTAAGTATGGATGAGATTAAAGTCCTGAAGAGGGGCATGTCCTTTGTACCCACCAACAAATTTGACCTATTTAAATGGGTCAAAGACTTGAACCTTTTCGTGCGTAAGCTGAAATGGAAAAAACATTTTTGCTACTCACGACAAGAGACAATGTACACAATTGGGGATTGAGTTAGGGGCCCTACAAGATGTCCAAGTCCTACCGGGGCTCTGGGAAGAAAGTAATAGGGATCCTGGTGAGGGCCCATTCACCCAGTTGAGACCACCGTCGACAATCAATCCGCCAATTAGCAACTGTATGCCCCTGGACGTGTTCCTCAGGGTGGTCACAGATCAATTGGCCACCTTAGAGGAACACGACTTTGGGCACAATAATCTTACTAGTGTGGAGTGGGATGCCTTGCTCAGTCTGCAGAATGATAAATCGATTGTGATAAAACCTTCGGATAAGGGAGGTAACATTGTCATTCTAGACCAGGGGTGCACAACCTGCGGCCCGGGGGCCACATGCGGCCCTTTATACTATTCTGTGCGGCCCCCAACCATCTAGTAACAGACATGTATGCCTATGTCTTGTGGCTGCTCACATGTATTTTTCATGTATTTCTCCCATTAAATTTTAATTTCGGCCCTTGTCATTGGTTCAGTCTGGCAATGTGGTCCCCAACCAGGAAACGTTGTGCACCCCTGTTCTGGACACTGATCAATACACTGACATGTGTCTCAGAATTTTGAATGACAGAACGTGTTATGATATCCTTCCCAATGATCCATCAATATCGGACCGAGCTGAGCTCAATCGTATTTTAAGAGAAGCCCTCCAACATAGGCTGATTAGTAGTTCTGAATTGGGCTTTTTACTACCACCATTCCTACATATGGCATGTTTCTATGGTCTCCCTAAAGTGCACAAAGTCCTCGTGCCCTTGAAAGGGAGACCCATAGTCTCAGGGACCAATAGCCTCACTCATGCAGCAAGTACCTATGTGGATGTAATCTTGAGACCATTTGTCATTGCTCTCCCGTCTTATGTCCGCGACTCCATGGAGGTCATCAAAAGAGTGGATGGCCTCCATGTTGAGCATGACGTATTATTGGCAAGTTTGGATGTGGAAGCCCTATACAACTCTATACCCCATGACAAGGGTTGTGAAGTGGTCTCTGGTTTTCTACAGGAAAGAGATACTCATTTGGGGCGCCATAACGATTTTGTCCTCAAACTGTTATGCTTTATCCTCTAACACAACTCCTTCCTGTTCAATAACAAGGTTTACCACCAGGTAAAAGGTCTTGCAATGGGGAGCCCGTGCGCCCGACATTTGCAAATCTATACCTGGGTGGTTGGGAACGTGAAGTTGTGTTTGGAGAAGCCATGGGAGATTTCGTCTCATCGATTCTCCTGTGGGTGAGGTATATCGACGATATACAGATTTTTTGGAAAGGCAATAAAAATACCTTTGCCCAGTTTGTCCAATGTCTTAACATCAATGATTGGGGGCTTTTCTTTACATCTGATATACATCCTACTACTATCACATTTTTGGATCTCAATACTTTCAAAGATCAAAACGGTGATATAGGCACACGCCTTTTCCGGAAAAAGACAGCCACCAACAATTTGTTGGATTGGCGTAGTTGTCACCCAAGGGCCCTGAAACAGGGGATCCCGAAAGGACAATATTTACGCATTTGTCGTAATTGTTCTACTATTCGGGATTTCCAGATGGCTGCGGGTGACCTCAGATCAAGATAAAAAAATCGGGGGTACCCAGAGAATACTCTGAGACAAGCATATCATCATGCTTTGAGCAGTAATAGGGAAATCCTACTTAATCCCTGGTTGCGACCGGACACTTCTGACCACATTCGCATCATAGCAGACTTTGATGAGGCCCATGAACCCATTAGACAAATTTTGTCACAATTCTGGGGTATTTTAAAAGCGGACCCGGATGTGGGACATCTAGTGGGTGACAACCCCTCGATTACATTTAGGAGAGGGCGTAACATCAATGACAGACTAGTGCACAGCCTACAGTATATACAACAATGAGTATAGATGGGTATGATAGGTGCGCTCTCAAACATTGCTGCACAGAATAAATACAGAGACAGTGATGGGGTTTAAAATTGTGTGTTTATTTGTATTTAAATATTAAAAGTTATTTTACATAAAAACTGTTTTCATAAAAGCAATTTTTGGCAGATTTGTTGTTGGAGATGGGGAGTCTTCTTTCTTGAGTGGCTGTTCAGTTGGGATGTGTAAAGATGTGGTGTTTATTTGTGTTTATTTGTTGTAAAGGTTGGCTGGGGTGTAAGGTGTGTGGGTACTTGTGCCGGGTGGTTCTTGGTTGGATATTAGGTGTGGTAGAACTTCGGTGTGGTTTGTGAACTTCAGTGAGGATATGTGCATATAAACACAAAAAAAAGGGGGGCTAGGCTTCCAATGTTTCCTCAGGATATTTGTCCTGATAGAGGAATTTGTAGAGGAATTCGTATGGCAGTCTTGTGATAGTCATAAAAAGTCATAAAAGTGGTTCCATGTTTTGGAAAAAACTTGCAATGTGAAAAGTGGAAATATAAAATAAAAATAGAATAAAAAATAGAATTGGGAGTGATGTATACTTTCACTTCGAGTCGGTTAAAAATGTGAAGTAGATCGTACTTTACCAATTTGGTGTGTTATGTTCCACTCGTCCGATCGCTTTCTTTGCCCTGCAAGGACCTACGAGGCATCCCAAGTAGTCCGTTGCGGGTGTGTTGTGGCATCTCACGTGACAGGGCGGGGTAACACGTCACTCCTGGCTGTGGTTGCGATTGGTCCCAAAGTTTCAGGCGGGATTTCGCTTTGGGAGTGTAGAATCGCAATTGGTTATCCGCTTTCTGGTTCTTTCTGATTGGTTTTAAGGTTTTCGAAGGAGAATTCGAACGATTTCCAAAAAAAAAACGAATGTGGAAATTATATAAGAAAAAAGGTGGAATAAATGTATATGACCCTCGAGTTCCTTTACCTAGTATCTCATTAGGACCAAGCATTCTTGCAGCCTGTCAGCTGCTCTAATAGCAGCGTGTGTGATGGTTTGCACTTTGCTCCTGCTGCTCAGACATTGTAGCGGGACACACTTCATTTATTAGCTACAGACCAGTTGTTAATGAGATAGACCTTGCAGCAGTGATTGTCCAGATTGACTGGGGCATAGGTTGGCCCAGGGTCTATGGCGTTTGTTACCCTGTGGCTATGATAACAATACCTGCCCAGCCTGCGTGGACAATGATGCGGTAGGGTAGTAACAAAGCGTAGTTTTATTTATTTGTTTACCCCCACTACCTAGTGACTCAATAAAGATTTTTGTTTTGGTCCTTTTTAACATCCCTTTTTCCTTGTCAGCATACTTAAGAATTCTGTTATAAATTCTGCTACCACGGAACATAACTTATGGTCCTTGGTAGCGGAATCAATAACGGGATTTTTAGATAACCGTAACCCAAATCTTGTACGCCAAACGTGAAAACAGACATTTGTTTAAAACTATTAGGCATCTTTGCCCAGCATACTTCATTGTTAAAGCTTGATTCTGTGGCATTTTTCTGCAGTTTTAAATAGTTTGAGCTATTTTTGCACATGTGTTTCTTGGTGCTTTTTTGTTGGAAAATTACCAGCTCCAGATGTCAGCTGAAAGTCTATGAGAAATATGACATGCAGGAAAAATTTGTTTTCATTTTGGGTAATTTTTGTGTTTGTTTTTGAAAGCAGCACCATTTTTTCAGATGTTTTTCTATAGTGAAAAAACACCAGAAAAAAATCAAACATGTGTTATCACATAAATTACACTTAAAAAACACCATGAAGATGCACGTGGTATGCAAAAAGCACAAATGGTTTTTATTACTTTTTTTAGCAGTAAAAATGCCACAGCAAATTTGTGTTGTACAATATAGTTTTTGAGAAATACATTTTCTTTACTTTTTCATGTTCTTTCCTATCAGATTGTTTTTCCTTGTTTTTGTTTTTTTTAGCAACACAATGTTCGGCTTCTAAAGCACCACACAATCATTATGTTTTTTTGTAAGGATTTGCCACATAGATTTCTGTAAGGTAAATATGCAGTATAATAAAACATCAACTAATATCTATCATTCTAAAAATTGCATCCAGATTCATGAAAAGAATGCCTATTGAGTTCCCGAATACCTATATCATACTGAAACAGTACTTCTAGTTAGCATACATTAGGCAAGAGATTATAGTGATGGTCTGGCTGGCGCTGCACTGGGTTTCTAACAAAATGACTTTTGAAAGGTTGGACATGAAGTACAGACCCCTCCAACGGGACCAATTTTAGTAGGTAGGGTCAGGGTACCCCTACAGCTTGCTTGCTTCGCTTATATGCACAGCACTGTGTATGTGAGAGAGTAGTCTCCAGTGCTTCTGCTGATGGCTGTTGAGCAATGAAGGCACCACTACTGCCCAGGCACAGTCATGGTTTCACCCCTAACAACCACTATAGTTACTTTACTAGGTAAAAACCTACCTGTATTTGGAGCTCTCTAACCCTGGGATCAGACCTGAGCATTCGCGATGGAGCGCTCTGTATGCGTGATTGTACCGGCGTTTACAATCGCGCATACAGAGACAAGCGAACGCCCATTGTCGCGCGTTCCCGAAAGTCTATGTACGGGAACGCGCGACAAAATGCCCCAAAGAAGCTCATAAACTTTTTGGAGCGTTGACCGTTTTACAGCGCGATCGTACGCGCTGTAAAACGCCCTTGTGAGAACCATTCCCATAGGGAAGCATTGGTTTCTCCTTGTTGAGCGTTTTACAGCGCGTAGGAACGCGCTGTAAAACGTGCAAGTGTGAACTTAGGGTAAATGACACACATGACTATATATTTAACCTTAAGGACCAGGCCATTTTTTACAAATCTGACCAGTGTCAATTTAAGTGCTGAGAACTTTAAAACGCTTTGACTTATCCAGTCCATTCTGAGATAGTTTTTTCGTCACATATTGTACTTCATGACACTGGTAAAATGAAGTAAAAAAAAATCATTTTTATTTATAAAAAAATACCAAATTTACCAAAAATTTGTAAAAAATTGCAAATTTCCAAGTTTCAATTTCTCTATTTCTATAATACATAGTAATATCTCCAAAAATAGTTATTACTTTACATTCCCCATATGTCTACTTCATGTTTGGATCATTTTGGGAATGATATTTTATTTTTTGGGGATGTTACAAGGCTTAGAAGTTTAGAAGCAAATCTTGAAATTTTTCAGAAATTTTCAGAAACCCAATTTTTAGGGACCAGTTCAGGTCTGAAGTCACTTTGGGAGGCTTACATAATAGAAACCAACCAAAAATGACACTATTCTATAAACTACACCCCTCAAGGTATTCAAAACTGATTTTACAAACTTTGTTAACCCTTTAGGTGTTCCACAAGAATTAATGGAAAATAGAGATACAATTTAAAAATGTAACTTTTTGGGCAGATTTTCCATTTTAATATTTTTTTTCCAATTACAAAGCAAGGGTTAACAGCCAAACCAAACTCAATATTTATGGCCCTGATTCTGTAGTTTACAGAAACACCCCATATGTGGTCGTAAACCACTGTACGGGCACACGGCAGGGCGCAGAAGGAAAGGAATGCCATATGGTTTTTGGAAGCCAGATTTTGCTGGACTGTTTTTTTTGACACCATGTCCAATTTGAAGCCCCCCTGATGCACCCCTAGAGTAGAAACTTCAAAAAAGTGGCCCCATTTTAGAAACTACGGGATAGGGTGGCAGTTTTGTTGGTACTAGTTTAGGGTACATATGATTTTTGGTTGTTCTATATTACACTTTTTGTGAGGCAAGATAACAAGAAATAGTTGTTTTGGCACCGTTTTTATTTTTTGTTATTTACAACATTCATCTGACAGGTTAGATCATGTGATATTTTTATAGACCAGGTTGTCACGGATGCGGCAATACCTAATATGTATACTTTTTTTTTATTTATATAAGTTTTACACAATAATATAATTTTTGAAACAAAAAAAAAAATCATGTTATGAGAGCCATAGTTTTTTCAGTTTTTGGGCGATTATCTTAGGTAGGGTCTCATTTTTGTGGGATGGGATGATGGTTTCATTGGCACTATTTTGGGGTGTATATGACTTTTTGATCGCTTGCTATTGCACTTTTTGTGATGTAAGGTGACAAAAAATTGTTTATTTAGCACAGTTTTTATTTTTACTTTTTTACGGTGTTCATCTGAGAGGTTAGGTCATGTGATATTTTTAAAGATCCAGTCGATACAAACGCGGCAATACCAAATATGTATACTTATTTTATTTATGTCATTTTTACACAATAACAGCTTTTTTCAAACAAAAAAAATTATGTTTTAGTGTCTCCATATTCTGAGCCATAGTTTTTTTTATTTTTGGGGCGATTGTCTCAGGTAGGGGCTCATTTTTTGTGGGATGAGGTGAGATTGGTACTATTTTGGTGGGCAAACGCCTTTTTGATCGCTTGCTGTTGTACTTTTTGTGATGTAAGTTGACAAAAAAATTCTTTATTTAGCACAGTTTTTAATTTTTATTTTTTACGGTGTTCATCTGAGGGATTAGATCATGTGATATGTTTATAGGGCCGGTCGATACGGACGCGGCGATAACTAATATGTATACTTTTTTTCTCCCCCCTATTTTTTACCAATTTTTTTTAACTTTATTTGGGGAAAATTACGTTTTTGTTTATTAAAATTTTTTGGGGGGAAACTTTATTTTTTTAACTTTTTTTTCACTTTATTTTTTGTCCCACTTTGGGACTTGAACCTTGGGGGGTATATTCCTTTACAATGCATTCCAATACTACTGTATTGGAATGCATTGGCTGTATGATTAATACTGTGTGTATTACTCATACAGCTTCCGGGGCCTGTGAGATCCAGGGGGCTGGATCTCACAGGCTCTTCACCGGAAGGCAGCGCGATGCCTTCCTTAGACATCGCGCTGCCTTCCATGCCATCGGGTCCCCCCCACAGCCGCATGGGGACCCGATGGCACCGCCGCAACCGCAGGTAAAGCCGCAAACCGCAGGTCTGAATTGACCTGCGGTTTGCGGCGATCGCCAATACGGGGGGGTCACATGACCCCGCCCCCCGGCGTTGTGACAGGATGCCCGCTGAATGATTTCAGCGGGCATCCTGTACCGATTAACCCCCGCCGTGCCGGAATCGCGGTTTAATCCCTTGACGTACCGGTATGTCATGGGTCCTTAAGGACTCGGGAAACATGCCGTTACGGTACGTCATGCGTCCCTAAGGGGTTAATTCACTAAATGATGTAACAATACCAATCAATGAAAACCCCATATTATGTACTTTCACTCACTGCATTCAGTAAAGTACACCAAAAATCATGATGACAAGAAATATTCCTTTAAAATTTGGAGTCATAATCCACTGATGATGATACAGTTTAACAAATGAAGAAATCCATACCGCATTGGATTTTTAAACCCTAAGGAACAAAAGGTATTATTGATTGCAAAAACCTCAAATTGCAAAGCCAGCTGTCTTAGAAATATCATTTACTCTCTAAAGTTATGTACTAAGACAGATGTAGCTTATTAATACATAAACACAGGTTGCCAGAGTCATCTTAAGCCACAGTAGCAGATGCTTTTGTTGCTGTGCTCTGTCAACATTGTAGACCTTTAATAGCAGGAACACCTGTTAAATGATGACCGTGTACAATAATATTAATAAATTGATGACACATGAAATGTTTCATGCTATGGCCATGATTTTTGGAAAGCAGACATAATGTATATATATATATATATATATATATATATATATATATATACATACAGTCAGGTCCATAAATATTGGGACATCAACACAATTCTAAAAATTTTGGCTCTTTACACCACCACAAAGGATTTGAAATGAAACGAACAAGATGTGCTGTAACTGCAGACTGTCAGCTTTAATTTGAGGATATTTACATCCAAATCAGGTGAACGGTTTAGGAATTACAACAGTTTGCATATGTGTCTCCCACTTGTTAAGGGACCAAAAGTAATGGGACAGAATAATAATCAGAAATCAAACTTTCACTTTTTAATACTTGGTTGCAAATCCTTTGCAGTCAATTACAGCCTGAAGTCTGGAAGGCATAGACATCACCAGACGCTGGGTTTCATCCCTGGTGATGCTTTGCCAGGCTTCTACTGCAACTGTCTTCAGTTCCTGCTTGTTCTTGGGGCATTTTCCCTTCAGTTTTGTCTTCAGCAAGTGAAATGCATGCTCAATCGGATTCAGGTCAGGTGATTGACTTGGCCATTGCATAACATTCCACTTCTTTCCCTTAAACAACTCTTTGGTTGCTTTTGCAGTATGCTTTGGGTCATTGTCCATCTGCACTGTGAAGCGCTGTCCAATGAGTTCTGAAGCATTTGGCTGAATATGAGCAGATAATATTGCCCGAAACACTTCAGAATTCATCCTGCTGCTTTTGTCAGCAGTCACATCATCAATAAATACAAGAGAACCAGTTCCATTGGCAGCCATACATGCCTAAGCCATGACACTACCACCACCATGCTTCACTGATGAGGTGGTATGCTTAGTATCATGAGCAGTTCCTTCCTTCTCCAAACTCTTCTCTTCCCATCACTCTGGTACAAGTTGATCTTGGTTAGTGATGACCAGCAGGGGTCATATTCGAATTCGCGATATTTCCCAAATATTTTGTAGAATATTTGGCGAATATTCGTGAATTCGAATATTCGTTATATTCTACGATTTTTTACTCGAAAAATCGACAAGGTAATGATCGCGTAATATGCAAATTTTAATAATGCTAATTTTTAACGCAAATTTTTCAATTGCCGAGCAAAAACATGATTCCTCCCTGCTTCTTGCTTGTGGGTTAATGAGTCATAGCACTGTATCAAATATATTCTTTTAGATTTTTTTAAATATGCTTAATATTCTAAAACAAGAATATATAGCAATATAGCGAATATTTGAAAAAAAAACGAATGTAGAGCAATTTAGCTAATATAGTGCTATAATCTTTTTTTTTTAATAGTTGTAATTTTTTTCCAATCTGAAGTTCAGATGAGAAAAAAATTGCAACTATTAGACAAAGATTATAGCACTATATTAGCTATATTTATTTTTTTTCGAATATTCGCTATATTGCTATATATTCTTGTTTTAGAATATTCTGAATATTCAATAAAACTAATATATATTCATTTTTTCGAATATTCTGAATATTCTAAAAAAAGAGTATATAGCGAATATTCGGGGGAAAAAACTAATATAGAGCAATTTTTCTAATATAATGCTATAATCTTTTTTTTTCAATAGTCAAAATTCAATATAGTGCTCTATATTTGTTTTTTAGAATATTCATCATTTTTCCCATTTAAAGTCATGATTCCTCCCTGCTGAGTCATTGGCCCACAAGCAAGAAGCAGGGAGGAATCATGTTTTTACTCGGAAATTGAAAATTTCCAATAAAAATTTGCATTATGAAAATTCGCATTACGAAAATTTGCAATAAAAAAATCTTGAATATTCTAAATTACGAATATATATCACTATATTCTGAATATTCGCGAATTTTCGAAGTTCCTATATTCGCGATAAAAATTAGCAATTCAAATATTCGTGATCAACACTAATCTTGGTCTAATCTGTCCATAGGATGTTGTTCCAGAACTGTGAAGGCTTTTTTAGATGTTGTTTGACAAACTCTAATCTGGCCTTCCTGTTTTTGAGGCTCACCAATGGTTTACATCTTGTGCTGAACCCTCTGTATTCACTCTGGTGAAGTCTTCTCTTGATTGTTGACTTTGACACACATACACCTACCTCCCGGAGAGAGTTCTTGATCTGGCCAACTGTTGTGAAGGGTGTTTTCTTCACCAGGGATAGAATTCTTCGGTCATCCACCACAGTTGTTTTCCATGGTCTTCCGGGTCTTTTGGTGTTGCTGAGCTCACCGGTGTGTTCCATCTATTTAAGAATGTTCCAAACAGTTGTTTTGGCCACTCCTAATGTTTTTGCTATCTCTCTGATGGGTTTGTTTTGTTCTTTTTCAGCCTAATGATGGCTTGTTTCACTGATAGTGACAGCTTTTTGGATCTCATCTTGAGCGTTGGCAACAACAGATTCCAAATGCAAATAGCACACTTGAAATGAACTGTGGACCTTTTATCTGCTCATTGTAATTAGGATAATGAGAAAATAACGCACACCTGGCCATGAAACAGCTGAGAAGCCAATTGTTCCATTACTTTTGGCCCCTTAACAAGTGGGAGGCACATATGCAAACTGTTGTAATTCCTTCACTGTTCAACTGATTTGGATGTAAATACCCTCAAATTAAAGCTGACAGTCTGCAGTTAAAGCACATCTTGTGTGTTTCATTTCAAATCCATTGTGGTGGTGTATAGAGCCAAAAAATTTAGAATTGTGTCGATGTCCCAATATTTATGGACCTGACTGTATATGTGTGTGTGTGTGTGTGTGTATATATATATATATATATATACAACATGTCTATGTATCCCACCACTTCAGCCATGTGCTGAGGTGGTGGAGATAGATAGACAATATTTTTGTTATCTGGACGTGTTCAGTAGCCGAGTTGCAATTGTTTCATAATTACTTGAACAGTTTAATTCCAGATATACAGTTAACTTTGGAATTTTCCACTAGTGAATTGCATTTTCTGGATGTTAGTGTCCAGCGTATTGGCTCAATGCTGAAAACTGAGGTCTATTCGAAGCCTACTGACCGCAACACCGTCCTGAGGTATGACAGCGCTCATCCCCGGACGATGGTGCGGTCACTGCCGTATAGCCAATTTACCAGAGCCAAAAGAATAGTGAGTGATACATCTACACTTGATAAAACTCTAGAAAGAATGACACAATGTTTTAAACAGAGGCGGTATCCAGCATCCGTTTTACAACAACAATTGAGTCGTATCAACCAGAGAGAGAGAGGTGATCTGTTTCAGGGCACTAGGAGGGATCAATCTAAAAAAAATACCCTTTGTATCCACCTTTTGTGAAGCCAGTGCTAAAGTTAGTAAAATCATTCATAAATACTGGTCGATTCTAGGTACAGAACATAAGAATATCCCTGAACTCTGTAATAGACCTATAATGTCATATAAGAGAGCCAGTAATCTAAAAGATAAACTAGTAAAAAATGACATTGGCTCACAAAAGGGTGAATATCAGTCATTCTTAGCCCCTAGGAAGTGTGGCAGTTATCCGTGCCTTCACTATGTGAACTGTAAGCACATGGTGAAGGGACGTGATTTCATTCATCCAAAAACTGGTGTTTCTTATCCCGTTAAATTTTATTTAACTTGTGACTCATGTTATGTCATCTATGTTTTATGGTGCCCATGCAAGTTATTGTATGTGGGGGAGACCACATGCGATTTTAAATCCCGTTTTAATCAGCACTGTTTTTCTATACGGAAAAAACGTAAGGATTTGCCAGTTTCACACCACTTTGCGAACATGGGCCATGGGGAAGGTGATCTCAAGTTTATGATCCTAGATCATGTCCCATTGCCGCGAACAGGAGGTAACCGCATAAAAAATGCTTAAAAAACTTGAGTCTGAATGGATCTTTAAACTACAAACTGTTAAACTGGGGGGTTTAAATGTGGAGTACAAACCATGGTTATTCATATGATCTCCAATTTTCATGACTCTGTCGATGTAGGTGTCGAAAAATCTGTTTCATTTTTTAATCCTAAATATATTTGGATAATATATAATTTTTTTATTTCACATTTTTTATTTCACATATAGGACCTTTGGATGGAAGGGCCTAGCTCAACAGGAGGTTGGATGCCTTGGACACGTGCGGTTTATTCCTGGATGTATTGTACTTATATCTTGATTCACATTGATGCGCTTTCGAATGCGTTTTTTTCATTTAATATGGCTATTTTTGGAAGTTTTCTGCCCGTTAAGGGTTAATGAAGGGGGTGGTAGGGCAACAGCTGCCGCTGTTCCCCTCCTCCTCCGCTCACATATTCCGGATGACAGTGCATCGCAAGATAGCACGTCACTCGGCAATGTACCCTGGGTAGATCATCCTGAATTATATTCAGCCTTTATACATTGCTTTGACGTATGTACCTGCATTAAGCGTTCTACTTATGTTACCTATGACGCGAGGTCTCATGTGATGTATCACTCGAGAACATGTGATCGCTCCTCCAGTGACGTCACGGACATGCGCAGCTTCAGTTCCGGGACGCCGTATCCATGTGGCACAGTTCGCAATCCTGTATCCACCTACCATTGAGCTTGCCTAATTCCATGCCTGGCCCTCCTACAGTGTCACACACACAGATGACAATTATTCACTGTTGATTATCACTTGTGTAAAATATGTATATGTTTTATGAATCGACAGACTTGTATGTTTGAGTGATATGTATTTATGTATTTAATTACATCACCTTTCGAATATGATGTCTCGATATATACACATGAAATGCTTTGTATTTTATTTTGAACAATATTGTTAAGTACCACTTATGTATGCTAATTTGACACAACCACATAAAAACTCACAGTTGTATATGATGCATTGCTTAAAAATGGTCCCAGCAAGTGGACCGAAACATCGCATGGGTGAATAAAGGATCCCACAGTTTTTTTCACTATTGGATGTGCTGCGGTGTAATTATTTATTCTATATATATATATATATATATATATATATATATATATAATTTATATTCTACACACCCCTGTTAAAATGTCAGGTTTCTGTGATGTAAATGAGACAAAGATAGATAATTTCAGACCTTTTAACCCATTAGGGACGCATGACGTACCGGTACGGCATGTTTCCCGAGTTCTTAAGGACCCATGACGTACCGGTACGTCATCTATAGTTTCGATCACCGCCGCCCGGTGGGGCTGTGGGGGGGACCCGATGGCATGGAAGGCAGCAGAATGCCTAAGGAAGGCATCGCGCTGCCTTCCGGTGAAGAGCCTGTGAGATCCAGCTCCCTGGATCTCACAGGCCGGAAACTGTATGAGTAATACACACAGTATTACTCATACAGCCAATGCATTCCAATACAGAAGTATTGGAAGGCATTGTAAAGAATTAGACCCCCAAAAGTTCAAGTCCCAAAGTGGGACAAAAAATAAAGTGAAAAAAAAAGTTGAAAAAATAAAGTTTTCCCCCCAAAAAATTAAAAGTTTCAAGTAAAAATAAACAAAAACTTAATTTTCCCCAAATAAAGTAAAAAAAAAAAATTGTAAAAAATAGGGGAAAAAACAAAGTATACATATTAGGTATCGCTGCGTCCATATTGACCGGCTCTATAAACATATCACATGACCTAACCCCTCAGATGAACACCGTAAAAAATAAAAAATAAAAACTGTGCTAAATAAACCATTTTTTGTCACCTTACATCACAAAAAGTGTAATAGCAAGCAATCAAAAAGTCATATGCACCCCAAAATAGTGCCAATCAAACCGTCATCTCATCCCGCAAAAAATTATACCCTACCTAAGATAATCGCCCAAAAACTGAAAAAAACTATGGCTCTCAGAATATGGAGACACTAAAACATGATTTTTTTTTGTTTCAAAAATGATATTATTGTGTAAAACTTACATAAATAAAAAAAAGTATACATATTAGGTATCGCCGCGTCCGTATTAACCAGCTCTATAGAAATATCACATGATCTAACCTGTCAGATGAATGTTGTAAATAACAAAAAATAAAAACTGTGCCAAAACAGCTATTTCTTGTTATCTTGCCTCACAAAAAGTATAATATAGAGCAACCAAAAATCATATGTACCCTAAACTAGTACCAACAATACTGCCACCCCATCCCGTAGTTTCTAAAATGGGGCAATTTTTTTGGATTTTCTACTCTAGGGGTGCATCAGGGGGGCTTCAAATGGGACATGATGTAAAAAAAAACAGTCTAGCAAAATCTGCCTTACAAAAACCGTATGGCATTCCTTTCCTTCTGCGCCCTGCCGTGTGCCTGTACAGCTGTTTACGACCACATATGGGGTGTTTCTGTAAACTACAGAATCAGGGCCATAAATATTGAGTTTGGTTTGGCTGTTAACCCTTGCTTTGTAACTGTAAAAAAATTATTAAAATGGAAAATCTGCCAAAAAAGTGAAATTTTGAAATTGTATCTCTATTTTCCATTAATTCTTGTGGAACACCTAAAGGGTTAACAAAGTTTGTAAAATCAGTTTTGAATACCTTGAGGGGTGTAGTTTATAGAATGGGGTCATTTTTGGGTGGTTTCTATGATGTAAGCCTCGCAAAGTGACTTCAGACCTGAACTGGTCCCTAAAAATTGGGTTTTTGAAAATTTCTGTAAAATTTCAAGATTTGCTTCTAAACTTCTAAGCCTTGTAACATCCCCAAAAAATAAAATATCATTCCCAAAATGATCCAAACATGAAGTAGACATATGGGGAATGTAAAGTAATAACTATTTTTGGAGGTATTACTATGTATTATAGAAGTAGAGAAATTGAAACTTGGAAATTTGCAAATTTTTACAAATTTTGGATAAATTTGGTATTTTTTTATGAAAAAAAAAAACTTTTTTGACCCAATTTTAGCAGTGTCATGAAGTACAATATGTGACAAAAAAAACAATCTCAGAACGGCCTGTGTGAGTAAAAGCGTTTTAAAATTATCAGCACTCAAAGTGACACTGGTCAGATTTGCAAAAAATGGCCAAGTACTTAAAGGGCTTCTGTCAGCCCACTAAACCGTTTTTTTTTTTTTTTGCTTAATAATAACCCCTACACTGCGATTTATCCATACATAAGTAAAATAATAATTTTGGTTCAGTAGAATTTGCTAAAACCCTATTTTTATAATATGTAAATTACCTTGCTACCAGCAAGTAGGGCGGCTACTTGCTGGTAGCAGCCGCATCCTCCGATGGTAATGACGCCCCCTCTGCTTGTTGATTGACAGGGCCAGCGGACGGGATCTTTCTCCGCTGGCCCTGCCTGTTTTCATTCAATATCTGGCGCCTGCGCCGCGGCCGTACCTATCTTCAATCGGCGCAGGCGCACTGAGAGGCGGCCACTCACTCGGCCGCTTCATCCTCAATGCGCCTGCGCCGGGTGTAGATGTGACGTCATCGGCGCAGGCGCATTGAGGATGAAGCGGCCGAGTGAGTGGCCGCCTCTCAGTGCGCCTGTGCCGATTGAAGATAGGTATGGCCGCGGCGCAGGCGCCAGATATTGAATGAAAACAGGCAGGGCCAGCGGAGAAAGATCCAGTCCGCTGGCCCGGTCAATCAACAAGCAGAGGGGGCGTCATTACCATCGGAGGATGCGGCTGCTACCAGCAAGTAGCCGCCCTACTTGCTGGTAGCAAGGTAATTTACATATTATAAAAAAAGTGTTTTAGCAAATTCTACTGAACCAAAATTATTATTTTACTTATGTATGGATAAATCGCAGTGTAGGGGTTATTATTAAGCAAAAAAAAAAAAAACGGTTTAGTGGGCTGACAGAAGCCCTTTAAGGTGAAATAAGGTTGAGTCTTTAAGGGGTTAATAATACGGTTACATAAGTGTGCACACCCTTAAACTAATACTTTGTTGAAGCACCTTTTGGTTTTATTACAGCACTCAGTCTTTTGGGGTATGAGTCTATCAGCATGTCACATTTTGACTTGGCTAGATTTGCCCACTCTTTTTTGCAAAAACACTCCAAATCTGTCAGATTGCAAGGGCATCTCCTGTGCACAGCCCTCTTCAGATCACCCCACAGATTTTCAATCTGATTCAGGTCTGGGCTCTGGCTGGGCCATTCCAAAACTTTAATCTTCTTTTGGTGTAGTTATTCCTTTATTGATTTGGATGTATGCTTTGGGTCGTTGCTGAAAGATCAAGTTCCTCTTCATGTTCAGCTTTCTAGTAGAAGCCTGAAGGTTTTGTGCCAATATTGACTGGTATTTGGAACTGTTCATAATTCCATCTAGCTTAACTAAGGCCCCAGTCCAGCTGAAGAAAAACAGCCCCATAGCATGATGCTGCCACCCCCATGCTTCACTGTGGGTATGGTGTTCTTTTGGTGATGTGCAGTGTTGTTTTTGCGCCAAACATATCTTTTGGAACTATGACCAAAAAGTTCAACCTTAGTTTCATCAGACCATAACACCTTTTCCCACATGCTTTTGGGAGACTTCAGATGTATTTTTGCTAAATGTAGCCTGGCTTGGATGTTTTTCTTCGTAAGAAAGGGCTTTGATCTTGCCACTCTATCCCATAGCCCAGACATATGAAGAATATGGGAGATTGTTGCCACATGTACCACATAGTGATGAGCGGCAGGGGTCATATTCGAATTCGCAATATTTCATGAATATTTTGTAGAATATTCATTGAATATTCGCGAATTCGAATATTCGTTATATTCTATTTTTTTACTCGAAAAATCGGCAAGGTAATGATCGCGTAATATGCGTATATTATGCGATTACTAAAGGCGTGTGTCCAAAACGAATATATAGCACTATAGAATAGAGTTCTATATATTCATTTTTTAGAATATTCATAATTTTTTTTCCATCTGAAGTCATGATTACAGTTGTGCGGACACCTGGATGTTCGGGTTCGACGGGTTCGGCCGAACTTCGGAAAAAAGTTTGAGTTCGGGACCCGAACTTGACCCGAACTTGAACCTGTACCCCATTGAAGTCAATGGGGACCCGAACTTTTGATCACTAAAATGGCTGTAAAAATGTCATGGAAAGGGCTAGAGGGCTGCAAATGGCGTAAAAATGTGGTTAAGAGCATGGCAAGTGCTCTGCATACAAATGTGGATAGGGAAATGACTTTAAATAACATAAAATACGCAAAAATAAAAAATAATAATCTTGATCTAGGAGGACCAGGTCCATATGGAGTAGGAGGTTGAGGAGGCGGTGGAGGAGGAGGAGGTAGCCTACACTGGTTTTTGGTTTTAAATTTTATTTATAAAATTAGGGTACACCCCAAAACATTGGGAAATATAACCTGTGGTAACCCCCTCCAGTCATGCTAAACACACATTCAGACGATACACTGGCGGCAGAGCAGGCCAGCACCTCCAAGGGGTAAAGGGCAAGCTCAGGCCATGTGCCCAATTTGGAGACCCAGTCAGTTCGTGTAGGCGTGTGCACACTTACTGCCCCACCATGTCGCACGTCTTCGTGATATTCACGATCCAATTTGATATCTGCTCTATCAACTTTCAATGTTTTTTTATGCGCCTACCATGGTGATTACGGGTGGCGGGAATCAGGGTTCCAGGCCGGAGAGGGAGCGTGAGAAAAAGAGACCAAATTTAAGGGAGATAAATTTATTTTAAAAAATTGCGATCGAGAAGAATTGTGGGAAAAGCTATTGAGGCGCAAATGTTGGCCAAAAGAGTATAGCAGAAATGTGGGACAAAGTATTGAAGCTTAAATGTGGTACAACTTGTTTAAGTTTAAGCATTGAATCAAAGGAGGTGGGGCGCATCAATTGAAGAAGCATTTCAGAAATTTTATTCCCTATCACCTATGCAGAACAGGGGTTGATTCACATCTAAAATTGTATAATGTCAACCCAAGAATGTAACAGAAAAATTACAGAAATTAATTAACCTGTCTACTTGGTAGAGCAGGGGTCTATGACAGAAAACAATTGTTTATTGTCACCCGAAAATGTAAAATAAAAATTATTGAAATTTATTAAGCTGTCAACAAGGTAGAGGGGTATATTACACCCAAAAATTGGTGAATTTGACCCTAAAATGTAACTGACAAATGTTATTTTATTTTTTTACCGGTCTACTAGGTATAGCAGTAGTACTTCACACCAAAAAATTTTTGAATTTCAACAGAAAATGTAACTGACAACTATATTTTTTTTTGTTAACCGGCCTACTAGTTATAGCAGTGGTACTATACACCCAAAAAATTGGTTAATTTCCCCAGAAAATGTTAATGACAATTTTTTTTTTTTTTTTTTTTTAACTGGCATACTAGGTATAGCAGTGGTACTATACACCCAAAAATTGGTGAATATAACCCGAAAATGTTAATGACAATTTATTTTTATTTTTTTAACCTGCCTACTAGGTATAGCAGTGGTACTATACACCCAAAAATTGGTGAATTTCACCAGAAAGTGTAAATTACAGAGTAGTGAAATGATATAAAATAAAACACGTACAAAAAAAATATATGGTTTTATAAGGTGGAGTTCCATATTGAGTAGGAGTTTGAGGATGCGGTGGACGTAGCGGAATAGGTGGAAGCGGCGGTGGAGGAGGACAAGATAGACAACACAGGTTTTTGGTTTTAATTAAATTTTTTAAAATTAAGGTACACTCCAAAACAGTGTGTGAAATATCCAAAATACAAACATGAGCAATTGCGCTGCAGTATAACAATGGCTGGTTAGTGCCGGTATACATGTCTATTCTGGACAAGGTACGGACAAGTCCTGAGGGATCCATGCATGGTTCATTTTAATGAACGTGAGCTTGTCCACATTGGCTGTGGACAGGCGGCTGCGCTTGTCTGTGATGACGCCCCCTGCTGTGCTAAACACACTTTCAGATTATACACTGGCTGCAGGGTAGGCCAGCACCTCCAAGGTGTAAAGGGCAAGCTCAGGCCATGTGTCCAATTTTGAGACCCAGAAGTTGAAGGGGGCAGACCCGTCATTCAGTACGTGTAGGCGTGTGCACACATACTGCTCCACCATGTTGGTGAAATGCTGCCTCCTGCTAAGACGTTCCATATCAGCTGGTGGTGCTGGTTGTTGTGGCGTGCTGACAAAGCTTTTCCACATTTAGGCCATGCTAACCCTGCCTTCTGAGGTGCTGGCAGTGACCCAGCTGCGTTGGCGACCTCTTCCTCGTCCTCTGCCTTCGCCTTGTGCTTCCACTGTCAGGTGGGAATGCCACCAGCAGCGCGTATACCAGCGTGCACTTGTACTCACGCATCTTACGATCACGCTCCAGTGACGGAATTAAGGATGGTACATTGTCCTTGCAACGGTGATACAGCAGCGTGGCAACCCAGTAATCAGCAAAAGTTAGAATGCGGGCAACTTGGTGGTCGTTGCGGAGACACTGCAGAATGTAATCGCTCATGTGTGCCAGGCTGCCCAGAGGCAACGAAAAGCTGTCCTCTGTGGGAGGTGTATCGTCTGTGTCCTCTGTGTCCCCCCCATCCACGCACCAGTGATGGCCATGAGCTGGTCTGGGTGCCACCCTGCTGTGAACATGGTTCCTCCTCCTCCATCTCCTCCTCCTCATCCTCCACCTCCTCATCCTCCAGAACTGTGGCCTGGCTGGACAATTGTGTACCTTGGGTTTGTGGGTGCAGGAACCCACCCTCGGAGCCACTTGGGAATGACTGGCCGGAAAGCCTACAAAATGATCCCTCTTCCTCCTCCTCCTGTGTCACATCCTCTTCCATCATCGCCAGGAGCGTTTTTTCAAGGAGGCATAGAAGTGGGATAGTAACGCTGAGAACGACGTTATCGGCACTGGCCATGTTGGTGGAGTACTCGAAACAGCGCAACAAGGAACACAGGTCTCGCATGGAGGCCCAGTCATTGGTATTGAAGTGGTGCTGTTCCACCGAGCGACTCACCTGTGCGTGCTGCAGCTGAAACTCCACTATCGCCTGCTGCTGCTCGCACAGTCTGGCCAGCATGTGCAAGATGGAGTTCCACCTTGTGGGCACGTCGCATATGAGGCGGTGAGTGGGAAGGCCGAAGTTACGCTTTAGCGCTGACAAGCGAGCAGCAGCAGGGTGAGAACGCCGAAAGAGCGCACAGACGGCCCGCACTTTATGCAGCAGCTCTGACATGTCGGGGTAATTTTTAATGAATCTCTGCACCACCAAATTCAGCACATGCGCCAGGCAAGGGATGTGCGTCAAACCGGCTAGTCCCAGAGCTGCAACGAGATTTCACACATTATCTCACACCACCAGGCCGGGCTTGAGGCTGACTGGCACAAACCACTTATTGGTCTGTTGTTCAAGGCCCGTCCACATCTCCTGCGCGGTGTGGGGTTTGTCCCCCAAACAGATACGTTTTAAAACTGCCTGCTGTCGTTTACCCCTGGCTGTGCTGAAGTTGGTGGTGAAGGTGTTACGCTGACCGGATGAGGAGCTGGTAGAGGATGAGGAAGCAGAGTAGGAGGAGGAAGCAACAGGAGGCAAACTGAAGCGCCCTGCAATCCTCGGTGATGGAAGGACATGTGTCAAACTGCTATCCGCCTCAGGCACAGCCGCCACTGCCTTTACTCAGTGTGCTGTTATGGAGATATAATGGCCCTGACCATGCTTACTGGTCCACGTATCCGTAGTCAGGTGCACCTTGCCACAGATGGCGTTGCGCAGTGCACACCTGATTTTGTCCCCTACTTGGTTGTGAAGGGAAGGGATGGCTCGCCTTGAAAAGTAGTGGCGGCTGGGCACGAAGTACTGTGGGATAGCCACCGCCATAAGGACTTTAAAACTATCCGTCTCCACCAGACGGAATGACAGCATTTCAAAGGCAAGTAATTTAGAAATGCTGGCATTCAGGGCTAGGGATCGCTGGTGGGTAGGGGGGTACTTCCTCTTCCTCTCCAGCGTTTGGGATATGGAGAGCTGAACGCTTGCGTGGGACATTGTGGCGATGCTTGGTGACCCAGGTGTTGGTGTTGCTGGCAGATCCTCTGTTTGCGGGGTGTTAGGTGGTACTGTCACTCCAGAGCTGGATGAAGAGGCCGCGACTGCAGCAGAAGAGGAAGCAGGAGGAGCCAGAGACCTTTCTTGGTTTTTGAGGTGTTTACTCCACTGCAGCTAGTGCTTTGCACTTAAATGCCTGGTCATGCAGGGAGTCCTCAGGTTGAGAACGTTTATGCCTCGATTCAGGCTCTGATTGCTCAGCGTGCAAACCACTCGTGTCTTGTCGTCAGAATGGCTGTATTTCAAATGCCTGAATCAAACCCTCTTTTTAAATGGTGTATCTCACACGTCCTGACCCACTGTAGGCCTCAATTAAAGATTTATTTGCCCAAAAATGGCTGTATTTTAAATGGCTGCATAAAATCCCTGTATGTATAGGGGGGATCACACACGCCCTGAATGAGTGTAGGCCTGAAGTAAAAATATCTTTGTACAAAATGGCTATATTTCAAATGGCTGTATTTCAAATGGCTGATTCAAACCCCTGTATGTAGGGGGATATCTCACACGCCCTGAATCAGTGTAGCCCTGAAGTAAATATATCTTTGCACAAAATGGCTATATTTCAATTGGCTGTATTTCAAATGGCTGACTCAAACCCCTGTATGTATAGGGGGGATCTCACACGCCCTGAATCAGTGTATGCCTGAAGTAAATATATATTTGCATAAAATGGCTGTATTTCAAATGGCTGTATTTCAAATTGCTGAATCAAACCCCTGTATGTATAGGGGGGATCTCACGCACGCTGAATCAGTGTAGGCCTGAATTAAAGATTTCTTTGCACAAAATGGCTGTATTTCCAATGGATGAATCAAACCCCTGTATGTAGGGGGGTATCTCACACGCCCTGAATCAGTGTAGGCCTGAATTAAAGATTTCTTTGCACAAAATGTCTGTATTTCAAATGGCTGAATCAAACCCCTGTATGTATAGGGGGGATCTCACACGCCCTGAATCAGTGTAGTGCTGAAGTAAATATATCTTTTCACAAAATGGCTGTATTTCAATTGGCTGTATTTCAAATGACTGAATCAAACCCCTGTATGTATAGGGGGGATCACACACGCCCTGAATCAGTGTAGGCCTGAAGTAAATATATCTTTGCACAAAATGGCTATATTTCAATTGGCTGTATTTCAAATGGCTGACTCAAACCCCTGTATGTATAGGGGGGATCTCACACGCCCTAAATCAGTGTAGGCCTGAAGTAAATATATCTTTTCACAAAATGGCTGTATTTCAATTGGCTGTATTTCAAATGGCTGAATCAAACCCCTGTATGTATAGGGAGGATCTCACACGCCCTGAAATTGTGTAGGTCTGAAGTAAATATATCTTTGCACAAAATGGCTATATTTCAAATGGCTGTATTTCAAATGGCTGTATTTCAAATGGCTGACTCAAACCCCTGTATGTATAGGGGGGATCACACATGCCCTGAATCAGTGTAGGCCTGAAGTAAATATATCTTTGCACAAAATGGCTGTATTTCAAATGGCTGTATTTCAAATGCCTGATTCAAACCCCTGTATGTAGGGGAGTATCTCACACGGTCTGAACCAATGTAGGCCTGAAGTAAATATATCTTTGCACAAAATGGCTGTATTTCAAATGGCTGTATTTCAAATGGCTGTTGTAACGGTCACGTCCACACACACACAGGGGGAAGGGTAGTGACCACTGCGCTCCACCCTCACCCCTGGCCCTGCCTACTTGCCTCACGAGTCCTGATGACAGGGGACAACTGGACGGCAGTCCCTAACTTAGGATATGTGCAGGGAAGACAGACAAGACAAAATACGGAACATGAACGGACCGGGTCAGAACCAAGAGAGCTACGCAGTACAACGGATTAAGCAAAGAATGGTCAGGAGAAGCCGGGGTCAAATACCAGGAGAGTAGCGAAGTACAAGAGGAGTCCTAAGAGAGTAGTCAGGTGGGAGCCGAGGTCACAATACCAGGATGGATGCGCAGTACAGGAGGAGCAGGCAGAGGATCGTCAGGGAACAGGATCAGGTAAGTATTCAGTAGTCCAACAAATAGCCAGGAACCTAGAAATTAACAGGCAACCTGTGGCCAGCAGGCTGCCTGTATTTATAGTGGGGAGTGAGGCCAACCAGTCGAGCACCGAGTGATCAGTTCGGCGCTCAAGGCAGACTAGGAGCAGGGAACCACCCAGCCAGCAAAGCCGCCCTGGGAATGAGGTCAAGCACAAATCCTCATTCCCAAAGCTAAACAACAGGCCTGCGGGCAATGGGGGACCGAGTGCACCTTCGGAACCCCGTGACAGCTGTATTTCAAATGGCTGAATCAAAACCCTGTATGTATAGGAGGGATCACACACGCCCTGAATCAGTGTAGGCCTGAAGTAAATATTTCTATGCACAAAATGGCTGTATTTCAAATGGCTGTATTTCAAACCCCTGTATGTAGAGGGTGTATTTCACAGGGCCTGAACCAGTGTAGTCCTGAATTCAATATTGGTGCACCAAATGGCGGTATTTAAAATCTCTGAATGTAACCCAAATGTATTAAGGGTGTATCTCACAATGACATCTGCATCAAAGGCTGCCAACAAATTTTTTTGTGCCCAAACGACTGTTTGTTTAACAACTGAATTTGACAGCAGTATATACGCCTGTAATTTCACACGTGCTGATGCTGCAAGGCCTGAAAATAGTGTTTTTTGTCAAAAAAGTGTGTTTTTCAAACCCCAGAAAATGATGGGTGTATTTCTAGCTTAAATTGCACACTGACTAATACAGATGTTGTAGATTGCCAATAGAGTTGAGCGAACACCTGGATGTTCGGGTTCGACGAGTTCGGACGAACTTTCGAAAAATGTTCGGGTTCGGGATCCGAACTCGACCCGAACTTCATCCCGAACCCGAACCCCATAGAAGTCAATGGGGACCCGAACTTTTGGGCACTAAAAAGGCTGTAAAACACACCCGGAAAGGGCTAGAGGGCTGCAAAAGGCAGCAAAATGTAGTTAAATCCCCTGCAAACAAATGTAGATAGGGAAATGATGAGTTAACATAAAATAAATAAAAATTAAACAATATTAATTGGAGTGAGGTCCCATAGCACAGAATCAGGCTTCAAGTCACCCACCAATGGAGAAGGTCACTTACTATTATTTTGACCACAGCACCCAGACAAAGGAGAGAGGTCCCACAGCAGAGAACCAGGCATCATATCACCCACCACAGGAGTAGGCCACCATTTAGTTACTTTGACCCCTACACCCAGACGGAGGAGAGAGGTTACACAGCAGAGAATCAGGCATTTAGATCACCCACCACATGAGTAGGCCACCATTGAATCAGACCCCGGCAACCATGTCAGATGGCACAAGCATAAGCTTTATATCAATCAGCACAGGAGAAGGCGACTTTGACAGACTTTGACCCCTACACCCGGACGGAGGAGAGAGGTTTCAAAGCAGAGAATCAGGCATTTAGATCACCCACCACAGGAGTAGGCCCCAATTTAATGGGACCCCGGCAACCATGTCAGATGGCACAACCATCAGCTTCATATCAATCAGCACAGGAGAAGGCGACTTTGAAAGACTTTGACCCCTACACCCAGACGGAGGAGAGAGGTTTCACAGCAGAGAATCAGGCATTTAGATCACCCACCACAGGAGTAGGCCCCCATTGAATCAGACCCTGGCAACCATGTCAGATGGCACAACCATCAGCTTTATATCAATCAGCACAGGAGAAGGCGACTTTGAAAGACTTTGACCCCTACACCCAGATGGAGGAGAGAGGTTTCACAGCAGAGAATCAGGTATCATATCAACCACCACAGGAGAAGCCACCATTTAGTTACTTTGACCCCTGCACCCAGGAAGAGGAGAGAGGCACCACAGCACATATTCTGGCATCATATCAGCCACCACAGGAGAAGCCACCATTGAGTTACTTTGACCCCCGCACCCAGGAAGAGGAGAGAGGCACCACAGCACATATTCTGGCATCATATCAGCCACCACAGGAGAAGCCACCATTGAGTTACTTAGACCCCTGCACCCAGGAAGAGGAGAGAGGCCCCACAGCACATATTCTGGCATCATATCAGCCACCACAGGAGAAGCCACCATTTAGTTACTTTGACCCCTTCACCCAAACAGAGGAGAGAGGTTCCACATCAGAGAATCAGGCATCATATCAACCACCACAGGAGTAGGCCACAATTTAATGGGACCCCGGCAACCATGTCAGATGGCACAACCATCAGCTTCATATCAATCAGCACAGGAGAAGGCGACTTTGAAAGACTTTGACCCCTACACCCAGACGGAGGAGAGAGGTTTCACAGCAGAGAATCAGGCATTTAGATCACCCACCACAGGAGTAGGCCCCCATTGAATCAGACCCTGGCAACCATGTCAGCTGGCACAACCATCAGCTTTATATCAATCAGCACAGGAGAAGCCACCATTGAGTTACTTTGACCCCTGCACCCAGGAAGAGGAGAGAGGCCCCACAGCACATATTCTGGCATCATATCAGCCACCACAGGAGAAGCCACCATTGAGTTACTTTGACCCCCGCACCCAGGAAGAGGAGAGAGGCACCACAGCACATATTCTGGCATCATATCAGCCACCACAGGAGAAGCCACCATTGAGTTACTTTGACCCCTGCACCCAGGAAGAGGAGAGAGGCCCCACAGCACATATTCTGGCATCATACTAACCACCACAGGAGAAGCCACCATTGAGTTACTTTGACCCCTGCACCCAGGAAGAGGAGAGAGGCCCCACAGCACATATTCTGGCATCATATCAGCCACCACAGGAGAAGCCACCATTGAGTTACTTTGACCCCCGCACCCAGGAAGAGGAGAGAGGCACCACAGCACATATTCTGGCATCATATCAGCCACCACAGGAGAAGCCACCATTGAGTTACTTTGACCCCTGCACCCAGGAAGAGGAGAGAGGCCCCACAGCACATATTCTGGCATCATATCAGCCACCACAGGAGAAGCCACCATTTAGTTACTTTGACCCCTGCACCCAGGAAGAGGAGAGAGGCACCACAGCACATATTCTGGCATCATATCAGCCACCACAGGAGAAGCCACCATTTAGTTACTTTGACCCCTTCACCCAAACAGAGGAGAGAGGTTCCACATCAGAGAATCAGGCATCATATCAACCACCACAGGAGTAGGCCACAATTTAGTTTATTTGACCCCTGCACCCAGGAAGAGGAGAGAGGCCCCACAGCACATATTCTGGCATCATATCACACACCACAGGAGAAGGCCTCTTTCAGTGATTTAGGCCTTTGGACCCAGACAGAGGAGAGAGGTCAGAGATTAGCTTCATATCCCCCAGCACAGCAGAAGACCGCTTTATTTGACTTAGGCCTCAGCACCCAGACAGAAGACAGAGGTAGCATGGCAGAGGTTATGGCTTCATGTCACCCGTTAGTTTAACCGGCCACTTTCATCTGGTTAGGCCCCGGCGCCCAGACAGAGAAGAGTTTCATTCAACTGTGGGTTTCATAAAATTTGTATCAAATAAAGAAGTGGCCCGTAGCACAACAAGACATGTTTTAGGCAGTTAATAAGGACTACTCTGCACAAGGGAGGGACAGGTCCTGTGGGATCCATGCCTGGTTCATCTTTATGAAGGTCAGCTTGTCCACGTTGGCTGTGGACAGGCGGCTGCGCTTGTCAGTAATGACGCCCCCTGCCGTGCTGAATACGCGTTCAGATAAAACGCTGGCCGCCGGGCAGGAAAGCACCTCCAAGGCATAACATGCTAACTCTGGCCACGTGGACAATTTCGAAACCCAGTAGTTGAATGGGGCCGAACCATCCGTCAGGATGTGGAGGGGTGTGCAGACATACTGTTCAACCATGTTAGTGAAATGCTGCCTCCTGCTAACACGTTCCGTATCAGGTGTCGGTGCAGATAGCTGTGGCGTGGAGACAAAACTTTTCCACATTTCTGCCATGCTAACCCTGCCCTCAGATGAGCTGGCCATGACACAGCTGCGTTGGCGACCTCTTGCCACTCCTCTGCCTTCACCTTCCACCTGTTCCCCTGTGACATGTGGGAATGCTCTCAAGAGCGCCTCTATCAGCGTGCGCTTGTACTCGCGCATCTTACGGTCGCGCTCCAGTTCAGGAATTAAAGTGGGCACATTGTCTTTATACCGGGGATCCAGCAGGGTGGCCACCCAGTAGTCTGCACACGTTAAAACGTGGGCAACTCTGCTGTCGTTGCGCAGGCATTGGAGCATATATTCGCTCATGTGGGCCAGGCTACCCATGGGTAAGGACAAGCTGTCCTCTGTGGGAGGCGTATCGTCATCGTCCACCGTATCCCCCCAGCCACGCACCAGTGATGGGCCTGGGCTGCCACCCCGCTGTGAACTTGCGTCATCCTCGTCCCCCTCCACCTCCTCCTCCTCATCCTCCTCGTCCTCCAGTACAGTGCCTTGGCTGGCGACTTGTGAACCTGTCCTCTGCTGCTTAAACAAACCTCCCTCTGAGCCACTTCGAACAGACTGGCCCGAAAGTGTTAGAAACGAGCCCTCATCCTCCTCCTCCTCCTCCACCTGGGCCACCTCCTCTAACATCATTGCCCTAAGTGTTTTCTCAAGGAGACATAGAAGTGGTATTGTAACGCTGATAACAGTGTCATCGCCACTGGCCATGTTGGTGGAGTACTCGAAACAGCGCAGCAGGGCACACAGGTCTCGCATGGAGGCCCAATCATTGGTGGTGAAGTGGTGCTGTTCGGCAGTACGACTGACGCGAGCGTGCTGCAGCTGAAACTCCACTATGGCCTGCTGCTGCTCGCACAGTCTCTCCAGCATGTGCAAGGTGGAGTTCCACCGGGTGGGCACGTTGCATATGAGGCGGTGAGCGGGAAGGCCGAAGTTCCGCTGTAGCGCAGACAGGCGAGCAGCGGCAGGATGTGAACGGCGGAAGCGCGCACAGACGGCCCGCACTTTATGCAGCAGCTCTGACATGTTGGGGTAGTGGTGAATGAACCTCTGCACCACCAAGTTCAGCACATGCGCCAGGCAAGGGATGTGCGTCAAACCGGCTAGTCCCAGAGCTGCGACGAGATTTCGCCCATTATCGCATACCACCAGGCCTGGCTTGAGGCCCACCGGCAGAAACCACTCGTCGGTCTGTTGTTCAATACCCCGCCACAACTCCTTTGCGCTGTGGGGCCTGTCCCCCAAACATATGAGTTTCAGAATGGCCTGCTGACGTTTACCCCGGGCTGTGCTGAAGTTGGTGGTGAAGGTGTGTGGCTGACCGGATGAGCTGGTGGAAGCAGTGGAGGAGGAAGCCGAGTAGGAGGAGGAGGCTACAGGAGGCAGAGAATGATGCCCTGCGATCCTAGGGGGCGGAAGGACGTGCGCCAAGGAACTGTCCGCCGGGGGCCCAGCCGCCACTACATTCATCCAGTGTGCAGTTAGTGAGATATAGCGTCCCTGGCCGTGCTTACTGGTCCACGTATCTGTGGTTAGGTGGACCTTGCCACAAATGGCGTTGCGCAGTGCACACTTGATTTTATCGGACACTTGCATGTGCAGGAAAGGCACGGCTGTCTTGGAGAAGTAGTGGCGGCTGGGAACCACATACTGCGGGACAGCCATGGCCATCAGCTGTTTGAAGCTGTCTGTGTCCACCAGCCGGAATGACAGCATTTCAAAGGCCAGCAGTTTAGAAATGCTGGCGTTCAGGCCAAGGGCTCGAGGGTGACTCGGGGGGAATTTGCGCTTCCTCTCTAAGGTTTGAGATATTGAGAGCTGAACGCTGCTGTGTGATATAGTGGAGACGCTAGTTGACGGTGGCGGTGGTGGTGGTGTCGGTGGCACATCCTCTGTTTGCTGCTCGGCAGGTGGCAACATTCCTCTCGAGGCGGAAGCCGAGGCAGCGGCGGTAGAGGGAGCACGGGGAGCCTCAGCGAGTGCCTGGTTTTTAAGGTGTGTACCCCACTGCAGTTCATGCTTTGCATGTAGATGCCTGGTCATGCAGGTTGTGCTGAGGTTCAGAACGTTAATGCCTCGCCTCAGGCTCTGATGGCAGAGCGTGCAAGTCACTCGGGTCTTGTCGGTAGGACATTGTTTAAAGAAGTGCCATGCCAGGGAACTCTTTGAAGCTGCCTTTGTGGGGCTGGGTCCCTGTTGGCGATGTCCAGTAGCAGGCGAACTCTGGGGGCGGCGGCTCGTCTGCTTTGGCCCCCTGCTCCCTCTTTGGCTTCGCTGTTGTCTCGGTCTCACCACTACCTCTTCCTCTGAACTGTGAAAGTCATCGCCACGACCTTCAGTCCATGTGGGGTCTAAGACCTCATCGTCCTCTGCATCGTCTTCCACCCAGTCTCCCTCCCTGACCTCCTCCTGTTCAGTCTGCACACTGCAAAAAGACGTGGCAGTGGGCACCTGTGTTTCGTCATCATCAGAGAGTCGGTGACTCTGCTGTGGTGGTATTCCCATGTCCTCTTCATCTGGAGACATAAGTGGTTGTGCGTCAGTGCATGGTATGTCTTCCTCCACTGGGGAAGGGCTAGGTGGACGCCCCTGGGAAACCCTGGAAGCAGAGTCTTCAAACAGAAGAAGAGACTGCTGCATAACTTGTGGCTCAGACCGTTTCCCTGATATGCTTGGGGGTGATGTGACAGACTGATGGGCTTGGTTTTCAGGTGCCACCTGTGCGCTTTCCGCAGAAGACTGGGTGGAAGACCATGTGGTGAACGTGCTGGAAGCACTGTCGGCCACCCAATCGATTAATGCCTGTACCTGCTCAGGCCTTACCATCCTAAGAGCGGCATTGGGCCCCACGAGATATTGCGGTACATTCTGCCGGCTAGTTGAGGGAGTTCGTTCCCTACTGTGTGCGCCTGGGGCCGAACGGCCACGTCCTCTACCAGCAACAGAGGCTCCACGGACACCACCACGACCGCGTCCTCGTCCCTTAATAGTATTTTTCTTCATTGTTGCGATTCAACTCGCACCACAATGAAATATATTATATTTTATAAGCAAAATCCCCTCACTGGAATACTTTCAGTCTTTTGACTGTATTGATTACAGATGGAATGACTGTTATATGTGAGTACCGCTTTCTTTGACAGATTCTAGTATGGGTACATATATGTTTTCCCAACCCCAGCACATTAGTTTGCTAATTCCAGATGTATGAAACGCAGGCCTAACTGTATCTAGTATATTGAACGCCAGATAAACTAACTTGGCCTTTTTTAACCACCTCCGGACCGCCTAACGCAGGATCGCGTTCCGGAGGTGGCAGCCCTGCGCAGAGTCACGCATATATGCGTCATCTCGCGATGGCCGAGATTTCCTGTGAACGCGCGCACACAGGCGCGCGCGCTCACAGGAACGGAAGGTAAGAGAGTTGATCTCCAGCCTGCCAGCTGCGATCGTTCGCTGGCAGGCTGGAGATGTGTTTTTTTTAACCCCTAACAGGTATATTAGACGCTGTTTTGATAACAGCGTCTAATATACCTGCTACCTGGTCCTCTGGTGGTCCCATTTGTTTGGATCGACCACCAGAGGACACAGGTAGCTCAGTAAAGTCCCACCAAGCACCACTACACTACACTACACCCCCCCCCCGTCACTTATTAACCCCTTATTAGCCCCTGATCACCCCATATAGACTCCCTGATCACCCCCCTGTCATTGATCACCCCCCTGTCATTGATTACCCCCCTGTAAAGCTCCATTCAGATGTCCGCATGATTTTTACGGATCCACTGATAGATGGATCGGATCCGCAAAACGCATCCGGACGTCTGAATGAAGCCTTACAGGGGCATGATCAATGACTGTGGTGATCACCCCATATAGACTCCCTGATCACCCCCCTGTAAAGCTCCATTCAGATGTCCGCATGATTTTTACGGATGCACTGATAGATGGATCCGATCCGCAAAACGCATCCGGACGTCTGAATGAAGCCTTACAGGGGCATGATCAATGACTGTGGTGATCACCCCATATAGACTCCCTGATCACCCCCCTGTCATTGATCACCCCCCTGTAAAGCTCCATTCAGATGTCCGCATGATTTTTACGGATGCACTGATAGATGGATCCGATCCGCAAAACGCATCCGGACGTCTGAATGAAGCCTTACAGGGGCATGATCAATGACTGTGGTGATCACCCCATATAGACTCCCTGATCACCCCCCTGTAAAGCTCCATTCAGATGTCCGCATGATTTTTACGGATGCACTGATAGATGGATCCGATCCGCAAAACGCATCCGGACGTCTGAATGAAGCCTTACAGGGGCATGATCAATGACTGTGGTGATCACCCCATATAGACTCCCTGATCACCCCCCTGTCATTGATTACCCCCCTGTAAAGCTCCATTCAGATGTCCGCATGATTTTTACGGATGCACTGATAGATGGATCCGATCCGCAAAACGCATCCGGACGTCTGAATGAAGCCTTACAGGGGCATGATCAATGACTGTGGTGATCACCCCATATAGACTCCCTGATCACCCCCCTGTCATTGATTACCCCCCTGTAAAGCTCCATTCAGATGTCCGCATGATTTTTACGGATGCACTGATAGATGGATCCGATCCGCAAAACGCATCCGGACGTCTGAATGAAGCCTTACAGGGGCGTGATCAATGACTGTGGTGATCACCCCATATAGACTCCCTGATCACCCCCCTGTCATTGATCAACCCCCTGTCATTGATTACCCCCCTGTAAAGCTCCATTCAGACGTCCGCATGATTTTTACGGATCCACTGATAGATGGATCGGATCCGCAAAACGCATCCGGACGTCTGAATGAAGCCTTACAGGGGTGTGATCAATGACTGTGGTGATCACCCCATATAGACTCCCTGATCACCCCCCCTGTCATTGATCAACCCCCCTGTCATTGATCAACCCCCCTGTCATTGATCAACCCCCCTGTCATTGATCACCCCTCTGTAAGGCTCCATTCAGATATTTTTTTGGCCCAAGTTAGCAGAATTTTTTTTTTTTTTTTCTTACAAAGTCTCATATTCCACTAACTTGTGTCAAAAAATAAAATCTCACATGAACTCACCATACCCCTCACGGAATCCAAATGCGTAAAATTTTTTAGACATTTATATTCCAGACTTCTTCTCACGCTTTAGGGCCCCTAGAATGCCAGGGCAGTATAAATACCCCACATGTGACCCCATTTCGGAAAGAAGACACCCCCAGGTATTCCGTGAGGGGCATATTGAGTCCATGAAAGATTGAAATTTTTGTCCCAAGTTAGCGGAACGGGAGACTTTGTGAGAAAAAAATTAAAAATATCAATTTCCGCTAACTTGTGCCAAAAAAAAAAAATTTCTATGAACTCGCCATGCCCCTCATTGAATACCTTGGGGTGTCTTCTTTCCAAAATGGGGTCACATGTGGGGTATTTATACTGCCCTGGCATTCTAGGGGCCCCAAAGCGTGAGAAGAAGTCTGGTATCCAAATGTCTAAAAATGCCCTCCTAAAAGGAATTTGGGCACCTTTGCGCATCTAGGCTGCAAAAAAGTGTCACACATCTGGTATCGCCGTACTCAGGAGAAGTTGGGGAATGTGTTTTGCGGTGTCATTTTACATATACCCATGCTGGGTGAGAGAAATATCTTGGTCAAATGCCAACTTTGTATAAAAAAAATGGGAAAAGTTGTCTTTTGCCAAGATATTTCTCTCACCCAGCATGGGTATATGTAAAATGACACCCTAAAACACATTCCCCAACTTCTCCTGAATACGGCGATACCACATGTGTGACACTTTTTTGCAGCCTAGGTGGGCAAAGGGGCCCATATTCCAAAGAGCACCTTTAGGATTTCACAGGTCATTTACCTACTTACCACACATTAGGGCCCCTGGAAAATGCCAGGGCAGTATAACTACCCCACAAGTGACCCCATTTTGGAAAGAAGACACCCCAAGGTATTCCGTGAGGGGCATGGCGAGTTCCTAGAATTTTTTATTTTTTGTCACAAGTTAGGGCTCTTTCACACTTGCGTTCTTGTCTTCCGGCATAGAGTTCCGTCGTCGGGGCTCTATGCCGGAGAAATCCTGATCAGGATTATCCTAATGCATTCTGAATGGAGAGAAATCCGTTCAGGATGCATCAGGATGTCTTCAGTTCCGGAACGGAACGTTTTTTGGCCGGAGAAAATACCGCAGCATGCTGCGCTTTTTGCTCCGGCCAAAAATCCGGAACACTTGCCGCAAGGCCGGATCCGGAATTAATGCCCATTGAAAGGCATTGATCCGGATCCGGCCTTAAGCTAAACGTCGTTTCGGCGCATTGCCGGAGCCGACTTTTAGCTTTTTCAGAGTGGTTACCATGGCTGCCGGGACGCTAAAGTCCTGGCAGCCATGGTAAAGTGTAGCGGGGAGCGGGGGAGCAGCATACTTACCGTCCGTGCGGCTCCCCGGGCGCTCCAGAGTGACGTCAGGGCGCCCCAAGCGCATGGATCATGTGATCACATGGATCACGTCATCCATGCGCATGGGGCGCTCTGACGTCATTCTGGAGCGCCCGGGGAGCCGCACGGACGGTAAGTATGCTGCTCCCCCGCTCCCCGCTCCTACTATGGCAACCAGGACTTTAATAGCGTCCTGGGTGCCATAGTAACACTGAACGCATTTGGAAGACGGTTCCGTCTTCAAATGCTTTCAGTACACTTGCGTTTTTCCGGATCCGGCGTGTAATTCCGGCAAGTGGAGTACACGCCGGATCCGGACAACGCAAGTGTGAAAGAGGCCTTAGTGGAAAATGCTTATTTTTTTTTTTATTTTTTTTTTCATACAAAGTCTCATATTCCACTAACTTGTGACAAAAAATAAAAAGTTCCATGAACTCACTATGCCCATCAGCGAATACCTTGGGGTCTCTTCTTTCCAAAATGGGGTCACTTGTGGGGTAGTTATACTGCCCTGGCATTCTAGGGGCCCAAATGTGTGGTAAGGAGTTTGAAATCAAATTCTGTAAAAAATGACCTGTGAAATCCGAAAGGTGCTCTTTTGAATATGGGCCCCTTTGCCCACCTAGGCTGCAAAAAAGTGTCACACATCTGGTATCTCCGTAATCGGGAGAAGTTGGGGAATGTGTTTTGGGGTGTCATTTTACATATACCCATGCTGGGTGAGAGAAATATCTTGGCAAAAGACAACTTTTCCCATTTTTTTTTACAAAGTTGGCATTTGACCAAGATATTTATCTCACCCAGCATGGGTATATGTAAAAAGACACCCCAAAACATATTCCTCAACTTCTCCTGAATACAGAGATACCAGATGTGTGACACTTTTTTGCAACCTAGGTGGGCAAAGGGGCCCACATTCCAAAGAGCACCTTTCGGATTTCACAGGTCATTTACCTACTTACCACACATTTGGGCCCCTAGAATGCCAGGGCAGTATAACTACCCCACAAGTGACCCCATTTTGGAAAGAAGAGACCCCAAGGTATTCGCTGATGGGCATAGTGAGTTCATGGAAGTTTTTATTTTTTGTCACAAGTTTGTGGAATATGAGACTTTGTATGAAAAAAAAAAAAAAAAAAAAATCATCATTTTCCACTAACTTGTGACAAAAAATAAAAAATTCTAGGAACTCGCCATGCCCCTCACGGAATACCTTGGGGTGTCTTCTTTCCAAAATGGGGTCACTTGTGGGGTAGTTATACTGCCCTGGTATTCTAGGGGCCCAAATGTGTGGTAAGGAGTTTGAAATCAAATTCAGGAAAAAATGAGGAGTGAAATCCGAAAGGTGCTCTTTGGAATATGGGCCCCTTTGCCCACCTAGGCTGCAAAAAAGTGTCACACATCTGGTATCCCCGTACTCAGGAGAAGTTGAGGAATGTGTTTTGGGGTGTCTTTTTACATATACCCATGCTGGGTGAGATAAATATCTTGGTCAAATGACAACTTTGTATAAAAAAATGGGAAAAGTTGTCTTTTGCCAAGATATTTCTCTCACCCAGCATGGGTATATATAAAATGACACCCCAAAACACATTCCCCACCTTCTCCTGAGTACGGAGATACCAGATGTGTGACACTTTTTTGCAGCCTAGGTGGGCAAAGGGGCCCATATTCCAAAGAGCACCTTTCGGATTTCACAGGTCATTTTTTACAGAATTTGATTTCAAACTCCTTACCACACATTTGGGCCCCTAGAATGCCAGGGCAGTATAACTACCCCACAAGTGACCCCATTTTGGAAAGAAGAGACCCCAAGGTATTCGCTGATGGGCATAGTGAGTTCATGGAAGTTTTTATTTTTTGTCACAAGTTAGTGGAATATGAGACTTTGTAAGAAAAATAAAATAAAAAAATAAATCATAATTTTCCGCTAACTTGTGACAAAAAATAAAAAGTTCTATGAACTCACTATGCCCATCAGCGAATACCTTAGGGTGTGTACTTTCAGAAATGGGGTCATTTGTGGGGTGTTTGTACTGTCTGGGCATTGTAGAACCTCAGGAAACATGACAGGTGCTCAGAAAGTCAGAGCTGCTTCAAAAAGCGGAAATTCACATTTTTGTACCATAGTTTGTAAACGCTATAACTTTTACCCAAACCATTTTTTTTTTACCCAAACATTTTTTTTTTATCAAAGACATGTAGAACTATAAATTTAGAGCAAAATTTCTATATGGATGTCGTTTTTTTTGCAAAATTTTACAACTGAAAGTGAAAAATGTCATTTTTTTGCAAAAAAATCGTTAAATTTCGATTAATAACAAAAAAAGTAAAAATGTCAGCAGCAATGAAATACCACCAAATGAAAGCTCTATTAGTGAGAAGAAAAGGAGGTAAAATTCATTTGGGTGGTAAGTTGCATGACCGAGCAATAAACGGTGAAAGTAGTGTAGGTCAGAAGTGTAAAAAGTGGCCTGGTCTTTCAGGGTGTTTAAGCACTGGGGGCTGAAGTGGTTAAATAAAAAAAATCCCCTCACTGGAATACTTTCAGTCTTTTGACTGTATGGATTACAGATGGAATGACTGTTATATGTGAGTACCGCTTTCTTTGACAGATTCTAGTATGGGTACATATATGTTTTCCCAACCCCAGCACATTAGTTTGCTAATTCCAGATGTATGAAACGCAGGCCTAACTGTATCTAGTATATTGAACGCCAGATAAACTAACTTGGCCTTTTTTAAATAAAAAAAATCCCCTCACTGGAATACTTTCAGTTTTTTGACTGTATGGATTACAAATGGAATGACTGTTATATGTGAGTACCGCTTTCTTTGACAGATTCTAGTATGGGTACATATATGTTTTCCCAACCCCAGCACATTAGTTTGCTAATTCCAGATGTATGAAACGCAGGCCTAACTGTATCTAGTATATTGAACGCCAGATAAACTAACTTGGCCTTTTTTAAATAAAAAAAATTCCCTCACTGGAATACTTTCAGTCTTTTGACTGTATGGATTACAGATGGAATGACTGTTATATGTGAGTACCGCTTTCTTTGACAGATTCTAGTATGGGTACATATATGTTTTCCCAACCCCAGCACATTAGTTTGCTAATTCCAGATGTATGAAACGCAGGCCTAACTGTATCTAGTATATTGAACGCCAGATAAACTAACTTGGCCTTTTTTAAATAAAAAAAAAATTCCCTCACTGGAATACTTTATGGCTTTTCACTGTATGGATTACAGGTGGACTGGTATTAGTAGGGGTGACACAAGCACACCCAAGTCCCTGATGTAGGATTTCTATGGCACAGACCACTATTACAAGTGATTAATGGACGTTGGGAGAGATTGTGCTGCAGCACTAGTCCCAAGATGGCCGCCGCCTATCAGCCCAGTAACATGTGCCACAAAATGGTCTGCACAACCTTTAAAAAAAATAGCCTTGGACTGTGCTGCTAAATCGCTATTGGTCTGAATCCCAGGTGTAGATGTCTGACTTGTTTGGAGCTTTGGAATGCACACTGTGGCAGCTTCTGCTGCAGCACTACAAGTCGCAAAATGGCGGCCGGCGGTCAGCCCAGGTACATGTGGATGGAAAAATCACTCTGGCCACTCTAAAAATAGCCAATCCCTATCAAAAAAGCAGCTCAGCTGCAGTTGTTCAGATGATTTACAGGTGGAGGAGAGAAATTTGCTTCCAGTTATTCAATTATCCCTGCCTATTCTCGCCCTAGCATCAGCTGCGTCTATCCCTGTTCTATTCACATCGGGAGTGAGCACGTCCCGACGTGCGCACAAGCTTATAAAGAGGCTGAGTCACATGCTGCACTTGGCCAATCACAGCCTTGCCAATAGTAGGCATGGCTGCGATGGCATCTTAGGGCAAGTAGTATGATGCATGTTGATTGGCTGCTTTGCAGCCTTTCAAAATGCGCCAAAATACATGCCGAACGACGAACCCGAACCCGAACTTTTACGAAAAAGTTCGGGTTCGGGTCCGTGTCACGAACACCCCAAAATTCGGTACGGACCCGAACTATGCTCGAACTGTTCGCTCAACACTAATTGCCAAAAAAGTCTTTTTTTGCTAACGGAATATGAATGCTGTATATATTAAACTTGAATTTAACACTTGCAGATCTGGAAAATGCTGTTTTTTGAAGAAAAAAAGTGTGTTTTTCAAACCCCAGAAAATGATGGGTGTATTTCTACCTTAAATTGCACACTGACTAATCCAGATGTTGCAGGAGAGTATGCTAAAATGGTTAAAGTCCAAAAAAAAAATTTCTTTCTTATGTAAATCTCCGGTCAAATGGGTTCATCCATATATA